>NC_054476.1:143531824-143831824 GCF_017639515.1 Carcharodon carcharias
GCTGTGGGCGGTGGGTGTGGGTGGTGGGTGTGGGTGGTGGGTGTGGGCGGTGGGTGCGGGTGGTGGGTTTGGGCGGTGGGTGTGGGTGGTGGGTGTGGGCGGTGGGTGTGGGCGGTGGGTGTGGGTGGTGGGTGTGGGCGGTGGGTGTGGGCGGTGGGTGTGGGCGGTGGGTGTGGGTGGTGGGTGTGGGCGGTGGGTGTGGGTGGTGGGTGTGGGTGGTGGGTGTGGGTGGTGGATGCGGGCGGTTGGTGTGGGCGGTGGGTGTGGGCGGTGGGTGTGTGCGGTGGGTGTGGGTGGTGGGTGTGGGCGGTAGGTGCGGGTGGTGGGTGCGGGTGGTGGGCGGTGGGTGTGGGTGGTGGGTGTGGGTGGTGGGTGCGGGTGGTGGGTGCGAGTGGTGGGCGGTGGGTGCGGGTGGGCGGTGGGTGCAGGTGGTGGGTGTGGGTGGTGGGCGGTGGGTGCGGGTGGGCGGTGGGTGCGGGTGATGGGTGTTGGCGGTGGGTGTGGGCGATGGATGTGGGCGGTGGGTGTGGGTGGTGGGTGTGGGCGGTGGGTGCGGGTGGTGGGCGGTGGGTGTGGGCGGTGAGTGTGGGTGGTGGATGTGGGTGCTGGGTGTGGGCGGTGGGTGCGGGCGGTGGGTGTGGGCGGTGGGTGTGGGCGGTTGGTGTGGACGGTGGGTGCGGGTGGTGGGCGGTGGGTGTGGGCGATGGGTGTGGGCGGTGGGTGTGGCTGGTGGGTGTGGGTTGTGGATGTGGGCGGTGGGTGCGGGCGGTGGGTGTGGGTGGTGGATGTGGGTGGTGGGTGTGGGTGATGGGTGTGGGCGATGGGTGTGGGCGGTGGGTGTGGGTGGTGGGTGTGGGTGGTGGGTGTGGGTGGTGGGTGTGGGCGGTGGGTGCGGGTGGTGGGTGTGGGCAGTGGATGTGGGTGGTGGGTGCGGGTGGTGGGTGTGGGCAGTGGATGTGGGTGGTGGGTGCGGGTGGTGGGCAGTGGGTGCAGGTGGTGGGTGTGGGTGATGGGTGTGGGCAGTGGGTGCGGGTGGTGGGTGTGGCCGGTGGGTGTGGGTGGTGGGAGCGGGTGGTGGGTGTGGGTGGTGGATGTGGGTGGTGGGTGTGGGCTGGACGGGCAGCAAAAAATTTAAATCAGTTGGATTGTTAATGGCCTTAATGGGTCTTTAATTGTTGGCGGGTGCACTGCCAACTGCTGCCTGCGCCTGCCGACCTAAATATCACCTGAACACGCGGTGACGTTAGCACGCTCACCCGATGTCATCGCGCATCATTTCACACTCAACTGATCAGGTGCCCACCAGCCCGCTCGGCAAAAAATCCTGGCCAGTGTGTGTGTGTCAGAGAGAGAGGGAGTGTGTGTGTGTCAGAGAGAGAGGGACTGTGTGTGTGTGTCAGAGAGAGAGGGAGTGGGTGTGTGCGTGTATCAGAGAGAGAGGGAGTGTGTGTGTGTCAGAGAGAGAGGGAGTGTGTGTGTGTGTCAGAGAGAGAGGGACTGTGTGTGTGTGTGTGTCAGAGAGAGAGGGAGTGGGTGTGTGTGTCAGAGAGAAAGGGAATGTGTGTGTTCATGTGTCAGAGAGAGAGGGAGTGTGTGTGTGTGTGTGTGTGTGTCAGAGACAGAGGGAGTGTGTATGCATGTGTCAGAGAGAGAGGGAGTGTGTGTGTGTGTGTGTGTGTGTGTGTGTGTCAGAGAGAGGGAGTGTATGTGCATGAGTCACCAAGAGAGGGAGTGTGTGTGTCAGAGAGAGCGGGAGTGTGTGTGTGTGTGTGTTAGAAAGAGAGGGAGTGTGTGTGTGTGTCAGAGAGGGAATGTGTGTGTCAGAGAGAGAGGGACTGTGTGCGTGAGTGTGTGTATGTGTGTCAAAGAGAGAGGGAGTGTGTGAGTGTCAGAGAGAAAGGGAATGTGTGTGTTCATGTGTCAGAGAGAGAGGGAGTGTGTGTGTGTGTGTGTGTGTCAGAGAGAGTGGGAGTGTGTGTGTGTGTGTCAGAGAGAGTGGGAGTGTGTGTGTGTGTGTCAGAGAGAGGGAGTGTATGTGCATGAGTCACCAAGAGAGGGAGTGTGTGTGTCAGAGAGAGCGGGAGTGTGTGTGTGTGTGTGTGTTAGAAAGAGAGGGAGTGTGTGTGTGTGTCAGAGAGGGAATGTGTGTGTCAGAGAGAGAGGGACTGTGTGCGTGAGTGTGTGTATGTGTGTCAAAGAGAGAGGGAGTGTGTGTGTGTCAGAGAGAAAGGGAATGTGTGTGTTCATGTGTCAGAGAGAGAGGGAGTGTGTGTGTGTGTGTGTGTGTCAGAGAGAGAGGGAGTGTGTGTGTGTGTGTGTGTGTGTCAGAGACAGAGGGAGTGTGTATGCATGTGTCAGAGAGAGAGGAACTGTGTGTGTGTGTATGTGTGTGTCAGAGAGAGTGGGAGTGTGTGTGTGTGTCAGAGAGAGGGAGTGTATGTGCATGAGTCAGAAAGAGAGGGAGTGTGTGTGTGCATGTGTCAGAGAGGGAGTGTATATGTGTGTCACCAAGAGAGGGAAGTGTGTGTGTCAGAGAGAGAGGGAGTGTGTGCGTGTGTGTGTCAGAGAGTGAGGGAGTGTGTGTGTGCGTGTGTCAGAGAGAGAGGGAGTGTGTGTGTTCATGTGTCAGAGAGAGAGGGAGTGTGTGTGTGTGTGTTAGAGAGAGAGGGAGTGTGTGTGTGTGTTAGAGAGAGAGGGAGTGTGTGTGTGTCAGAGGGAGAGGGAGTGTTTGTGTGTCAGAGAGAGAGGGAGTATGTGTGTGTGTGTGTCAGAGAGGGAATGTGTGTGTCAGAGAGAGAGAAGAAGTGTGTGTGTGTGTGTCAGAGAGAGAGGGAGTGTGTGTATGTGTGTCAGAGAGAGAGGGAGTGTATGTCAGAGAGAGAGGGAATGTGTGTGTGTCAGAGAGAGAAGGAGTGTGTGCGTGTGTGTCAGAGGGAGAGGGAGTGTTTGTGTGTCAGAGAGAGAGGGAGTATGTGTGTGTTTGTGTGTGTGTGTGTGTGTGTGTGTCAGAGAGAGAGGGACTATGTGTGCACATGTATGTCAGAGAGAGAGGGAGAGAACACTGAGGGCTTGGAGACAGACCTCGCTAACCTCCAGGGAGGCAGGGACACCTGGGACGCCTTGATCCAATGCTTCTTCAGCTAGGTTACCAAAGATCAGCTTCAAACGCTTGCCAGGGTTGCCACCTCCATCCTGGATACCTGAAAGGACCCCTTCATTTGAACATAAAGAACACTCAGTGCCTGTGCATTAAAGTTCAGAGCCACTTATGTCCAGCATTAAACACTGATGTTCTCCACATCAATGAAATAAAAAAGGTGAAGCATACTTAGGCAATGATGACAAAACCACAATTTCTGCCATTCTGACAATTCCAAAATCTTAACAGAAGCATTTCTGGTATTCAACATTAGACCTATATACATAAAGTAAACAAAATGAACATAAAATCACCCATGACCTGTTTCTCTTGTGTTCATGGAGCCTTTAATTTACGTATCCGGGTGCTATGTCTTGGTGCTCCCCCCTCGCTGGCAGCGGCATTGGAGACAGCCGGCTCACTCTGCTGTCTTGTTGGCCTTGATGGCCTTGGCAGTCATCCTCTGGACAGTGGAGCCTGTGCTGGCCGCGCCTGGGAGGGAGCGGCCAGTACCACGGCTGGCATCTCCCCAGTCACCGCAGCCTCATCAGATGCCACGGTCACTGACAGAGGGGCGGAGGAGCTGCTGCTGTCACTCAGAGCGCCCTGAGAGGAGCCCACAGAGACAACAGGCAGCTCGTGCACCAACGTGAGGTCACTGTGGACCTCCCTGCACACCATTGATGGACAGGCACCTAGCTGGGATACTGGGTGCTTCATCCATCTCACACACTGGCAGTGACCACCTGAGGTCTTTGCCTGTATGAGGGCTTACAGGTCTGACTGCATCCCCAGGAACCCCTGATTCTGGCATCCAGCTCTAGTGGGGCACACATCAGAAAAACAGGGGGCTGAGTGCCCAGCCAACCCGCCCTCCTGCGTGCCATGTCCAGCCAGACTCAGGTCCATTGCGAAGGCTCAGGGGATGTCCTCCATGGCAGCCGTCCAGGAGCTGTGAGAGAGAAAGAGAGAGAGAGTGTCTGTGTGTGTGTATCTGCGTGAGAGAGATTGTTTGTGTCTGTGTGTGTTTGTTTGTTTGTGAGAAAGAGAGTGTGCACGGGTGTCTGTGAGAGAGAGGTTGTGTGTGTGTGTGAGAGAGAAAGAGTGTGTTGTGTTGTGTGAGTGTGTGTATGTGTGTCTGAGTGTATGTTGCTTGTGTGTGTATGTCTGTGAGGAAGAGAGTGTCTGTGTGTGTGTGAGCATATGTGTGAGTTTGTGTTTGTGTGTGTGTGAGAGAGAGAGAGAGAGAATGTGTGTGTGTGTGTGACAGAGAGAGAGAATGTGTGTGTTGTGTGTGAGAGAGGGTGTGTGTGTGTATGCCTGTGTGTGTGTGTGACAGAGAGATGGAGAGAGTGTGTATGTGTTGTGTGTGTGTGTAAGTGTGTGTGTAAGAAAGTGAGTTTGTATGTGTGTCTGTGTGTGTGATTGTCTGTTGAGTGTCTGTGTGTGCATGCCTGTGTGAGAGTGTGTGTCTGTGTGTGTGGGTATTTTAAAAATTCATGCCATGTCCAGCATGGCTGGGCCAGCATTTATTGCCCATCCCTAATTGCCCTTGGGAAGGTGGTGGTGAGCTGCCATCTTGAACTGCTGCAATCCTTGTGGTGTAGGTACACCCACAGTGCTGTTAGGGAAGGAGTTCCAGGATTTTGACCCACTGACAGTGAAGGAACGGTGATATATTTCCAATTCACGATAGTGGGTGACTTGGAGGGGAACTTCCAGGTGGTGGTATTCCCATCTATCTGCTGCCCTTGTCCTTCTAGGTGGTTGTGGGTTTGGAAAGGTGCTATTTAGGGAGCCTTGGTGAATTCCTACAGTGCATCTTGTAGATGGTAAACACTGCTGCTACTGTGTGTCGATGGTGGAGGGAGTGAATATTTGTGGATGTGGTGCCAATCAAGCGGCTACTTTGTCCTGGATGGTGTCAAGCTTCTTGAGTGTTGTGGGAGCTGCACTCATCCAGGCAAGTGGGGAATATTCCATCACACTCTTGACTTGTAGATGGTGGATAGACTTTGAGGAGTCAGGAGTTGAGTTACTTGTTGCAGGATTCCGAGCCTCTGACCTGCTCTTGTAGCCACAGTATTTATATGACTAGTCCAGTTCAGTTTTTGGTCAATGGTAACCCCAAGGATGTTGACAGTGGGGGATTCAGCGATGGTAATGCCATTGAATGTCAAGGGGCGATGGTTTGATTCTCTCTTGTTGAAGATGGTTATTGCCTGGCACTTGTGTGTGTGAGCTAGTGTGTGAGTGTCTGTGTGTATGTGTGTGTGTCTGTGAGAGTGTATGTTGTGTGTGTGTGAGTGTGTGTGTGAATGTCTGTGAGAGCCAGCCAGCGTGAAATCGTGGTCGGAGCCTGATCGCAGGCGGAGGTTGTTCTTGCAGCCATTCCTGGGCCTGCCTACTGTGCCCGCCCAATGAGGGAAAAATCCCGCCCTGTGTATGTATGTGTGTGTATGTGTGTGTGTGTGTGTGTGTGTGTTGGGGGGGGGGCGGGGGTGGGGTGTTGGGGGTGTGTGGGTGTGTGGGGGAGGTGTGTGTGTGTGTGCGGGGGGTGGGGTGTGTGTGTGTGTGGCGGGTGTGTGTGTGTGTCTGTGTGTGTGTATGGGGGGGGTGTGTGGGGGTGTGTGTGTGTGTGTGGGGGGGGTGTGGGGTGTGTGTGTGTGTGTGTGTGTGTGTGGCGGGGGGCGTGGTGTGTGGGGGGGGTGTGTGTATGTGGGGTGTGTGTGTGTGTGTGTGTGTGTGAGGGGGGGGTGTGGGGGGGGGTGTGGGGGGTGTATGTATGTGTGTGTGTGGCAGGGGGCGTGGTGTGGGGGGGGGGTGTGTGTGTGTGGGGGGGGTGTGTGTGTGTGGGGGGTGTGTGTGTTTGTGTGTGTGTGTGGTGGGGGGGGTGTGGGTGTGTGTGTGGGTGTGTGTATGTGTGTGTACCTGTCTGAGTGTATCTCTCTGAGTGTTTGTGTGTGTATGTGTCGATGTCTGTCTGAGCGTGTGTGGGTGTGGGTGTCTGTGTCTGTCTCTGAGTGTTTATGTGTCTGAGTGGCTGTGTATGAGTGAGCATATGTGTGTGTGGCTGCGTTGCCTATCGGGTGCCAGGGTTTGGGACATCTGCTCAGAGCTGGAGAGGAACTTGCAGTGGGAGGGGGAGGATCCAGACGCTGTGGTACATGTAGGTACCAACGACATAGGCAGGACAAGGAAGGAGGTTCTGCATAGTCAGTAGGAGGAGCTAGGCACCAAATTAAGAAGCAGATCCTCAAAGGTCCATCTCTGGCAAATTAGCATTGGGCAAATAAGATTAGAGAGATGAATGCATGGCTTAAAGACTGGTGTAGGAGAAGTGGGTCATGAGGACTCGAAACGTCAACTCTTTTCTTCTCCGCCGATGCTGCCAGACCTGCTGAGTTTTTCCAGGTAATTCTGTTTTTGTTTAGGAGAAGTGGGTTCTGGTTCAAGGAGCACTGGCATCAGTACTGAGGAAAGTGGGGGCTGTACCATTGGGACAGTTTACACCTGAACCCCGTGCTGGGACCTAGTGAGCCGCATAACTAGAGAGGTAGAGAGGGCTTTAAACTAAACAAGGGGGATGAGAGGTCAAGTTTGGGTAAGTGTAGCAAATCATGGGGTAGAATCAAGGCAGGAGAGCAAAATAGTAACCTGGGAAATGAGGGTTGGAGAATGGCAGGAAGGGACAGAGAGAAACAAACCTAAGAATTCACCAACAGTCTAGGCAAGATGTTAAAAAGATAACAAAAAGACAAAACTAAAGACTCTGTGTCTGAGTGTGCGTAGCATTCATAACAAAGTAATGAATTGATAGCACACACTGAAGTAACTAAATAGGATCTGATAGCCGTTACAGAGACATAGCTACAGGATGAGAATGATTGGGTCCTGAATGTTGAGGGGCATATGATATTCAAGAAGAACAGGAAGCTAGGTAAAGGTGGAAGGGTGGCACTGTTAACTAAAGATGGCATTGGTGCAATAATTAGAGATGACGTTGGTTCAGGATGTCAAGATGTAGAATTGGTTTGGGTGGAGATGAGGAAGTGTAAGGGGAAGAAGTCACTAGTGGGAGTGGTGTACAAGCCCCCTAACAGTAACCACAATGTAGGACAAAGTATACACAAAATATTGGGTGCTTGTGATAAAGGGACGGCATTAATCATGGGTGATTTTAATCTACAAATAAACTGGGAAAAATCAGAATGGCTGTAGTAGTCTGGATGAGGAACTCCTCGAATGCTTTCGAGAGAGTTTCTTAGAGCAGTATGTTCTGGAACCAACTAGAGAGCAGGTTATATTAGACTTGGTATTGTGGTAATGTAACAGGATTAATTAATGACCTGAGGGTTAAGGCAGCCCTAGATAGCAGCAACCACGATATGATTGAATTTTATATTCAGTTTGAAAGGGAGAAGAATGGGTCTAAGACTAGTATCTTAAAATTAAATAAGGGCAACTATGTGGGCATGAAAGCTGAGCTAAGCTGAGAGAAGCAGTGGCAGGCATTTAAGGGGATATTTCAGAATACTCAGAATAAATATATTTCTACTATAAAGAAAAATTCTAAGGGGAGGGCCTACAATCCGTGGTTAACTAAAAAAGTTAGGGAAAGCATCAAACTTAAGGAAAAAGCATATAACTGCACAAAGGTGAGTTGCAGGTCAGATGATTGGACATAATATAAAGAATGGCAGAGAATGACCAAAAGATTAATCAGGAGAAAGAAATTAGAGTATGAGAAGAGCTAGCTAGAAATGTAAAAATGGATAGCAAGAGTTGCTACAGGTATTTAAAAAGGAAAAGAGTAAGTTAAATGAATGTCAGTCCTCCAGAGAGTGAAAATAGGGAGTTAATAGATAATAACAAAATATCTAAAGGATACAAAAAACATTCCAGTAATAGCTGTAAATCAGGAGGTGGAGGGGGGAGAGGTGAAATTACAATTACTGGGGAAGCTGTACTGAGCAAACTGATGGAGCTGTGGCTGACAAGTCTCTGGGTCCTGATGGACTGCATCCTAGGGTCTTAAAAGAGAAGGCTAATGAGGTGGTAGGTTTGACTGGTGCTAATTTTCCAAAATTTCTTAGATGCTGGAAAGTTCCATCAGATTGGAAAGTAGCAAATATAACCCCTCTATTCAAAGAGGGAGGAAGGCAGAAAACAGGAAACCATAGGCCAGTTAGCTTGATGTCTAATTTGGGGAAGGTGTTAGTATCGACCATTAAGGAGGCTATTGCTGGAAACTTTAAAAAACTCAAGGTAATCGGGAAGAGTCAGCATTGTTTTGTGAAGGGGAAATCATGTTTAACCAACTTATTGGAGTTCTTTGAAGGAGTAACATGCACTGTGGATAAAGGGGAGCCTGTAGACATGATGTGCCTGGATTTCCAGAGGGCATTTGATGAAGTGCCACATCAAAGGTTATTGTGGAAAATAAAAGCACATGGTGTAAGGGGTAAAATATTAGCATGGATAGAAGATTGGCTGGCTGGCAGAAAACAGAGAGTATGCATAAATTAATCTTTTTCGGATTGGCAGCATGTGACAAATGGAGTCCTGCAGGGGCCTCAACTTTTTACAATTTATATCAATGCCTTAGATGAGGGGAGCTAAGGCATGGTAGTGAAATTTGCTGATGACAAATTTATTGTGAAGAGGACAGAAGAAGGTTGCAGGTGGATATAGATAAATTGGGTGAGTGGGCAAAAATCTGGCAGATGGAATATACTGTGGGGAAATGTGAAGTTGTTCACCTTGGCAGGAAGAATAAAAAAGCAGAGTATTACTTAAATGGAGAAAGACTACAGAATTCCATGGTGCGCAGGGATCTAGGTGTTCTAGGGCATGAGCCACAAAAAGTTAGTATGCAGGTACAGCATGTAATCAAGAAGGCTTTATTATGAGAGGAATTGAACATAAAAATAAGGGAGTTGTGCTTGAGTTATAAAGGCATTGGTGAGATGACATCTTGAACACTGTGTGCAGTTTTGGTCTCCTTATTTAAGGAAGGATGTAAATACGTTAGATGCGGTTCAGAGATGGTTTACTAGATTGTGGTTGTTGGAGACCAGTGATCTCAGCTCCAGGACATCACTGCAGAAGTTCCTCAGGGTAGTGTCCTAGGCCCAACCAGCTGCTTCATCAACGATCTTCCTTCCATCATAAGATCAGAAGTGGGGATGTTCGCTGATGATTGTACAATATTCAGCACCATTCGTGATTCCTTAGATAATGAAGCAGTATGTGCCGCATGCAGTAAGATCTGGACAACATCCAGGCTTGGGCTGATAAGTAAATGGCAAGTAACATTCATGCCACACAAGTGCCAGAAAATGACAATCTCTAACAAGAGAGAATCCAACCATCGCCCTTTGACATTCAATGGCTCTACCATCACAGAATCCCCCACTATCAATATCCTGAGGGTTATCATTGATCAGAAACTGAACTGGACTAGCCATATAAATACTGTGGCTACAAAAGCTGGTCAGTGGCTAGAAATCCTGCAGTGAGTAACTCACCTCCTGACTCCCTAAAGCCTGTCCACCATCTACAAGGCACAAGTCAGGAGTGTGATGGAATACTCTCCACTTGCCTGGATGAGTACAGCTCCAACAACAGTCAAGAAGCTCAAAATCATTCAAAATGAAGCAGCCCACTTGATTGACATCCCATCCACTACCTTAAACATTCGCTCCCTCCACCACCGACGCACAGTAGCAGCAGTGTGTACCATCTACAAGATGTACTGCAGGAACTCACCAAGGTTCCTTCAACAGCACCTTCCAAACCTGCAACCACTACCATCTAGAAGTACGAGGGTAGCAGACACATGTGTACAACACCATGTGCAAATTCCCCTCCAAGTCACTCATCATCCTGACTTGGGAATATGTCGCCGTTCCTTCACTGTCGCTGGGTCAAAATCCTGGAACTCCCTTCCTAACAGCACTGTGGGTGTACCTACATCACAGGCACTGCAGTGGTTCAAGAAGGCAGCTCACCACCACCTTCTCAAGGGCAATTAAGGGTGAGAAATACCTTACCAGCAACAGCCACATTCCGGGAATGAATAGGTAAAAGAAATAAATTAAAAATAAATCAGCATTGTTTATGGACTCAGGTCAGTGAAGTATGGCTGCAATTGACAAATCCCTGACCCAGAGATGAGGCTATACATGAAATAGAAAGGTGCTATATAAATGCGTATTCTGTCTATGGCAGTGCCTTCTGTGTTTGGTTGTGTGCGGCAGTTGCAAAATTATGGGGATTAAATATATAGGAAATAAAATAAGAAATTGAAACAAACACCTCAAATTATCAAGATGAGGTCCAGGTAACTTATCAAATGACCCCTGCCTGGCCCAGTACCACCCACTCTCATCTGATTGTTCCCTGTAGACAACGCACAACCACACTTATCTGATTCATTCTCAATATCTGAGTGACGTGATAGAATCACAGAATCTTACAGCACAGTAGGAGGCCATTTAGCCCATTGTGCTTGTGCTGACTTTTTTGTATGATTTAGTCCCAAACCTCAGTTTTATCCCTAAAACTAATTTACTAATTGTAAATTAGTCCTCTTCAAGCAAATGTCCAGTTGTCCTTGGAAAGTTCCTATGAAATCTCCTCCCACCATACCTTTAGGCAGTGCCTTCCATACCCCGATGATCCTCTGTGTGGATAAAAATCTCATTGCACCTCTGTATTCATGTTGCCAATTATTTTAGATCTGTGACCTCTGTTTTCAGCCCACCTGATAGAGAAAACAGTTTTTCCTGACTTAATCAATTCTCATAATAAACCCTTCATAATTTTAAATACCTCCATTATGTGTCCCCTGCATCTTCTCTGGTGTCTCCCAAGGATTTGTTAGCAAGGCTGACATTTATTGCCTGTCCCTAGTTGCCCCTTCAGAAGCTCTCAGCAGGCCTTCTCCTTAAAGCATTGGTAGCAGGTTTGTTAGAACTGAGAACTATGAACCAGGAGGTGTGGGATTGGAGTCACATATAGGCCCAGGCCAGGTAAGGAGTGCGGGTTTTCTTCCCTAAAGAACCAGTTGGGTTTCTACAACAATCCAACAGCTTCACTTTTACAACTACCTTTTCTTTTTATTTCAAATTGAATTGGAATTCTCAAATGGCCAGGCTGGAGATGTGAGCTCCTATTCTCTGCATGATTAGTCCAGTAACATAAACACTGTACTACTCATCTGTCCAGGCCCTGCAGAAGTTCTCTTCAATGTCCCCTTGGGTTGTTGAGTGACACTGCCCTACCATCTGAGATCGCATCAACAAGGAGAAAGCAAGAGAGAGAGAGAGAGAGAGCAAAGGAAAATAACTTGCTTCCAAAATACTTTTTTAAATGTGTGTCATGCATTTCAGTTATTAATTGATCCTATAATCCCATCAGAGTGTAAAATGTGGAGCTTACTATCAGAAGAGGAGATTGAAGCGAATAGCATGGATATATTTAAGAGAAAACTAGATAAAGAGATGATGGAGAAAGGAATAGAAGGATATGCTGATGCGGTGAGGTGAAAGAGGCTGGGAGGAGGTGCTGCTGAGCAGAAACTCCAGTACAGACCTGACGGGCAGAATGGCCTGTTTCTGTGCTGGAAATTCCATGCGAAATAATCTACTGAACACCTACCTCTCACTGGCCTGCTTTTTGAGAACAGCAAACAGCTTGGTGATGATGCAGTCTCTTTGTTGCCATGGATCTTACACACAAGCAGATGCAGTTACATCTTTTCTCTCTCACCGTGATCTGCTCTTCCGAGGACTCTGACTGATGCAGGGTACGTTCTGAAGGGAACAGTTCCCCTTAACAACCCACAAAGGGGGGCATTCTCTGTGTGTGAGCTCAGTCATTGAGGATTGGGTGTTGTTGGATCACAGAGGGACATCATAGCTCAGCTCCAGCCTAACCTCAGCAAATGTCTGTTCACATGCTCCTTCCAATAGGGTGTACTAGAGAATGACCAAGACCAGAACCTGGTCTAATCATCCTCACCCCAACCTAAGATGCTGCAGAGCATCCTAGAAAGTATTTGTATTTACATAGTGCCTTTCACAACTTGTGGAAGTGCCAAAGCTCTTAACAACCAATGAAGAATATTTGAAATGTGCTCACTGTTTTAATGTAGGAAATCCAACAGCAAGCTCGCACAAACTGCGATGAAATAAGTAACCAGATGACCTACTTTGGGTGTTAGTTGAGCAATAAATATTAGTCAGGAAATGGGGGGAACTTCCCTGTTCTTCAACATAAACGAAGTGGAAAATTTTACGTCCCCCTGAGGGACCAGTAGGGTCTCAGTTGAATGTTTGACCTGAAAGGCAGCTCCTCTGACAGTGCAGCATTCCCTCAATGCTGACCCTCCGACAGTGCAGCTCTCCCTCAACACTGATCCTCCAACAGCGCAGCGGTCCCTCAGTGCTGACCTTCCAACAGTGCAGCACTCCCTCAGTAGTGACCCTCTAACAGTGCAGCGCTCCCTCAATACTGACCCTCCAACAGTGCAGCATTCCCTCAGTACTGGCCTTCCGACAGCGGAGTGTTCCCTCAGTACTGACCCTCCGACAGTGCAACACTCCCTCTGTGCTGCACTGCGAGTGTCAGCCAGGATTACATCAACTCCTATCGGAATATTAGCTGGATCAGATCTGTGATGTGGGTCTCTGTTCGGTCATTCCCACACTGGGGAATGTACTTGGGATGTTGAATGAATGTATTTTTATTCTTTCATGGGATGTGGATACCGTTGGCTAGGCCAACACTAATTGCCCTCTCTAATTGCCTGTGAGGTGGTGGTGAACTGCCTTCTTAAACCACCACAGTTCATATGTTGTAGGTACACCAGCAGTGCTGTTAGGGAGGGGGTTCCATCTTTTTAGTCCAGTGATATTAAAGGAATGGCGACATATTTCCAAGTCAGGATGGTGTGTGATTTGGAGGGAACTTGCAGGTCATGGTGTTCCCATGTGTCTGCCGCCCTTGTCCTTCAAGCGGGTTTGGAAGTTGCTGATGCAGGAGTTTGGTGAGTTCCTGCAGTGCATCTTGTAGATGGTGCACACTGCTGCAACTGTGCATCAGTGGTGGAGGGAGTGAACATTTAAGGTGGTGGATGGAGTCCCAATCAAGATGCATGCTTTGAACTGGATGGTTTGGAGCTTCTTGAGTGTTGTTGGACCTGCACTCATCCAAGCAAGTGGAGAATATTCCATCTAACTCCTGACTTGTACCTTGAGGAGTCAGAAGGTGAAATTCTTATCACAGAATTCCCAGCCTCTGACCTGGTCTTGTAGCCACAGTATTTATATGGCTGATCCAGTTCAGTTTCAGGTCAATGGTAACCCCCAGGATGCTGATTGTGGGGGTAATGCCATTGAATGCCAAGGGGAGATGGTTAGATTCTCTCTTGTTGGAGATGGTCATTGCCTGGCACTTGTGTGGCATGAATGTTTTAATTGCCCGCTTGTCAGCCCGAGCCTGGATATTGTCCAGGTCTTGCTGCATTTGGACATGGACTGCTTCAGTATTTGGGGAGTTGTGAATGATCCTGAACATTGTGTAATCAGCGAACATCCCGACTTCTGACCTCATGGTGGAAGGAAGGTCGTTGATGAAGCAGCTGAAGATGGTTGGGCCGAGGACACTACCCTGAGGAACTCCTGCAGTGATGTCCTGGAGCTGAGATGATTGGGGTCATACTTTATTTTATAATGCTCATGTGAAGTGCCTTTGGATGCCTCATTGCTTTAAAGGAGCTATATAAATTGTTGTTGTCCTTTGAAGGCGAAAGTGTATTTTCAAATGGTTTAATGGAACATATCTTTCCTCTCAGTGGAAGGCATGGAGCAATTTCTTTTTTGAATATACATATATAATTTATGCATGCATCTAATAATGATGGTTTAGTAACAGTGTGTAATATTTAATATCTACGTGTACATTCTGTGCTCCATGCTCCCACAGTCTCTCCTGGTGCTACTTTTCCAGTGTGACTGGACACAGTGGCCTTCGTCTCTCTTTGTGTCTGCGCTCCGCTGAGCCGCTGTACCCGCGCGGAGCGCTCGGCTGAAGGCGCGGTGCCCGGCGCTTTGTGCTTTGTGCCTTTTTTCTCTGACGGAGCCGAGGTCCGCGCCCGAGTATCCTTCCGCCTCGCTCCTTTTTTCCCGCCGCCGCGCATGCGCGCACCTCATCCACAGGCTAGAGGCAGCGGCGAAGGGGAAATGAGTGCGCCGACCGCATCACCACCGGAGCTCTAAGTGGGAGGAGGCGCAAGCGCTCGGGCAGCCGGGCCCGGAACTATACCCTGTCCGTCCGCCATTTTGGCAGCTGCTCGGCGGCGGGTGCGAGCTTCGTGTGTCGGCGGCTCAGCTGCTTCCTCAGGACGGCGGTCGCTTCCTCGGTGTCTGCTTGTCGCCTCTTCTCCATCACCTCCCTCTCACGCTTTTAGCGAGGAAGAAAAAAGGAAAAAGCTCCAGTGGTTTTAAAAAAAACCTCTACATCCTTCTCCCTCCCCCCCTAAAAAAACCCAAAAACCACCCAACAAAAAAAAACCCTTCCCCCGCCCCCCCCCCCCCCCAACTCCCACTCCGTCCATCGAGCGCCTCAGCTCCCCCGCCGGAGAACATGGAGGACCGCGAGGACCTCGTCTACCAAGCCAAGCTGGCCGAGCAGGCTGAGCGCTACGACGGTGAGTGATGTTTTGAGGTGGGGGGTGGTTCGGGGATATTTTGGGGTTTTTTTCCCTGGAGGGTGATGGGGGGGAGGTGGGGGGGTTTCTCCTCTCCTCCCCTCCCCTCCCCCCGCTCTTTCCTCCCCTCCCCCGCTCTCTCCCCCGGCCGCCGGCTTCACAAAATGGCGCCCGGCGGCCGCTCGGTGCCCGTGTTCTCCTTCCCCCAGCTTTCCCCCCCACCTCCCACCCCCGTTACCCCAGCCCCACACACACCCTCCCCGGGGTCCATATGACCACCTCCCCCCTCATCCCCGTCTGAGGAGGATGGGGGTGCGGGTGGTGGTGGGGGTGCTGCTTCTCCAGAGAGAGACACAGTAAGACCTTAGCCTCTTTATTCACATCGACCCCTCCCTTTTACATCATGGAGAGGAAGATCTCCTTCATAGATTCTTCACCCCCATTTGTTTTCTTTATGATTTCCCTCTTTATGTTCTTTATGGCCTCTGTTTCAAAATGCTATATCTGACTCTTTCCCCCCCCCCAAAAAAAAACGCACCAATCACCACCTTACAGAAAGGCATTGAATTGCCCCTGGGTGAAGGGTGGAATTTAGGGTTAATGGAGGGGGTCGTGGTGTTTTTACCCCTCTCTCGCATACTTTTAAATTTTTTTGGAAAGATTTTTAATGGGGACCCACCACCCACCGAATGGGCCAACCTTGTTTTAATTTTTATTTTACGTAAAATAAAATTTCTGGTCGGAACTACAAGAATTGGGATATTTTAATCTTATGTTGTTATAATTTTTTTTTATGACTTGTACAGTAGGATTGAGGGTGGTTTTTTTTTCTCTTTCATTCTGCTGAGGCGGAAGTTGCAGGTCACCCTTAGCGCGCACACGCTGAGAAATAAGGCAAGGGTGGAGGCAAGGAATTTCTCGTCTCAAACCCAGCTTCTCATTGTAAAGGTCTCTTTTTCCTGTCTCCTTTGGCTCATCCTGTGTCAGGTGGAATTTTTTATCTGATGAAGGTTTCGTGGTCTATTTGCTTTTCTTTGATCTTTAATTTAAGGGTTGGCCTGGGTTCTACAGTTGCAATCCTGGATGTGTATAGTTGTGGGGTAAAGTGATAAAATTCAATCCTTTAACATGAAGCCAACTTCAAGTTATTTGAGTATAGAACATTATTTTTTAATACTATTCCGCATCTCTTGCCCCACCCAAGAACCTGAACTAGCTTGCTTACCTAAAAGCTATCTGTTAATGAATTCTGCTAATAATTAAGAGAAAGCACATTTCCTGCCATTGGCATTTTTAAAATCAGTTTTTTGAAGCTAAACTGTCAAATTACTAATAATTGTTATAAATCTAGCAGCGTCATGCTACTGTTGCAATAAATTCAATTGTGACTGTGGTAAATGGCCAACTTTTTTTTGGGGGGTGGCTATTCTTCCTTTGCAGTTACGATATAGGGAGGTTTTAGCAGATTATTGTGATTTGGTGCACTTATGACGTGACATGTTTTCAAATGTTATTGAAGTAACTGCATGATATATTGTAAATCCAAAGTGAAAGGGATCACATTTTTTAATTGTAACAGGGACCTGTGCCTTGTAACTTTGTTTTGAGTGAAACTCCCTCAGTGCTGGCCTGTAGTTGGGCATTGAAACCTCTTAAGAGACTGTCAGCAGTAAAGTGGTGGGGCTGGTTTCAAATATTCTGACTGCAAGCTGAGGGATTTGCATTGTGTTTTTCTCAAATTTTAGCCATTTCAGTTGGTTTCACTAAAATGATTTTTCGCAAATATTTAATTGTGCATTGTTGGTAGAAATGCAGTATAATCTTTGCCATTGCTGACATTCTGCTACGTGGGTGGCACAAGCAGAGTCCAGATGCATCTACCAGGCAGGCCACTGTTTCCCAGGCAGTGTGTGGTACAATGGCCAGGAAATGGAATCAGTTTAAGATTCTTCGAAGATATGCCTTCTGAAAGAATGAGAATACCTGAACAGTTAAGTCCTTCCCATCTTGGTGCATTATGCTGACCAGACTAATAAGATTGCAGTGCTTCAGACATGACCTGTTTGAGTATTCAGTGGCTGAAGGAAATCTTAATCTATAAATGTGATTTAAATAAGGTCTTTTAACAGAAGGAATGCTAGTTTTTTCAGCAGGAACTGCGTTTAAAAGCAATCTAACTTGGTGGCATTTTTGCACTTTCTCTCTGCTGAGATGCCAAACTAAATCCAGGCCTCGCCCTCCAATGTCAAGATGGCCTCCAGTTTCTCTTTCTGAAACTAATCTCTGCCCTGTTAACAGTTGTCATAGATGTAGGCTGAATAACCTGTGCGCAATGATGGGGAGTAGAGAACTGGAACAATTGTGTGATAAACCCATTTTTGCAACAAATAAAACTGATTTGTAAACAAGTCTTCCATGTGTTTTTTTTTATCTCTAGTAGCAATAAAGCTGTCACTAGGGCATTGTCACTCTTTTGAATTTTTCAGTGTTAAAACATTCAGTGGCTCAAGTTATTGATGTGTTGCATGCGATGGCATTTTCATGCAGATCAGGAAGATTCAGTATTTGATCTCTGGTGTGATTAATCCTGTTGTTAATTGGTCTGTGAACCAACTGTTACTTCAACCAAATACTCCATTATAAGAGGAGATCATGGAGTGGAAGGTTGAATTGTTTGTTGTGGAATAATTTCTTGGTTACTTCAAATCTTGGACCAGCCAGTACAGATCTTCCTAATCTGTGTAGACTTTAATCTATTGTCTCTTCTGTTTGTCTTATTTGCTTACTCATTTTCTTTGTTTTGATTGTGCTCCATGCCCTTTACCTGTCCAACTGTTCACTCGAGGCCATTTAGGAGGTGTGACTGTTGATTGGAGTTGGCAGGCTGTGACGGCTCGACAGATTGAAAGATGCCACTAACTGTGTGACTAAGTCATCCTCAACTGCTGCCCACCAGTCACGTGGGTGAGACTTCTGCAATTTCATTTCGGTCGTTGACTCATTTGGTGCTCAGGAGTACAGGGTCTCTTTGAAGTATATCACTGGGTGTGGTTTGTGGATGACATGGAACCTCAACAACTGTGGAATTTGAAACAAGTTTTTTAAAAATACAATTACAGTTTTCCTGTACATCTGCATGCTAGCAGACCCCCTTCCTCCATTAGTCATTTAAGTCCACATGCTGCACTTCTAGACAGAGACGTGAAACAGTGATGACTATTGGGAATGTACGTTGCTGTGGGGGTGGGCTGGGAGGAGAGTCAATTGTTGCACCCAATGTCTGCCATGACTAGGATCAGCTAATTAAGTGCAGGCTGGAAATTGCAGTTGGCACCTTTTGCCTATTACCTATGTGGTTTAGTGAAGAATGATTATAGGAAGAATGTGATTGCACTGGAGAGGGTGCAGAAGAGATTTACCAGGATGCTGCCTGCGCTGGAGGGTCTGAGCTATGAGGAAAGACTGGATAGGCTGGGGTTGTTTTCCTTGGAGCAATGAAGGTTGAGAGAGGACCTGATAGAGGTGTATAAGATTTTGAGGGGCATAGATAGGGTGGATAGGAAGGCACTTGTTCCATTAGCAGAGGGGTCAATAACCAGGGGGCATAGATAAAAGGTAGAAAGCCAAAAGGGGAGTTGAGAAATTTTATCACCCAGAGGATGGTGGGAGTCTGGAACTCTCTGCCTGAAAGGGTGGTTGAGTCAGAAACACTCGTAATATTTAAGTATTTAGATATTCATTTGCATTGCCATTGCCCCCAGGCCTATGGGCCAAGCGCTGGAAAACGGGATTAGTGTAGTCAGATCTTTGACTGGCCTCTGCATACTCTAGAGCTCTACAACTAATTACATTTTGAAGTGTGGCCTCCATTAATGTAGGTAAGTGGGATAGGCAATTTGCTTGCAAAGTTCCACAATCAGCAAATAAATGAGTGCTCTTGAATAAATAAATGACCAGTTAATCTGTTTTTGGTTGTGGTGGTTGAGAAGAATTAGTTCAGACACTGGAAAAACACCGACTTCAATCGTATTGCGTTCACTTGAACAAGCCGGTGGAGCCATAGTTCAAGGTCTCATCCAAATGATGGCATTTCCAACCATAACTCACTGCATTGGAGTGCTTGCCAGCTCAATTTTTTTTTCTGTAGGAGGAGAACAAACATCTGTATTGTTAGATTGGTAAAAGGGGTGTGAGGTTCTAGAATCAGAATTATACAAAGATGTCCACTTGGCCCATCATACATGGTGCCAGAGCTCAGAACTGGCTATCTGGCCTAGCCGAATCCAGAACAGGTCTGCGGCAAGGTGTAAACTGGCACCCTTCTGTCTGATATTAGAAATTCTCCCAACTGGACCAAGCTGTTGCCTTTACCAAATAAGCCATCAAGGGAGCTAAAAAGCAGCAGTCTTAGTTGGAAAATGATATAATACAGATGATGAACTAATTTGGAGTAGTGATCCCTTAGATAAAACTACAAATCTGTTTTCAATTTGGAATGTTTTCTAGGACTTAATTATAACATTGCCACTTAAATAAATGATTTGGATCATTTACTTAATATTTTCTTAGAGGAACAGCAGTACTTTGACCTCCCTCAGTTCTTGCAAACTGCCACCCTTTTTCTTTCAAGCCCTTTGAATGTGCTGTCACCTACCAAATCCGTTCCCATCTTTCCCACAAATTCATGTTTGAATTTCTCCCACTAGGTTTCTGTCCCAGCCACAGTATGGCTTTTATCAAAGCCTCAAATACCAACCTATGTAATTGCTAAAAGTAAACAGGCCCTTCTCATCCTGTTTCACCCTTGTGCAGTCTTTTACACAGTTGACTACATCATCCTCCTTGAACATCTCTCCACTGTTGTCCAGGTTAGAATTGCACTTGCCTAGTTTCATTGCTTTCTATGGAATTGTAGCCAGAGAATCATCTGCAATGGCTTCTCTTAGCATTCCCACACTGTTATCCCAGTGTTCCTCAAGGAGCTATCATTGGCTCCTGCTGTTTCTCATTTACCTGCTGCCGCTCAGCAACATCATCTAAAAGCACTGTGGTGGTTTCCACTGATGACACCCAGCTCTACCTCACTGTCCTACAAAATTTGAATCTCAGTTAGTATGCAGGTACAGCAAATGATTAGGAAGGCAAAGGAAATGTTGGCATTTATTGCAAAGGGAATGGAATATAAAAGTAGGGAAGTTTTACTGCAGCTGTATAGGGTCTTGGGGAGAGCACACTGTATTGGTCGTCTTTTTTGAAAAAAGATATAACTGTTAGAAGCAGTTCAAGGTTCATTCAACTCATTGGTGGGATGAAGGGCTTATCTTATGAAGAAAGATTGAATGGGTTATTCAATCCATTATTCAATACCAACCTATGTTACTGCTAAAAGTAAACAGGCCCTCCTTATCCTGTTTCACCCTTCTGCATTCTTTTACACAGTTGACTACATCGTCGTCCTTGAACATCTCTCCAGTGAGAGGTGATCTTATTGAATGAAACATAAGATCTTGAGGGGACTTGATTGGGTGGATACCAGGAAGATTTTTCTCTTGTCAGGGAGACGAGAACCAGGGGACACAGTTTAAGAATAAGTGGTCTGCCTTTTAAAGCTGAGATAAGTAATGTTCTCGGAGGGTTGGCAGTATGTGGAATTCTCTTCCCCGAGAGAGGTGGAGGCTAGGTCATTGAATTTATTCAAAGCATAGTTAGTTAGCCTTTTGACGAGAGCCAAGGCTTATGGGGACAGACAGGAAATTGGAATTGAGACCACAATCTGAGTGGCCATGACCTTATCGAATGGCGGAGTAGGCCATTTGGCTCTAAGGCCTATGTTCCATCTCTTTTGGCCCCTCTACTGTTGCTTAATTGTCAGAATGCTTGCCCTATATCCAATAATGGATGATTAGAAGTTTCTCCTAACTAACTATTAGGAAGCCATGGTCTTTGGTGTCTCTCCCCCCGCCCCCAAAACACACTTCCCTGCCATTGACTCCATCTTCTCCCCAGCCATTGCCTGAAGCTGAATTGACTGTTTGCAACCTTGGTGTCTTTTTAGATCCTGAGATGAGCTTCTGATCACACATCTGTGCCTTAATATATAAACTTGCCTATTTACATCTGTAACTGCTCGACACTGCCTCCGTGCATCTGAAACCTCATCCATGCCTGTTAACTCTAGACTTGATTATTTCAAAGCACCCCAGCCAGTGATCCACATTCTTCCCTCTAAACTAAATGTCCAAAATTCTGCTGCCCATGTCCTTGCGCAAAGCCCCATTCACCTATCACCCCAGTGCTTGCTGATCTACATTGGCTCCTGATCAACGCCTCAATTTTAAAATTCTCATTCTTCTTTTCAAATCTTTCCATAGCCTGGCCCTTTCCTTTTTTTCCAGCCCAACAGCGCTCACATCTCTGCCTCCTTCCCATTCTGACTTCTGATTTTAATTGCTGCACCAAAGGCAACTGTGCCTTTAGTTGCTGAGGCCCTAAGCTCTGGGATTCTATCTCTAAATTCCTCCACCTCTCTCCTGTAAGAAAAAAAAGCTGCCTTTTCATCTGCCCTAATATCTCCTTATGGTTCAATGTCAAATTTTTTGACCCTCCTGAAAAGCCTTGGGACTTTTTTCTACTTTAGAGGTGCTATATAAATACAAGTTGTCGGTTGTATAGTGGATTTTGCCAGTTTTCTAGTTCAATGGCTAAGTGATCGTTATTCATTTATCACTACTTTTTTGCATACACATACAAATTATACTACTGTACCTTGCTAAGTTTCCAAATCAAGTTTGGGTCATTTTGATCCGTATTATAAATCACCGGTTTCTGTACCCTGCCAGTGCTTAATTTAATGAGAATCAATTCACCTGTTCGCATTCCAGTTAAATATTTGTCACAACTCTTTAGATTATTATAAGTGCAATATAAACAGATTCTCTCCAGGGAGACTAGGATCTGGCCTCTGCCTTTTAGCTAACAGTGAGTCCTGGTGAGCCATGATTAGCAATCAAGTAGGTAAGTATCAATGCTGATAGCACAGGTCATTGAAAGGGAGGAGGTAAATCAGGAAATGATCTGTAAGATTTTAAATGTTTGAAGGTTACGGTAGAGAGGAAAGATTGCGCTAGATAAATTTCTCAGTTTTAAATCTTGAGGAAGAAGGGAGTTTGTTTCTGCTTGAGATCGGAGGAGATGATGAATCAGTAATAAGGTGGCATGGGGTGTGGCACTAGAATAGTCATCAAAAGTAACAGGTGGGAGCTGTTCTTGAATTGTGAAGAGACTCTGGAGAGCCGGGAGATTACAAAGTGTTCCTGTTTATGTAAGGGAATTGAAATTTAGCTGTTGTGATTCGGCCTTTACAAGAATTTGGAAGTTGTGAACACAGGACATGCAGTCTGAACGCTGATGAACTTGGTCATGGGTGAACAGATGGAATAATGGAGATAGGTTAGTGTGGAAGAAGTGATTGAAAGAGACTGCTTCGTGTTTTCCGTGGGTTAAAAGCAAACAACTGTATTAGTTTGGCAGGAGGGGTGTGGAGTCCTAGAATCAGAATTTTACAAAGATGTCCATTTGGCCCAGTATACATGTGGAGAATTCCGAATTATCGATTTGACCACGTGCTTTTCACGATCTGGCCAGTTTTTGCATTATGGATTCTGCTTTCGACAATACTTTTGATTGGACATACAATAACCTAGAAGTTTTTAAGCAAAAAAAAGCTAACTTTTCCCATCTGTTATTCTGAAGGTAAATTTATGCCATATAATCACTTTCCTGACCTTATCAAAACTCCATAATTCTTGCTACTAGCCTCTCTGCTTCATATCTGCTGCTTTATTTTCTTTTGGGGTTCTAGTTTCTATAATCTTTTAAACTGTCATTCCGAGTATTGTAGTGAACCTCTTATGAATCTTGCCATGGTATTAATAATCCAAGTATGATACCAAGAACTGGATGTTATTCTGATTAGTATAAGATTAATATTCTCTTCTTTAGCATGTGTTGCTATTTATAGAAGATAGGATCCTATTGTTATTTATTTAACTTCCATTTATATTTTATCAATTTATATTGATCACCTTCTGCTCCCACCCTTAAAAATGTGTTTTAAGCCCAAGATTTTGCCAAGTCGTGTATGTGCTCTCCCCATCCTCCCAAAATGTATCACTTCACCTTTCTGCATACAACTTCATCTGACATCTTTTTTGTCCAGTGTCAGATCTGTTTGTCCTCCTAAAGTTGATTACAAGGATTTCAAGATGAGACGTGGTTGATATGCTGATTGGAATTTTGTTTTCCCCCTTGTGACTATGTAACTTGTTTACTCATTTAGGTAAATGAGGATTCCTCATTCCCATTCATTCTGTTGGAAAACTTTATTTCTGAGGGGAGAGATTTTAAAAAAGAGAAAGAGGACTTTTCTGGGTAACTGGATCTTGCACAAGACAGCCAGGGAGATGTGTCCTGCCCTGGGCTATAGTTCAGAATCTGGAAGCGATCTTCTATTTTATATAAGATGACCCACTGAAGTTGGGTAGGGTGCTCACTATTTTTATATCATAACCTAAACATGAGTTTTACTAATGGAACTAAGTGAAGTTGATCATAAATTGCTTTGTGAGTGCCACCTATTGATGACATGGTCTGTCATCAGAATGATTGCAGTAGTATACCTATGAAGTGTGCAAATATCCCATCTAGTGATTTTCTTCCATTGCCTAAGTAAGGCAGTGAGTCAACTGTTGTAAAAGAAAGACGTTCTGTTAGTTTTGTAACTTGGATAGGTGTTGGTCGGTAACCATGCCACGTGCCCTGCCTGTTAAATTACTGTGTCTAAAAAGCTTTTTGATGAACAGGTAGTGCAGAAAAATAATTTTGATGGGTCAGTTTCATGAAGCACGACCAGTGGCTTCAGGCCCATGGTGGTTTAACTGTTTGAGGTCTAATATAGAATGCTGTTTGTGGTCTAATATAGAATGCTGTTTATTGGCTGCATCATTGCATTTTTTATGAGAAGTTGCCTATTTCTTTTATATCAGTATCTGCTGAAGGAGGGTCCGTTACACAGTTGCTATACCAGTGGTCTTTATTCACAGTGGGGGCTTGGGAAGTGCTCTGATGGTTGCAGGCATCTCAAGAATCCCAATGTCAGGGAAGCAACAATGTTATACTGCATGAGGAGAGTGTGCTGATTGGCAAGTGGACTCTGGGAGAGTCATTGCCATGGACAATGCACCAGTTAATGGTGACTGGAAGTTAACTACCAAGCATTGTTTGAAATTTAAACCAGCTTGACTCTGGTCAAGGCGTTGCCACGAGGAATGAACCAGCGAAAAGCGATCACTTGCATTTGATGCTGTCAGACCTGCTGAGTTTTTCCAGCATTTTCTGTTACTTTAATGGCTGTCTCACTTATTTAGTTTGGCTGAAACAGGTGCACTGTGTACATGTGTTCTTTCTGTCTGCAAAGAACAAGGCCCTGTGTATCAATATATGTATCTTCCAGTACATGCAAATGCGCGTGCCCGACTAACAATGTTAAATTGGTTGTCAGCGTAATTTTTAGCACATAGCATTATTTAGCGAATGTCGAATTGCACAATCTAATGTTGGGCACTTCTGAGTTTTGCAAACACGGGCTGGTTGGGTACGGCCTGTACCCTGCCCGTTGCGAACAATGGAAGGGACATACTGTTTGATATGATCCGCCAGTCATTGGGATGTACGGCTTACATACCCAGTATCACACTGGCAATGAAATTCATATGCCACATTACTCATTTGTGCGATAGGCAGAACGTCTTTTTGGCTTGACAGCAGCATCCTGTTAGTGGCGAATGCCACTCGTGTTGCTACTGTTTAGTAGCAGCGTGAAACAGCTAGCTTCACCCGTTGCTCAAATTTTTTGGTATACCTTGCCCTTCCAGGATAATGTGAGGTAGACTGGGCACTTTTCAAGGCAAGTGAAGCTCTTGGGCTTGCACTCTCTATTCGTACAGCATGAATTTGTTGCTTCCCCTGACATTGGTATTCTTGCGATTGTCCTGATGAGCGCAAGACGAACAACTTCAACAAGATGTCTTTTTTCAGCAATTCTAAAAAATAGCTCGTTTGGAAACTCAGTCTTGAGAGCAATTGTCTCATTGGAAGCTAATAATTTAGGAAGGAGAGACTTGGGTATGACCTGTAGACCAAATTTTTATTAGAAAAAGGCAGAATGTGGTTACAATGTCCCACTTAAGAGCAGCGAGAAGATAAGAATTGAGGCCAACATTCCCTGTTATAAAACACCCTTCGGAAACTGTTGCAGACAAATTGGATGCTCAAGTATATTTACCACTAGAAATTCTGCTACTGTTAAATTTATCCCACCTACAGATGTAGGCAGCTATTTTTGTAGTGATAGAGTAACTTTCCAAGTTACAGGCAACACTGATCACGCTATAGATGAAATGTTGGATGCAAAGTGATGCTACACCAAATTAAATGTTAAATTGTTACAATGTAACAGTGTTTTAGTTTTTATATAGTTACTTACCCATGATGGTATTTCTAGACTAAATCATTCCAGAAATTACAATCACGCCAACTTTTGAATCGGGATTTGTTCTATTTTGAAACTTGCCTCAACATTACTTTGAGGTGAGGCATCTTATTAAATACTTCTCTGGGGGATACTTTTGGGCTGAGTTGACGTACGAATATTTGCAATGTCAATAATACTTGTTGGAGGCTAATCATCTCAACCCCAGGCATCACTGCAGGAATTTCCCAGGGTAGTGTACCAGGCTCAGCCACCTTCAGCTGCTTCATCAATGACTTACCCTCCATCATTAGGTCAGAAGTGGGGAATGTTTGTTGGCAATTGCACTGTTCAGTACCGTTCTCAACTCATCAGATCCATATCCATGGACAACATTCAGGCTTGGACTGATAAGTGGCAAGTGACATTTGTATCACACAAGTGCCAGGCAAAGACCATCTCCAAAAGAGAATCTAACCATCTTCCCTTGACATTCAGTGGCATTACCATTGCTGAATGTCTCACCATCAACATTGTGCAGGCCACCAAAGTCCGGAAACTTAACTGGATAAGCCATATAAATACTGTGGCTACAAGAGCAGGTTAGAGACTGCAAATTCTGCAGCAATTAACTTGTCCAACTCCCCAAAGCCAAGTCAGGACTGTGATGAAATACTCTCCATTTGCCTGGATGAGTGCAGCTCCAGCAACACTTGGGAAGCTTTGCACAGTCCAGGACAAATTAGTCCACTTGATCAGCACCCCATCCACCACCTTCGCTCACTCCCTCCACTGCTGGCACACTGGCAGTAGTTGTGCCATTTACAAGATGTGCTGCAGCATCCTGGCAAAGCTTCTTTGACAGCACCTTCCAAACCTGTGATCCCTACCACCTAGAGGGACAAGGGCAGCAGATGCAGTGCAGTTCCTTCAGTTGTCACTGGGTCATAATCCTGGAAACCCTTTCTAACAGCACTGGTTGGACCTATACCACATGGACTGCAGTGGTTAAAGAAAATGGCTCATCGCAACCAGGGCAATTAGGGATTGATGACAAATGCTGGTCTTGCCAATGATGCCCACATCCCATGAAAGAAAAATTAAAAAGTTTTAGCCTTTTGTATTTATGGCCACCACCACAACACACTGCTCCTTTAGGTCTTTGCTATTTGGAGTCTGTGGTTATTACAAGTTTGAGAGAAATTGCCAACTTGCTGTCATTTCTTCCATGCCATATTAGGAGTGCCTTTACTCTGAGACCAGGAGATTTTTTAATATCCAGTTTAGGAAAACTGCCCTCACGCTCCCACCTAATCTTTGTACATTTAGGATTAACTGGGCTAGTCTGTTTAAAGATTCAGCCATTAATTTTCAGTTCTGATGCATAGTTAATCTTATTGCTATTTTGCATTTTCCCTGAGGTCATCAGTCAAGACCTTTTTTTGGTCCTGAATATCTCATTAATTTCTACTGCACAGCTTGTACTAGTGTTATATACACTAACATTGTATGAAGCAGTTTCTTTTCCTGTAGCAATTTCTAATCATTATTCAAATTGTTTTTCAATTTGAAGGAAACCCAATGATGTGCTACTGGTCAGAGATAATAGTTGTTAGTGCTTTCAGAAAATTGCAAGTAGTAGGGTGGGTGAAAAAGGAAGGCAGGACATCAATAAAGTTTCGATAAAACGCAGGTGAGCCACGAGCTGTAAGCCTATTCCCTTTTGCTGATCTCTGCAGTTGTATTCCTGGGAATTCAAATTATTCAGCTCTGTTAGCTTCTAAGCTCTAAGATGGCCCATCAGATTAACATGGAGATGGTAGGAAGAGGCAGCTTTTTTTCAACTTAGATCCAGAGGTACTGATTAGAGCTGTGGAAATGGATACCTTTTATATAAGTGACTAAACTTTATTAATTTGGTTAAAGGCATTTCCTGACAATACCAACCACATGTAATCTGAAAGTTGGCAAGTATTTGGAGCTATGATTATAAAAGGGAGTGCAATGTCTGAGGTTCCCTTTGAAATGATACATTATTAAGAAATGTTGCAATTAGATGTGGATTTTTAAAATTTGTTTGTAATTATCTCCCCACTCTTGGTTTTCTATGCAGAATTCACTGTGCCTTCATGTTCCTTTGTTTTGAAAGTTTACAAAATGCAGCCCAGTCATTTTAAATTTGCTCTTGGATCCTATATACTACAGGTATTTAAATGTGAACTTTGTATTATGCATTTAAGATATATAAATTCAGTGTGATTCGGCTTTAACTAGTGACTGACTACCTTTTATAAATGCATTGATTATGAATATTGCAAAAATCTACCTAATGAAAACAATGTACACCGAGTAATTAGACAGCTTAAGGAAATCTAATAGTCTAATTGAAATGGTTTTGGGCATTGTGGAATTGAGGTTTTAAGCATTAACCTTCTGGTACTAAGCATGGCTTTTTATTTGAAATGAGAAGTGTATGTCATTAGAAACAGCTTTTGAGTGGTAGGATCTCACAAACTGGAATGTTTTGGGAGTGAATTTTCAAGCCTGGGTGTAGTTTGCTTTTCAAGTTTGCTTTTAGTGTGTAAGTCTTCCAAGTTACTGATAAAACATTCTGACTAAGCTTTTCTGTGACTCCAGTATGATCCAAACACTTGGTGAACATGTGTTAAACTGATTAAAAACCAACTTGTATTTCCTTTAATGTTGATACTCATGCTTCCTGCTTTTTGAATGTGTATGTCAGATGCTTCAGACACTCAGTTTTAAGTTTGCTTTAATACAAGCCTAAGAATCTCTACAATCTGTGTAATTAATTTTCCAGCTGAGCATCTTTACAATGTCAACAACCCTTACAGCTAACAAACAAATCTAGTCTAGCAGTTTTTTTATTCTTTCATGGGATGTGGGCATCGCTGGCTAGGCCCGCATTTATTGTCCATCCCCAGTTGCTCTTGAAGGGTGGTGGTGAGCTGCCGCCTTGAACTGCTGTAGTCCATGTGCTATAGGTACGCCCACAGTGCTGTTAGGAAGGGAGTTCCAGGATTTCGACCCAGTGAGTGTGAAGGAATGGCAATATATTTCCAAATTAGGATGGTGTGTGGGTTGGAGAGGAACTTGGGTTGGAGGTGGATTATGTTCCTATGCCCCTGTTGCCCTTGTCCTTGTAGATGGTAGAGCTCATGAGTTTGGAAGATGACTTGGTGAGTTGCTGCAGTGCATCTTGTAGATGGTACACACTGCTGTCACTATGTCAGAGGTGGAGGGATTGAACATTTAAGGTTGTGGTAACAATCAAGCGGGTTGCTTTGTCTTGGATGGTGGGGGATTCAGTGATGGTAATGCCATTGAATGTCAACATGAGGTGGTTAGATGCTCTTGTTGGAGATGGTCATTGTCTGGTATGAATTGTATGGTACGAAGGCTACTTGCCACTTATCAGCCCAGGCTGGATATTGTCCAGATCTTGCTGCATCTAGACATGGACTGTTTCACTATCTGAGGAGTCATGAGTAGCACTGAATATTGTGAAATCACCAGCAAACATCCCCACTTCTAAGCTTGTGATGGAGGGAAGGTCTTGAAGTAGCTGAAGATGGTTGGGATGAGGACACTACCCTGAGGAATTCCTACAGCCATGTGGGACTGAGATGTTGACATCCAATAACAACAGCTGCCTTCCTTTGTGCTAGTTATGACTCCAACCAGCAGAGAGTTTTGCCCCGATTCCCATTGTCTCCAGTTTTGCTAGGGCTCCTTGATGCTGCACTCAGTCAAATGCTGCATTGATGTCAAGGGCAGTCACTCTCACCTCACCTCTGAGCAAAATTCAGGTGCAGTTCACAAGTGCAAAACTTTTATTCCAACCAAACCCAGTGTTTTTTTTTTCAAAAATTCTTGTTGTGCTCTTCAACTGTTTTAACTATACCATCTTGTTTAAGGATGAATATTTACGAATGTACAAACGTATGAATTAGGAGCAGGAAAAGGTCATTCAGGCCTTCAAGCTTCCTCTGCCATTTGATAAGATCATGCCTGATTTGATTGTGCTCTCAACTCACTTTCCTGCCTACCCCCCTTCCCCACCCCAAACCCTCAGATTCTCAACTTACAAGGGAGTCAGTCTAACTCTGTCTTA
The DNA here is from genome assembly GCF_017639515.1 of Carcharodon carcharias. Lineage (NCBI taxonomy): Eukaryota > Metazoa > Chordata > Chondrichthyes > Lamniformes > Lamnidae > Carcharodon > Carcharodon carcharias. The sequence goes on from NC_054476.1 coordinate 143,561,343, forward strand.
AAAATATTCAATGTTCCTGCCTCTAACACTCTGGGGAAGAGAATTTCTCAGACTCATGATCCTCAGAGAAATTTGGAGTAAAATCCTGTGCATTCAAAACCAGATCATTGAATTAGATGTTGCTTTTGTAAATTTGTTGTTCTGTATAAAGGGTGCAGAGTTTTATGGTTCCGTTTTGTAGCAATGCTTGGGTGTAATTGTAAGTTTATTCATGCACAGTAAGAGGGCTATTCAAAAAGCATGATTAAACAACGCCTATTTCTGATTGTAAAAACTACAACTAATACATCTGGGTCTTTAGCATTCAGCAGCCTCAACGTATTTACTTGTAATTGTATGCAAACATCCTGCGGTTATACATTTAATCAGGTACAGTCATTTGAAACCAGCCCCAATGGCCTTGCAGGTAAGTTATTTCAGTCAATGCCACTAGGATTTTTTAATGGCAGAAATAACATTAAAGCCAGATACTCGAAAGCTGTGGATTACTTCTAATTTGTTGCCAATATTGCAGTAGTGATGAATTGCTTGAAATATTCTGTTCAGAAATAATCCCACCTTTGGCACCCATTTTTCTCCCTGAGATACTTTGCACAGAAAAGTTGCAAAATTTCTGTGACTTTTTTCCTTAGGCCTTCAATGAAGTATAATGGATCTGAGATTTTCAGAAATCTGCAAAAGTTGTGAAACACCCGGCAGTCTAACTGATATAAGTTTGGCCACAATTATAGTATGCCTGAAAATGACACCTTTAACACGATAACATTAATGAATCTGTCTGCTCATGGTGTACAACTTCCCATCACAAGAGCTAGTGTAAGGACAGATTATTGGCAAAATTAAAAAGAGGCGAATCATGCTTTTCCAGTTCCAGGTGCCCAGCCCCCACAGATGGTTTGTCTGAGCGCAGGCTGTGTGCCTATCAGGATATCTGAATGGGTGAAGAGAGTTAACATGTTATGGGAATGGGGAATTGGGAGAATGGAAACCTAAGATCAGAAATACTCTCATAAAACAGCTAAGAATTGTGTTGTGAAACTCAGCAGCTGGTAATAATAATTAAGTTTTGATCTCATCAAAGGCTTGGAAATAAAATGGCAGACTAATTTCTGTAAAACCTGTTAACTTCTAGCTTAATATATTTTATTATCTACTAGTTTGTTTGATGTGTGTTTTGAACTTTGTGAATCTTTGTTAATCCATTACTTGTTAAAATTTAAAATCTTCCAATGACAAATGGCCTCTTGGTTGGAGTGTTAACCCAGTAGTTAGGAATATTTCACAATGGTGGAACTAAAAAGCAAAAAATACAGCAAATTAGTCAAGTCCTTTATTGCCTCCAAGTCAAAATCCTGGAATTAATTACCTAACAGTTCTGTGGAAGCACTTTCATAAGGACTGTAACGGTTCCAAGAAAGCCCACCACTCTTCTTGAAGGCATTTGGAGATAGCAATAAAACATGCCCAAAACCCAAGAATTAATTTTTAAATTCATCTGTAAAGTTAATATTAATGTTTTGGCTTTGCACCCTGCAGATTGTCATTATCGACATTTCAAGGTGGTAATGTTCATTTGAAAGCTTTGAAACTGATATGTTCCCTCTATCCACCCCAAAGGTCAGTCATCATAGAAATCATTATGGTATTGATGGGCCAGTAGACTAAATCCATCTGTAGTCAAAAAGAATTGAACTTCCAGTTTGTGACAAATTTCATATAGAATGTCAACAGAATTATATAACTATTGTATAATGCTTTTGAGCCAAGCATCAGGGAAATATTGGAAATGCAACTTTGTCTCCCAAGGATATGTGCTGCTTTCATTCAGTATAGCACTTTTATAACTGGTGTTTACTGAAAAGGAGATGATATCTTGAAACTTGCATTTGAGGCAGGGGGAAGGCGGAGAATTCTTTTTTAATTTCACATTGTGAAGTATCCTATTTGTTTTGATATTTTTCAACTGTTCTCCATGAAGGTGGTGGTTGTTGCTAGCAAACAGTTACATGTTTACCATCAGCCTTCAGTTACCTCTTCCTTGTAGCCACTCCGTGTGTAAAGTTAAAATAATTGCAGACTGCTCAATTGTTCAGGGCATCACAGCTGAACCTGATATTAAGGTGCATTTTGAGCAAGTGTGACTATGGAAATTGAGCAGGCCCACCTTGAAGGCACTGAGGCTCATTTGTAGACTCCTCAATATTGCCTCAGTTGAGATCAGCAGAGTCTACAAATTGAAATTAAACTCAATTTATGTGGCATAATGCTACATCATGAAGTGTCCATGCATTGCTAGACTTTCAAAGGAACTATCAGGCATACTCGAGTTGTATTTGCTCTTGCTTGCCTAGGTCATGTCACGACTCACTGGCAACCTCATACATAGCTTCAACTCTTAATGCTCATATCCACCTGTCACAACTATTTTGCTTAATCCTTTCAAATTCAATGTAAATTTGCCCAGGCTGTTTCCTTAAATTTCAAAACTTTTGTGTTTAAGGGATCAACTCATATGCACTCAAAATGGCTTTTTTCCTCACATCATAATCCCTAGAAACCTCCTCTGACAGAGAAGCATCAGTTTCCTGTGTTCTGTCAGTTTATTCTGCATGGGCAATGTTCAGTTTTGCTTTATGGCCAGTTCATCTGTTTAGCTGTCTCCTCAAATGAAATAAAGAATGCTTCAACGTCCCTTTCCTCAAACTTCGGAAAATTTAAACATCTCCCCACTGGGTTCTGATCTGGAAACAAGTCCTGCCTCACCATCTGGTTTTTTTTTTAACTGCCAGCATTTTAAGCATGAATTCTGTCTTTCGCTTTGTTCCTGTTCAAGTTTGTTTGTCCATTTCTAACCTTGGCATTTCTAATTCCCTCTGGAGACCAAGTTTTCGCATTTGCATTTGCATTTCCGTTTCCCTTTCCTTTTCTTTTCTAATTCCCTCTCATTTTCTTTCTCTTTTCTGCTTTTCTGCCTGTTCGCTTTGGAATTCCCTTTCTTTCCTTGTCTTTTTCTTCTGCCTCTATTTCCAGTTTTTTTAATTGCAACTGAACCACACCTTGAAGAACTTGGTCTCTCAGGTCTTCTTTCCAGTTTCAAATGCTGTGCTATCTCTTTGATTATCTCTGCCATCCTTGCTTTGGCAGGCAATCCTACTCTTAACTAACTTGCCAATTTGATTAACCTGGCTTTTGGGGTCCCTTGTAAAATCATCAGGGACATCTCTTCCACTTGAAGGAAAGCTTTAGCAGTTTCCAGTGCCATCTTATTTTTGACAGTACAAACGTGGTGTTTCCTTTTAGCTTAATTACTAAATCTACACCCCAATCGTCACTGTCTTTTGTTCCAAAATATCTTGGTCAGGCCCCCAAACTTTGTCATGACTCACCGGGGAATACAGTGCACTATGCACTGAAATATCAAGCCCCACTGTTCCCTGAGCTGTGACAAATGTGAAAAAGCTTTATCAAACCACCAGATTGGCCCACTTCTACCTGTGTGGTTAATTTAGGTTAACGGAATACAAGCACCAGGCTTGTAAACTTAATAAATACATAACTTTTTTGAACAGACTGTTGTTAACCATAGGCAAAAGAAAGAAATATAAACTGCTAATTTCTAACTCTATAACCTAAACTCTTCCCCATAAATCCCTATACACACACCCACCCGCACACACATACAAGACACACAGGAACATGGATTTTGAGGGTGGGATAAAACAGTTAATTAGCACTAATTCCAGGGAACAAGATTTGATGTCTTCCAAATTCCTTTCAGTTCTTGTCGATTACACGAGGTGATCTTCCAGCACTTTCACTATTTAATTCACTGGTTGAGCACTTGCCTTTCAATGTCCAACAGTGATTTTCCCCTTTGCCTCTTGACAGGGGTTTTCAGAGAGAGCGAGCAGGCTATCAAGATATGAGAAGAAAAAGCTGGCTAGCTATTTTGGAATTATTGGAATCTTCCGCACGCAGGAGGAAGAGGTTTTAGGTCTTGTTCCTTTCAGGCTAGGAGCTATTCAGCTCCCCTGCTTCACTCTCAAAACCTGGTCATCTGGTCAGGAGCCAATTAAAATGCTGTTGTCAGGCAGCTCTCTTGGTCCATGATTCCTTTCCGACACCATCCTGTCTTTCATGGCACATTCTATTCCAGGGCTGCAACATTGTATATATCTTTCATCTTGTTCCAGTGGACAAGTCTTTCAACTTGCAGCCATTGTAATTTTAATCCACAATCCAACAGAAAATAAAAAGGTATATTCCTTACAGGCAGTACACATTATTTGAAACTGAGGTGCTACAGCTGCTGAAAATCAGTCTCTAACTATTCATTATTAGCTGCTGTTGGACAGGGAGATAGTTCTATTGTGTTTTATTGTTCTCAATGACCAACAGATGTTAATAATAATGTTCAGAGTCAGGGGGTATGATGCTGTTTTCATGAGGTATGCATGTACTTCCTGAAACAGCTAATATGTACAAGGACTTTAAAATATTCCTGATTTGCTTTAACCCCACCTCCTACTCCAGAAATTGTGCTGAATAAACCATCACTGCCTTTTTTTAGTTTTCCTGTCAGTTCAATCTCATTTGTTCTATACTTGCATCATTCTCTTCGTTTTGTATGCAAAAGCAAATCATTGTTAAATTTATCTGCCTTGTTGAGTCATTCTTGTCTGAATCATTCTGCATTCTGTCTCCCCATTGTATTCTTGACCAGCTTGTATTTAGTTTTGATAGTCATTAATGCAGATATAATGGTGACTTTTTTTACATTTGAGAGTTTTGTTACTTACTGCAATGATCCTTTACATGCTGTTTCTTTTGGGTGAAAAGACTAAATTAATAGTTGTGCCAGTATCAGGCCCATTAATTGCTGGGAATCACATTTGGATAGTTGAAGTCCCTAGGATAGAATACATCGAATGAAAGTGCAGGTTTGGCTGCAATAAGTGATAACCAGTAGTATAGAGTTTCACCCTTTTTAGGGTTTAAATTTATATTTTGCTACTCGACTGAACAGAAAACAAATTTAACTCTCTATAAGTTTGGGCCTTTGTGAAAGCATTGTGAAATTCTGATTCCAGTGTAAAATCTGTCTGATTTATCAGGCTTAACCCCACTGCAACAATCTTTTGCAGAAGGCCAAATGTCATGACTGCAGTCTTGCATAGCATGCTAGTTTCATGACCGGTTGATATACAAGTTTTCTTAATTATGACATCAAGCAGTTGGATGACAGTGGAAATGTTCTTTGGTAAACTGTCAGAAACTGGTACCATTTGGGAAAAGTTGGACTATTTCTCCTTTTAGTGTGATCAGCTTTGTGTAACTCAGGCATGATTAATTTTGTAATAAATGAGAAATTACATTCAGTCCCCATAGTTTGCACAGCTAGCAAGAGACTTGATAACACCAAAGGCACCAACACATCCCAGTTTGCCTGAACAAAAATGAAATTGACCAAACTATAAATGTCAGTCTGTGCACTTTTAAAATCTGCCTGCAAGGATCTTCTATTGATTCAGTGAATGTTTCACTGTATGTAAAGATGTTCCCAGATTTGAGTTAACCAGAATAGTAGTAGTGATAGCAGTAGTGGTTCACTTCGTCTTTGGAGCCTTGGATGCAGTTTCCCATTTTTGATCGCTATATCTCCCAGTCTCTCAAAGTGTGATGTATTCTGTTACCTCCTACAGTTAAATAGCCTTCTAACACTCATTGTTGAAGTCTGTAGTCTGAACTGTGGCTATTTGGGCCCATCCCAGCAAGGACTTGCTGGCTTTAAAAGAGATGAGAAAGGGAAGTAAATGAAATGATAAAAACAAAAAACTGCGGATGCTGGAAATCCAAAACAAAAACAGAATTACCTGGAAAAACTCAGCAGGTCTGGCAGCATCGGCGGAGAAGAAAAGAGTTGACGTTTCGAGTCCTCATGACCCTTCAATAGTAAATGAAATGCATAGACAAGGTGAACTTGCTTTGAAAAATGAACATTTTACCCATTATTGAAATGGGAGAACTATCTGTTGAAATAGATGGGTCAAAAGTGACAGGTTTCCACCATGTGCTAGTCAAATGAGGGTCTAGTTTAAGTTGTGAAATTTACAGCAAATGTAAATTTCTTCACTTGCCAAGAATGACTGCAGTTACCCTGCTGATTATCAGTTGGGGAAGTTGAGCCCATCACAGGCAGTTTGCATTTGTCCTGAGGCGAGTGAGTGCCTGGGGATTTAGCACTCGTTTTCAACTGTCATTTCCTTCCTTAGTCTGAGCTGTGCAGTGTTGCAAGAAATACTGGTGGTGTCAGCCTGCACTTTATGCTGGTTTGGAGGAAGGATCTGTGGACTTGTCTCTCTTTAGGGTCTGCTAAAAACTTGATTTCCAAGTTGGAACCAGGGATATTGTGACTATGCATAAAGGCCTAGGAAACAAGAAGGAAGGAATCAGGTGTTACTACTGTAAGGTGCAAGATGAGATAATAACTTAATCCCTGCATCAAACCAAGGATGGGTTTTTGTGATAGAACACCTAATTTTGCCAATCTGCTGTCAAGTCTGATTAAGTAAAATAATATACGCATAAATAAAGAAATGTATTTGGCTGCAGCTGTAGAAAACATTTCAGAAGTGTAAGGATTGACAGCTGCTGCTGTTTCAACCAACTGTACCCTGAACACTCATTTTGCAAGTGTATGATATCTGAAGTTCATCTGGTGCAGAAACAGGTTGGCAAGGAGTGGATCTTGCACATTTGATGGCATTGGTAGATTTTTATTCACCAAAGGTGTTTTTTTATTCATGGGATGTGGACGTTGCTAGGTAGGCCAGCATTTATTACCCATCCCTAATTGTCCTTGATCAGGGGGCATTTAAGAGTCAGCCAGATTGCTGTGGATCTGGGGTCACATGTAGGTCAGACCAGGTAAGGACAGCAGATTTCCTTCCCTAAAGGACGTTAGTGAACCAGATAGGTTTTTATGACAATTGACAATGGTTTCATGGTCATCAATAGACTTCTAATTCCAGATTTTTATTTGAATTCAAATTCCACCATCAGCTGTGGTGGGATTCAAACCCAGATCCCCAGAGCATTGCCTTTGGTCTCTGGATTACCAGTCTCGTGACAATACTGCTACCCCACTGCCTCCCCTTTGGCAAAGGCCAACGATATGGAGTTAGGTGCCAGGTCAAGTATGATCTCATTGAATAGCCGAGCAGGCTAAATGACCAGCTGTTCCTATAAACTGTTGCAGCTTTTTACGTTACTGGCCTTTTCAGGAATGTAATGAATCCCCATTAATGCTGAATGGTGATGTGGCCATATCACCAACTGAAGTTGGTTCTTACTGTAGGATATGATGAATTTCTCTTTTTTGCAGTGTGATGGGTGATATTTCTTGGTTTAAGTTTGTGGCTTATGATTACATCTGTACTGATGCAGCCCAAAATCAGCATGCAATTTACTTGGTACTCCAATATATTCTCTCGTATTTTTTATTCGTCTCGCAGTATAAAGCCAAATTGGATTTGGAATAAGCTTTGTGTGAGGACTGTTGGAGTGGCTTGTTAAAATGGAGAGTTTGAGGGTGGTTTCTAAACCCAATTTTCCTGTTACAGGGAGTGGTAAGATACAAGCTTGGAACTGGAGTTCTACAGATGTTAGGGAGTGGCTGCTTTCTAGCTTTAGGCTAGGAAAGGAGAAAATTGAGTAAAGCTTTGAATCTACTACATGGGAGCTCCTAGTGCTCAGTGTGTGTTGTGTCTCTTGAGTGAGGCCACAGGTTTTTCTTCTCCTTGATGACTTAGAAATACAAATTTCAGCTGTTGCCACATCACTTGTTGGCTTTCAGTTAAAAGGTGATGTCCTGGGTCAAGTCTTTTAGCTGAGGTTTTATAAAGCTACAAATCTTCCTTAAAGGCATTTTCTTACAAATGGAGTAAATACTGAATTTTGGATTTGCTGTGATATGGGATTGAATATCCTGACAGTGCTCATACACAGAAATTAGGTGCATGCTACAGGAGGACAATCTGGAATTCTATACAACAAGAGTTAAATGTTTCAAGAGAGCAGCGGAGAGAGACAGACAAGGGATGGGGAACATTTCTTAAACTAACATGATTTTATGGGCTTTTTGCTTCTTGATAGTTCTGTTTATTGATTTGTCTGTTGGAACAACTCAGACTTAGCCGTTTTGGTTCACAGTGTAGGAAATTGAGTATTAAACTGAAGACTGCATTGTATCCTAGTATAGAGTATTGGGACAAGGAAAAAGTTGCTGCATTAGCAATACAATTATTGTCTGGGCAATTTGCAGATTACAGTGTAGTAAAATGAGGAAGTAGCCTGGCCTGTTGGATTACTTTAATTCCGTCTGTTAGCACTGAGTCATAGGGCGGGGCATTCACAGACGCAGTGAGTGGTTATGAATCAGCTATGCAGATCTCTTGTGACATTTGTTTCTATAGAATGCACTAATAAACTAGGGTGTAGTTGTATTTGTATTCCTGTTGATTATTTGTTTCTCTTTGTGACTGACGAGCCTACAATTGTCACACTTTGTCTGATCGCATTCAATTTAGGATTGTTGCACTCCAAGGAAACTTATCCACTGAATTTCTCCAGAACCTTGTTACCTGTACATTTTAATGTAGCTGTTCCCTCCATGCCCTATGTAAACATGTTTAGCTGTGATCTGGAACAAACAATTTGTCTCCTGTGTACCAATATGAATGGGACCAGTGATTATGAACAGCACACTCCTATGCGTAACAAAGTTAAAGTGAGCTCAACAGAATGTATTGTCTCCAGTAATTTTTAGGAATACATTCAAAATGAGCATACACAAGGCTTCCATAATTGTTTTTTGCTTCTTTGCAACCCTCCATTGGAGAACCACGTGAATTGTGGAAGAATTCACAGGTTGGGTAGCAGGCCGGCTGGGTCTGCTACAATGTCTCTGGCTTAAATGCAAAGTTAACTTTAGCCACGTTTTCTAGATAATGTTACGACTGAGGTGGGAGCAGTGCACTGTCCGAGTTCCACTACTTCATGGGTCACAACATATATTTAAATGCTTTCTCCAGCTAGCTTTATGGCCAAATATGTGCTTTATAATCTCAGAATGGCCACTCAATGCCCAGGTTTCTTCACTAAGCAACAAAATGATTAGTTTATTATAAAAGGAGATTTGTCAAATAGGAGGCAAAGTTTATTTACAAACCGTATGAAATATGAGAGTATATTACACTTTCTAAATCTTCTAACTTGCATGCGTCTGTGCACCCTCAGCTAAAATAGAGGAATTCTGTTAAATACAGTGGTTCAAAGGAAAAGGATAGATGATGGTGTCCCTGTTTGTATAGTTGGTATCTCAGCACTGGTCTGCAAAACAATTGATAACTCTTGCACTATTTTCCAGGCGAACTTTGCAGAAAACTTGCAATCAGTCGACTTCAGAACGTAGAGTGCCTTCAGAGCAACTTCCATTCGCTTTTTGCTTTTGACTGGGCCTGGAGCTGCAAGAGCTGTTGTCGTCTTTATTCAAACAGTTGATCCTTCGTTTTTCCCCCCCCAAAGCAAAACCAGCCTGCCAGCTTTTAAAACAGCTTTCCAGACATGTTCTTTTTTAAGGCCATAAACCACCACGTGACCCTTTCGTAAACAGTCCAGCAGGGTCAAGAGGTTTCTAGCTTCTTTAAAGCTGCTTAATTACCTTTTCTTGTAAAATGCTGTCTTCTCCAGGAACAGCAGCAGCCGGAGTCCTTGCATTAACTCTTTAAAGGACAATGTCTGATAAAACACACATTCTTCCAGAATGTTCTTAGTCCTTGAAGATGAACTATTTTCTGTAATTAAAGCATTTATGACAATACGTCATTATACGCACAGCTACCTTTTTTGGTTCTGATATAGTTCTAGAATCATGTTTTGTAAATACTGATCTGTTAAATATTTGGTGTGCTGGTGACACCAAGTGGCAATTAAAGTCTGGTACATGAATTTGCAACAGTAGCTATTCCCACCTTGATCATTTTTGGGTTAGCTATGCCTTCTCCCTGACTTACTTATATAATTGGTTTCATGAAGTAAATTTGTGGTGAGTTATATAGACTATAATATTTTCCCCTGTAACTTTTACCTCTGCCTTTGAGATTTCATGTTTTCTAGAAGTTGTAACTAGCTGTGTCTCATCTAAAATGCTTGTCGAATAGGTAATCTTAGAAATAAGAGCTGCATATATACTGCATGGTATGATATTGAGCCAGGTCTGAACCAGCTTTGTCTTGGCAGCAGAGATAGCAACATCTGGGCTTGACGTTCGGTGAGCTTGGCAGGAGGGTAGGGGCAAGAGGAGAATCAAGCATTCAAGATTAATTTTCCTGATTATTATTGAAGAAGGCTGTGAAGAAGGTAGAAATAAGGTGGGTCTTTAGTTACGAGAAGCTTGAATAACGGGCTGTTTTCGTTAATGTTTGGGGTTCAGAGCAGGCCTGATAATTATGAAGGATTTTAATAAGTTAATCAAAATTAAGCTTTCTTGTAACTAGTAAGTTGGTTATTAGGCAAAAATTTAACATTAAAAGAATGGGGGAAGGATTAGGCAGGAGTCCTTTTTACATAGCATTAACCCAAAAGAATGGTGGAAAGAATCTATTAATTTATAAAAGGGAAGGAAATAAATGAGAATATGGAGAGGAATGTGATGGCGGATAGCTGTTTAAGAGCTGGCACAGATGGGATGAACTGAATGTCTATTTTACTGTAAAATTCTGGGTGTATGCTGGTAACTATATGGTTAGGCTGGCCTGCGATGTACCCTGCTGCAAGAATAGCATGCTGACACAAATGTCAAAAGATCATACATGAAGATTTGCTATTCACATACACCTGTGATCAATAGAGGAAAAAAAATTTAACTTAATTTTCAGTTTGTGTTGGAAAGTCCAACTGCTTTGATGAAGATAGGGAATGTGCAGCATTGCCTTGATTATCACGATATCAGTAAACTATTTGCAACAGCAAATTTAAAAAAAAGCTGAAGCATATGTTTTGCCACTGGGCACACATCACTGAAGTAAAAAAATACAGATTAATCCTTTTGAGTACTGAATGTCTTTTGGAACTTGCACATTTGTTTACTGTTGCGGTCTGGCCTGTGCAATACTTGCTTTGTTTCCCTTATCTGATTTCTGCTACTTCTCAGTTGAAGATCTGCTTTATCCTAAAGGGCTATATATGTGCTCACACTTAATCAGTACTCAGTCGAATAGGCCATTATTGGATCAGACTTGGACCCAGTAATGTCTCTTCATTAGTCACTTTTCTGTTGTCCTTAAGTTATAATCCTGTTAACTGGAATGGCTGTCTTTGATGGCTGGTATGTGAAGTGGCTTAGAATTACTGGTTATTTTTCTGGTGTGTACATTTGAATGTTAAAAAGTTTTATATTGTTTTGAGGCCTGTGTAGTAAGAGTTGCCACTGTTGACGCAAGTCTTTGTACAATATGAAAGAAAATTCCAGGCACCATACTCTCTTTTGCTGATTTTTGATAGCTTGTAAATTATCTCTGGTTCTAGCATATTGAGTTGATTCCAACTATCTTTGAGTGTTTTTCACTAGCTGTTAAAAATATCATTGCAAGAAGTTCACTAAAGCTGATTCCAGTTTGTCTTTGAAACAAATGGGTAGATAGCTCAAGACTTGACTCCGGTTTGGATCATCCTGTAGCTGTATATACATTGGTACCAGTAGCAAAACGGGCATAGCTTGTCCTAAATTCTAATCTGTTTCTTTTTGTTCTGAATTGGCCTTGCTTGTAATGTGGAGCAAATTTGACCACAGTGCAATATTTGGTTAAGAGCTTTTTCCAAATGGAAGGTTCATACAAGGCAATAAAGCACCTGTCTGATCTGTGCGGGTGGCCTCAAAGTTTCTGGTCTCATGTAGACAGAATCAAGATGATAATCCGATCAAACATTTGCAGAAAGACTACTCTAAAACCAAGTTCCTTGATATGGAAGGGCATAAAAGTATCATCAATAAAGATTGTGACAACACTGAAGCTGCTGATTTATGTTTTTCCCAGACAGAAACTAAATTCTACTTTCAGAATATTGGTTAAAAATCTCAATTCTATGTAATGAGTTTTACTTATTTCACCATTAGAAAGCAATGAATGAAACCAGTTATAAAATGGCAATTATAAAACAAATTTGTCTTAATTCATGGAAAATTATTGGTCCTAAATACAACTTTTGAAGTGCTTTTCAGCACTTCTTCCTTAGCCGTGTGCAGTCTAGAGGTCAATGGCTAGCCCATTCTAGACTTCAAGCATCTTCCTTTTCAGTACTAAAAGCTGTGGAGCTGGGTGGTTGTATTGGGAGTCGAAAGTGTGACTTTTTCTGTTTAGAAGATTTTGGGAGTGATTGATTGCTCAGTGGCGTGGCTATCTACACTTTTTGTATATTATGTTTACGCCAATTCTCAAACTGCATTTAATAGCTTTTTTAAAACTGCTCGCAATGGATAAGATCTGGTGCTGTATGTTTTAAGTGGTAGGTCTAACCTTTCCAGCTGTATTTGCTGGGGAAGAGCCTTTTATGTGGGAATATTACTATGTAAATATAGTCTGGGTGGAGATTTGGGGAGGAATAGGTGGAAAGTGTAACCTCATTCCCTGAAGAAGGAGCCTTGAGATTATAATAGTGGAGCTGTTGTGCACTGAAGCAAAGTAACTGCAGGCATTTGACCACTATGTGGTGTGGTGCACTCAGCCCTCTTTTATGGGGTGTCAATTGTGCCATGTCTGTCCATTCTGGAACTAAATTACGGGTAAAGATTGGACTTGCTGCTTAAACTGCGCAGGTAATTCTTTACTGTGGGCTGATAGTCAGGTACAGATTAGTTCCTGCTGATTTTCTGTACATTTTGTTTAGTTCAAACCAATGCAAACCAAGTTTCCTGCTAGTGCAAGTTAATAAGAAAGTCTAATTAGTGTCACATAGGAATTCTGTTAAATGAAATGAAAAGTAAGGATTGGATTATGTTTTAACATTTAAAATGGAGTAGCAGCTGGACCATAGATGGTGTGAGTTACTAAAATGGTATATTGGGAAGTAAACAAAATTTGAGCTGAGAAACAACAAATGGATTGGTTTAGCTTCTTGAGTTTAGGAGTTTGTGTGAGCATGGCATTTGGTTTTACTCTAAATCTACTTTGTTACTCTGACTGTAGGAAGTCAGAAGTTGGGGTTTGAATACCATTTGCACTTTGGTTCTATTAATCTTCCTACTTCCGCTGAAAATAATGAAGCCTGAAAATTGCAAAGTTTAAGGATTAGCCCATAATGCATTGATCATCACTAGTTACTTTGATTTATGTTTCTTTCCTGTTACGCAGAAATGGTGGAGTCAATGAAAAGGGTAGCTGGCATGGACGTAGAGTTGACAGTTGAAGAAAGGAATTTACTGTCTGTGGCCTATAAAAATGTGATCGGAGCACGGAGAGCGTCCTGGAGGATAATCAGCAGTATTGAGCAAAAGGAGGAAAACAAGGGTGGCGAGGACAAACTAAAAATGATTCGTGAATACAGAAAAACGGTAAGGTCAAAAGATTTGCCACCCCCTGGCAAATTATAGAGATAGATAAAACAGACAATAAATCAGTTGTGTTTCTTGGCAGTAGTGTGATCACTGAACCTCCAAAGAAACTGGCAGAGAGTTTATGGTGGTGGCTTTTCATATTTCAATATCTTTTTGGGGAAAAAATCTGTTCAATTCAATGTTGCCGTCACCATCCCCCAAAAACATGCATTGGAGAAAGTGCAAATATGAGAAGCAGTACCCTACCAAGTAAGGTGATAGAGGGAGTGCACCGTCCAGGCACGGTTGATGTACATGGGACTCCTGTCCCACACTACATGGTCAACTCTTGCTGCCCTCTGAGGTGACCTAAGCCATCAGTTTTCCAGGTAACTGGAAGTGGTAATAAAAGCAGTCTTGCTGGTATTCACAAAGCTGAGATTTTTTAAGGAGATACAGTAGACTTTCTTATCCTTGAATTATGTTCTAATGGAAGCAGTTAGTGTGATAACTGTCTTATTGGCGTTTTTCTAAAACAAATCAAATTTATACAATCATTGCAAAGTAAAAGCTGAGACTTCAAATGCCAATGGATTTAATTAATAGGACGGAAAAGTAAAACACCAACCGATGCTACAAATTGTAATAAAATACAGAAAATGTTGCAAACACTCAGCAGGCCTGATGGCATCTCTGGAGAGCGTGAGTGATAACATTTTCAGGGTGAAGACCTTTCGTCACAACTGCTGAAAAGATTATTGACCTGAAACATTAAAGTGGTTCCTCTTTCCAGATAATGCCTGACCAGTAGAGTATTCCCAGCATTTTCTGGATTTTATTACATTGTTATGCAGTCTGGAAGTCTTTGTCCTTGTGTTCTTGGAATCTTGGATGAAGCAGTGCTGTTTTGACATCACAAATGAGCCCTCTTATAATCAGAGAATAATAGTTCATTAATTTCCAACAAATGTTGCTAATTTTTGTAATTTATCATTCCCAACTCTCTCAATTAAGCACCTTATTCACCAAGCTGCCATGTTCATCTGAACTTGAGTCAAATAATGGGTCCCATTTTTTAAAAATCCTGACTTTCTTCCTTCTTCAGTGTGCACCATGTTTTCCAGCCATGTGGTGTTCTGGGTGTGTTTTTATATTGAATGGCTTATGCTGTCAGTGCCTTTTTTCATGCTAAAATGAAACTGGTTGCTTCTACTCTGTAGCATCCTACTACTTGGTTAAGCTCTGAATCTTAGTATGTAAGAAATTTGCATCAATGTCATAAACTAGTTGCTGATTGAGAGAGTGCGAGAATGAGACTGATTTCTACAGTTGTTGTACACACTGAAGAGTTGATTCACAATAACAATTTTATATAGTATCATTAATGTAAATAAGACTTGCCATGGCATTTCACAAGAATGGAATCAAACAATTTTAATGCCAAGCCACCTTGCAGATATTAGGGCTGATGACCAAAAACTTGGTTAGAGATAGATTTTAAAGTGCTTCATGGAGGAGGAGAGTGAGTTGGAGGTGGAGAGGGGTTTGGGCCTAGGTAGCTCAAGGCGTAGTTGCCTGTGTTGGAGCAATTAAAATTGAGGTGCTCAAGAGGCCAGAATTGGAGGATCGCAGATAACCTGGCAGTTAGTGAGGTTAGAGGAGATTACAGAGATAGGAAGGGGCAAGATTGCAGAGGAATTTGAAAACAAGGATGGGAATCTTAAAACTGAAGCATTGGCAGAACCAGTTTAAGTCAGTGAACACAGGTGGTGGATGAATGAGACTTGGTGCAAGTTAGGATATGGGCAGCAGAATTTTGGATGACCAAATTTACAGAGGGTAGAACATGGGAGGCCAGCCTGGAATGCCTTAAAATGATTAAACCAAGTGGTTTTTCTGGGAGGTCGGTGATGACAGCAGATTTGAAGGGATGGAGATAAGCACCTGAAGAGAGACAGCAGTTTACATATCTACTAATGTGGGAGCTGGGAAGGAAAGTTGGGTGCTGATCAGTTTGGTTGGAATAGGATCAAGGAAGCAGATGGTGGGTCCAGTGGACAAGATGGGCTGGAGAGAGCAAGGCAGGCAGAATCCAGAGAACGGTGTGCATTCAAGCCTAGGGCAATGGGGAAGATTAGGGGAAGTCTGATTCAGTGAGCCAAGGGAATGAAGGGAAGTAGCAAAGGCAGCTGAACCATTGGATTCCATCTTTGGAAAAGTTATCCATATGCTCCTCTTGGTTGAAGGTGAGAGTAGTTTAAGAAAACAGTTTGTTCTCTTTGCGTTCCTGGATGACCTTTGAATAGTGAGCAGTTTAAATGATGGAGAGCAGCACCCGATAATGCTTTGTGTGATCCAGCCAGATCTGGTGATGGCTCGTTAAACCACACTATGATCAAAAGCAATCTAATCTATGTTCTTTGGACTGAGGAGAGCAGAGATGAATATACTAAGGGGAATGATGGGGATGAGGGAGAATAATGGTTTTAATGGGACAAGGGCATCAAAGGTGATGGAGAGGGTGTGACTTAGCAAATCGGTAGTTGTTAAATATCATGAATTGTGAACCTAAGATTTGATGGTTGGGAATTGAAAGCACAGTGGTAAGTGACTTGAGGGAGATTTTTATGCAAGGGTGAGCACAAGTTGGGTTGGGAGTGGGAAGGGGGATATGGACAGAGTGTCATGCAAGAAAACGGTCATGATGGGAGTAGAGAAGCCAAATGAGATGGTAAGATTAAGGGATGGGTGTGAGTATTTATATGGAGGGAAGAGATTTAGAGAGGAAAAGACAGCATTCCATTAAATTCTGGAAAGAGAACAAGGGTTGGGTTGGAGATTGAAATTGCAGAATGAGAAGTCACTCGCTAATTAGAATGGTATTACAGGAGCTCGGCTGAGATTCAATTCATGACATCAGACTCTATTTGGAACGGGAAAGGGAGAAAATGTTATTTGCACGCTTCAGCTTTGGAAATTATTCCTAACTTCTCAGGGTTTGTTTCCCTTTGGAATGCAGTTTAGGAATTTTATTCTAATTTCATGTCCAGTAAATGTGAAAATACTAAAAGGATTGGAATCCATCTAAACCCAGCTTGAGGCTCCTGTGCTTTATGGAGGTGTGGAATTTAACCCCTTCTGCCAGGTAGAAATTAAGTGGAACAAAAGTTGCAA
This sequence comes from Carcharodon carcharias, assembly GCF_017639515.1. Lineage (NCBI taxonomy): Eukaryota > Metazoa > Chordata > Chondrichthyes > Lamniformes > Lamnidae > Carcharodon > Carcharodon carcharias. The sequence continues at coordinate 143,578,108 of NC_054476.1, forward strand.
TTGAGTAGTTTTGATAACTGTGTGGATTTTACATTAGTTGGTGAGACATCCACCTGTGTCAAGTGGGGACCTTGTTAATACATTTTAATTTGAACCTTGTTGCTCAGATAGTATGCTGGGGTGATTTAAATGGTCTATGGGTTGTGGTGACTACTGTTCTTGAACTACAGACCCAGCCCTGAAAAATTAAGTTTTAAAAAGTAAAAGACCTCAAGGAAAGTCTGCAGCCCCCTGGTTTCTCAACCAGAGAAACCTGCTGGCATGTGCACTTGCACATGCATACCTTGTGATTTAAATGAGTGCTGAACAGCAGCATTTAAGCTGCAAAATGTTAGTGGCTGGGGCAAACATCAGTTGGGCCTCCTGTGGCAACTCCAGGCAAAAAGCCTGGCTCCTCTTCCCTGCATTCCAGCTGGGAGTTAGTCTGCGCTAAGGTGAGTTGTGTGTGTTAAACAGTACATCTTAGGTTATACTGTACTGAAATGTTTCTAAAGCACCTTTTATTTCAGAAACTGCACAAGACCCTGCATTTGTAATATGAAGCAGTTTTCTAAATGTGCTTTGGGTTGTACACAAGGGAGGAGTAAATATGGGTAATGAACCAACTGTAATAAAACTGATTATGGTATACTTGTGAAGACAAATGGCTTGTGCAGGCAAAGTACTAAATCTTAACTTTACTGAATGGCAGGCTCTTCATGCAGCTAGTTTTGAATTTTCAGTTAATGCTCAAATCAAGTGAATAGCTTTTCTAGAATTGTATTACTCCTCTGGGAAGAAGAAACACAATCCCCAAATTGCTCTGTGATTGAAAGCTGGTTTCATGGGCTCTTTTTTTTCCATTAATCTAAGCTCAAACTTGGAACTTTGCCTGGTAGTGTCATTGAAGCAGTCAGTTCAACATTTTGCACTTAGGAATGTGACACATGGTGCATCAGGCATTTTGTGCAACAGTTGACCCAGGAAATTGCTGAGATAAAATTCCTTATGCCTAGGAGTGCTTTTTTTCCCTCAAAATAATGTTTTAGTGTTAGCAGTAAGCTATGAATTTTTTTTTTGTCTCTGATCTAAAAATGCACATGGTGAATTTTGATCTTCATGTCAGTCTGGATATCTATTAGCCACATTAATTGGAGATGAGAAAGGACAAGTCTAGGATGTTTGTTACATCCCCATAAAATGGATTAGAGTAGTGCTGATGCAGCTTCATGGCTGCATGTGAACAAAAGTAAACCGAATGCACTTTGCTGCTGTGTTGCATGGAATTGACAAGTCTGAGTTCAATGGCTTGTGATGTTTCTCTGGCTTTCTATACGTATTTACAGACACATGATGAAACTCAAGACATTTCAGGGCAATTTTCACCCACATACAATTGAGGTACTCTTGTATCTGGGTGATTTGTGGTGTTCACCTTTGAATTCATGTACCTCACTAATTTATGTTGTCACAGTAACCATACTGATAAGTTTGCAGTAAATAACCTTGGTCTGTTGTGAGAGTTTGATCTGATTTGTCATTTTAAATATTGTTGTAATTTCAGGTTGAGGATGAGCTGAAATCAATTTGTAATGACATTCTGGATGTACTGGATAAACACCTCATTCCTGCTGCCAACTCTGGAGAGTCAAAGGTTTTCTACTATAAAATGTATGTACTGGGCATTTCAGGGTATAGCTGGGAACATAGGAGCAAGCCATTTGGCCCCTCGAGCCTGTTCCTCCATTTAATTCTGTCATGGCTGATCTTCTACCTCAGTGCCATCTCCCCACATTGCCCCCGTACCCCTTAATGTCATTGGTTTCTAAAAATCTATCAACCTCTTTGTGCTTTGAACATACTCAATGACTGAGCCTCCATCCCTCTAGGATAGAGAATTCCAAAGATTCAACCCCCTCTGACTGCAGAGATTCCTCCTCATTTCAGTCCTAAATAGCCTACCTCTTATTCTGAGACACTCCCCAGGTTCTAGACTGCCTCCCATCCCGCTCCAACAACCAGGGGGAGCATCCTTCATGCATCTACCCTGTCGGGCCCTGTAAGAATTTAATACACTTCAATGAGATCACCTCTCATTCATCTAAACTCTAGAGCAATTACAGGCCCAGTCTCCTCAATCTTTCCTTATAGGACAATCCTGGCATCTCCGGGATTAGCGCGATGAGCCTTCATAGCACACCCTCTATGGTCAGTATATCCTTCTGTAGATAAGGAGACCAAAACTGTACACAATACTCCAGGTGCGGTTTCACCAAGGCTCTATACAGCTGCTTCCTTATTCCTTTACTCAAATCCCCTTGCAATAAAGGCTAACGTACCATTTGCCTTCTTAATTGCTTGTTGCATCTGCAGGTTAGCTTTCAGTGACATATGACTAAGGACACCCAGGTTTCTTTGGACATCAACATTTCCCAATCTTTCCTCGTTTAAGAAATACTCTGCATTTCTGTTTTATCTACCTACCAAGGTGGATAACTTCACATTTTTCCACATTATATTCCATCTGCCATGTTCTTGCCCACTCACTTTGTCTAAATCTCCTTGAAGCCTCTTTGCCACCATCTCTCATTCCCACCAAGTTTGTGTCATCAGCAAACTTAGAAATATTACCTTTTGGTCCCCGACATCCAAATCATTGGTATTGATTGTGAATAGCTGGGGCCCAAACTCTCATCCCTCTGATATCACTAGTCACAGCCTGCCAACCTGAGAGTGATCTGTTTATCCCTACTGTTTTCTGTCCATTAACCAATCCTCAACCCATGCCAGTATATCTCTTCCCACCTCCCCCAATCCCACAAATGTTGGCTATTGCATCCTTTATATTCAATTCTAATTATTCGATGTCAGGCTAACAGTTCTATAGTTCCCTTTTTTCTCTCCCTCCTTTCTTAAAGAGTAGGGTCACATTTGCTACCTTCCAATCTGTAGGCATCGTTCCAGAATCTATAGAATTTTGAAAGATGATCACCACTATCTCTACAGCCGCCTCTTTCAACACTCTGGAATGTAGATCGTCAGGCCCAAACGATTTATCAGCTTTCAGCCCCATTAATTTTTCCAGCACTACTTTGTTACTAATACTAATCTCTTTTAGATCCTCAATCTCACTAGGCTCTTGGCCCCCCCTCAGTATTTCAGGGAGGCTTCTTGTATCTTCAGTGAAGACAGGCACACAGTATTTGTTTAGTTTCTCTGCCATTACCTTAATACTCATCAATTCTCCATTCTGTCTCAAATGGGCCCACATTTATCTTTACTAACCTTTTTACATACCTATAGAAGCTTCTACAGTGTGGTTTTTTGTTCTTCGCCAGTTTAATTTCACTTTCTACTTTCTTTATCAATTTCTTGGTTCTGTTTTGTTGGTTTTTAAAATGTTCCCAATCCTCAGGCTTACTACTTTCTTGGCAACTTTATATGCCCCTTCCTTTGATCTGATCGAATCCTTAACTACTTTTGTTAGTCATGGTTGAATCACTTTTTCTACTGGCTTTTTGCACTTCAAAGGAATGTAAATTTGTTGCAAACCGTGTATTCTTTAAATGCTAGCCATTGCCTGTCTACCATTGTACATTTCCATGCTGAAGTATGGTGACCTCTAACTCATCAGAGTTCAACTGACAGTGATAGCTGTTGCTTGCGTGCCACTGTGTATGGCGGTGCTGTTGTACCATAGCTGAGTTCATGGGCAAGAGCTTCAACTTTTTCTGTCAGCCAAAGAAAAGTTAACTAAGAAAGTAATGTTCTCAGAATAGCCTGGGAGATAAACTGCTTAGTATGGTAGTGAGGCATACTGACTGTAAGGCCCCAGATTGAATTACTGACCTGTGCTGTGTCAGCTGACCTCGATCAGAGCAGCTTTTGGGGGTACTATGTGCAATTAGCCAAGTGTCCTGGTTGAGAGAGGGGAATGAACAAATTGGCCAAGAATCATGCTTCTGATCATTACCCAGTGACCCCTGATAGGAAAAGGGCCTCCTGCTATTCCCTATCAAACTATACCCCAATTAGGAGTCAGAGACAGGGAAGAAAGCAAATGCAAGTTCTTTCTTTACAGTAGTAATTTTTTTTCGTATCAGCATGCTTCTCAATACTCTGTTCATTGTTTTTCAGAAGGTGGGGTTAATAGAAGGTAAGAAGGGGAATGGGTGACTGATTAGCTGAGGCCTTGTTTTATGTTTCTTTAAAGTTCAACAGTATTTACATGAGTGATTTGTGTTGCTGGCCCTTGCTCTGTTTTCGGTAAAATTAACTTTAAAGCTGTGTTACAATGAAGGAGCCATTTGTTAGAGTTGAAACCATTATTGTGAATTTGTCGGGATTTACTTATTTAATTTTGTCCTGATTACAGGAAAGGTGATTACCACAGGTATCTGGCAGAGTTTGCAACAGGGAATGACAGGAAGGAGGCAGCAGAGAACAGCCTGGTCGCATACAAGGCGGCTAGCGATATTGCAATGACAGAACTTCCGCCGACGCACCCCATCCGCTTAGGCCTTGCTTTGAATTTCTCTGTATTCTACTATGAAATCCTCAATTCCCCTGACCGTGCCTGTAGGTATGTACAGCATATACAAACTGGAACAAGTAGTATTCAGGCTTACAGTTCTACTAAAGTTGCTGATCCACGTTACTGGTACCCTCTGGTACCTCATCTGAATGACCCCTCGTACAGGCTGAACAGTGAGTCAGTCTTTCAGCTGTGGAGGGCAAAATGTCAGCAGGGCTCAATTGAGCACATTCAGCTCTGAGTCAGAAGTGTTCAGGCTGATACTTCAGTGGAGTTATGAGGAATTGCTGCAGTGTCAGAGGCTGTCCCTTTGAACTAAGGTCTGATCTACTTGTTCCTGTGGTTCAGGTAGATAATAAAAGATCTTGTGGCACATTTTCAAGGGATTTCTCTTAGTGTCCTGGATAACGTTCTTCATCGCACAGTGCTGCCAAAACAGCTGAACAGGTCATTCATTTCTGCTGTTTTTGGGAGTTAGCTAGCATAGAATGGCTGATTTTAGCCATGAACCACACTACTGAAATTTGTAGACTGAATGTCAGCCGTTTGAGATTGAAATGCGAAGTGCCAGTCTGGGCTGTGAGATCTTAAAGTTGGCTGCAGCAACAAATATAAAAATCCTTGTCCCCCACAGATTGGCAAAGGCAGCATTCGATGATGCAATTGCAGAACTGGACACCTTGAGTGAAGAAAGCTACAAGGACTCTACACTCATTATGCAGTTGTTACGTGACAACTTGACACTATGGACTTCAGACATGCAGGGAGATGGTACGTAATCTGCAAAAGTTATTGATTTCCAGGGAACCTTATTATTTTCATATAATGAATGCAGTAAATTCCCTATTTGTTTTGCCTCAATGTTCTTGGCCTCACCCCACTGAAAGCAGAGTTGGGGAGGGCAGGTCATGTTCATTTAAGATGTTTAAATCCATGATCCAGCAACTTTGGTGTAGACAAGTGGGTTCAAGGGATCCTTGCAGGATTTGTACTGAAGATTCCCCAAACTACTGCAACCAAAGGAATGGTGGAAGCCTTTTTCCTATCTGGAATATTTCATGAGTGCATTCAAAGGGAAATGGGAAGGAAATAAAAAGACGAGCTACTGGGTCTTTCCTAAGGTAAGCTTTAACTCTGCATTTGCCTGCTGCCTCACCAAACATTTTATCAGCTGATTATCCCAGTTCAGTTGCAGGGAACTGTACTCTAGTTTGCACCACAGACTCTTGATCATTTGAAATTGACAACTTGGCCCAACTCGACCCATCAATATTTACAAGGGTGGGACTTCTCCCCTTCCCACAACCATGTGTCCCTGACACAGGTTGCCCCTTTTGATGTTGCTTTTATGAGCTGCACAAGACTTATGCTCCAGGGAGTCTCCTCACAATGATGTGTGACTATGGCCAGGTTACATCACTTTGCTGCCATGCGCTGGTACACCCTAATCAGGATATTGTGGGTTCAGACCAGCCAAGAAAAAGCTTGACTGATAGGTATGGAGTTAATGGTGTACTTTTGATTAATCTGCTGAATGGTACTTTGGGGAGCTCCCAACCTTGCTTCATACCCAGTATCATTTACAGTTGGATGTGAGCATTTACCAAAATAGGTTGCAGTAAGGATGTTGGCTGTAGCTATATCCAGCAGCAACAAACCTCTAATGCCCTGTGTGGTTACTTCTTGGACTAAAACATTTAAGCCAAAAAAAAAATCAAATCTTAATTCACCTCTGCCTCCTCTGGGATAACTGAGATAGTACAGATAGTTTTTATAGCATGTTGATTATGGGACCAATTGTAACTTTTTTAAAACAAAAATCATTTTTTCTTTGGTCTGTTTAAATTCTTAAATTCAATCTTCAGTTCTGAGATTTCACTCCCAAGGTAAACTAGGAGTTAGTGTGTAGATTTAAGTCAAGGTAACTAGGAGTTAGTGTGTAGATTTAAGTCCAGCCATATGTTGTGTGCTTTTTCTTGTCAGGCATTCCTTTCATTGTGTCCTGTACACTTTCTCTTGTGCTCTCTCTTTTGCACACACGCTCTCTATCTCGGCTCTCTTGCCCTCTCTCCCTGGGTCCAATGTCGTAGCCTGGTCTGTTGCGAGTATAACACTGGGTGTAATCTTTAATGGTATTGTCTAATATACTGTCTGCTCTTGGTTCCTCCACTGTTGGTTGCTGGACGAATGATCACTTGAGTCTAGGTGGTACTAATTGGTGTGAAGAAAGCAGTCACTCAGTATAATCATGCCTCTTTCCATTTCATTGAGGAATCTCTTGTTTTATTTTTTTATGTGCCCTTTGTTAAATACTATTAAATTTCCCTCTGGATTCTGCATTCACATTTCCTGTTTTTTTCCTCTATTCCTTTCTCCTGAATAGATTCCTAAAGGATATGAACCATTCATTCCCCCTGTAATCTGTACTTTGTAAGTCATTCAAAATGCCAAACAATTGTCATATCTCCAAGATGTCACAATACCATTTTAGAACTTGTTTTTAATGCATTGTTAGGGCCTTATTCTGGAGCAAACAGCAGGCGTGTTGGGGGAGCATATCATGTGACTGATCTTGGTCCATTTTGAGATTCTTGCTGTAAGCTTTGGTGACCTGAGGTAATTAGCTCATATTGGGGCAGTTGAGACCAGGTACAGCCTCCCTCCTATTTTATACCTCATCTTGGCAAATTGTTTGGAGTTAGCTAATGAAGATCAGATATCTCTGCTTGTGCCCTCCATCTTAGCAGCTTCAAAATGGCACAGCCAAGGTGGTGAGAGGGAGTGGGGGGGATGGCATGTGCTTGTGCTCTTGGCTGCAGGTGGCACATAGATTTGGGAGAGAAAACTGTTACAAAATTTACAGAAAACCAAAACTGCATTTTATCACTCATTTGTTAATCTATAGAAACCTGGGCCAGTAAGGGGATGGAAGCTTGGATTTGTGGTTTTCATATTTGTCTGGTATTGTGACATCTGTCCCATCCTTGCATTAACCTCTGTGTGGCTCGTCTCAGCTGGGTTTGTCTCAGCACTCTATTAGAATTGGACATAGTTTGAGGAGCTGCATTTCAATATGTGGGCATGCTTGGACTTCTTTCTGTCTGTGGTTTCAGTGGCTCGTGGTTTTCTGCTATAGTGTTGTCGTTCTATCTATCGTCACAATCGGGGCAAATCAGTTTGGAAAATCTGTAGCCCTGCATCATAGGCAGTTGTCTTCATTTGGGGATCCAGTAGTTTCATTGTGTTGTAGGGAGGATAGTTTTGACCTGAATCTGGGCATGCTCAAGACAAGTGGTTGTGTTTATGTTTAATCTGCTCACTCCTTGCTTGGGCTTGTTGGTGTGCTTGCTGTTCCTAAAGCTGTAGTATTTCTACAAACTAGTCTTGCGTTTATCCTAATTCATACAGACTAGCGATTTTGGAGATTGGATGAAGTATCTCAGGTAGGTCCAATCCCACCAGAACTATTTAATCACCTAATCCCTGCCAAATGGAGGTTGCTGCCAATACACTGAAATAGATTGTCTAAACAGCCTTTTACTAAAACCAATGATGATTAATTTAAATGATATTTATAATGCACTCCAGCCTTAAAGATGTAACGCTTGCAAAAGCATTTGGTGAGCACTTGTACTCGATGGTCGCTTGGATGCATGCTGGAGTTGTAAATGGAGACAGGTAATCAGGCACCCTCCACACCAACTTTAAGTGTGTGAATTAAAACCATACACTTAATTTCCCTTAATTCTGAGAGTAACCCCCAGTGTGTTGCAGCATGGATTACAGCAGGCTCCATCTACGCTGGATCAATTACGTGTCCTAATTCTCCAACTTTACAGCATCAATTTGACACCGTCTACCTGCATCAGCCATCATTAGATGGTCTGGCTAACCTGAAATTGTGAAGAGTCTTGTGCTTTGCACTTACCAATAGTGAGGCTACCAATAATTAATTTCACATGCAAGACCTATTATTTCCATAGATTAGTTTGAATCCCAGTTTGAGGCGAGAGAGTAGCACTAACTTACTGGTGTATAGACTTTTTTCTATCAGTTGTCCTGAAACTTGTAGATTCTGATGGTGCAAGAGTTGGTCTTCCTTTGCATCATTTCCTCAGTCTTTCCAATACAAATTAAAAAGTAATTTTAGCCCATGCATTGCCCTCAATTGACACTTGGTTTGAACATTGGACCTGTATAGTGCAAGAAGTAATGCACTGCGCATAATATATTTACTTTTAAAGCTACGGTCCTTTTAGTTTGTCTGATCTTTCTGGTACCTCTGACCTAATTTTAGGCTAATTTCCTTTTGTGGCTAAAGGTTGGCTAAAATTCTGCTAAAGTATTTACATTAAAGCTGTGCAGTTTAGCAGCACTGGAGTTAAACCACGGCAATAACTTGTGTATTACAGCAATCCAATTGCTTTCACTCGGAAGAAAATGATCACTGCTCTAACCTGATCCACTCCTCTACATCTGAGTGCTGTGTTTTTGGTGGGAGTGGAATAGTGCAACATTGATCAACCTCAGGACTTAAATGGCTTGGTGCATTCTGCAGAATAGTGCAATCGCCAATTAACCCAGACTTGATGCTGCTTAACCTGAATTCCAACCACCATTGCTTTTCACTGTTGTCATACAGCTGCTGGGTGATTAATTGGTGAAAACATGCTTAGTTGCAATTTGAATTCTTGATGCAAGTAATATTTCCCTCTCCGGCAGCATGATTTGTCTTTAAGGCTTTTGAAACAATCAGTTATTTCACTCTGCAGTCAGGCATCCTAACAATAGTTAAGCTGAGGTCAGAGAGCTGTCTGATTAAGCTGCTCAACCTTCACAGCCAGATAAATTCTTCCTATATAGTAATCCTGATGTCTCCCCTGCTCCCAGATAAACTTCCAGAATGCGTAGGTTGATTAGAATCCAGTTCATGAAATAGTTTGAGGAGCTGCTAGTCCTGATGTCTCACCATTTGTATATCTGGCTGGAATAATTGGGACTTTTGAGCCAATATAATGAACTACAGGAAATGTTTCCCAAAGGTAATGAGTGACCCTCTAGAAGATAGTTTTAACCCGCTTTGGCTTGTGTGAAACACCAGATTGAGAACGCATTGTCTGGGTTTTTCCAGCACCCCCCATGCGGCAGGGCTAGCAAGCCATTGAAATCTCCATTCACATTGGCAGGAGCAGAAGATCCCGCAGGCGTGAGGGGCTGGAAAGTTCTGGCTACTGTGTTTGTGAAATTCCACCCTGTGCTATTTTAACTGGTATTAATCCATTCTACAGTAAGCTGGCTAATACCCATGTTAAAGTAACATGCAAACAGGTTAAGCTTTTATATGTTAGTGATTTGTGGCCTCTAGTCCCATTATTGTATCTTATATTTGCTTATGCTTGAAGTGTAGCATTCACCAGATGCTCCAGCCACGTAATCTGTTACTGGTCCGAACATGGACATAGTGCCAGGAATTTATAACCTATTGGTTCCCTTTCTTCTTTGTTTTCTTGTGTTGCTGAATACAGCCTCTCCAAAACCTTCTATGGGATGGTAGTTTTCAATAAATTATGCTGAAAGCATAAATTCTAACTCTGATCAGACCCTGTTCATTTTCAGTAATACCTTCACATGCTCTTCCAACTGAGGCTCTCTGTCAAATGTTTGTCTGCGTCATTTGCAGAACTAACCCTGTTATTCCATGACCAGGCCCTGCATGCAGTTGTTCTTTCTTCCTCCTTTTGGGTTTTGGGTTGGGGGGCTGGGTGGAGAGACGTCAATTGTCTGATCATTAAGTTTGCTTGTCAGCTGAGCAGACTTGGAATCTGGCTCGCTTCTCAGGATTGAAGAACAGTGAGGTCATAAGTGGAAGATGGATTGGGGCATATTGCCCATGGCTTCAGTGGCTGGAATGCAACAGCTAATCTTTAGAAAGCTGCATGTATCTGAAAGCTGCTGCTGAGAATGCTGTAGCTGGTGTGTTTAGATGTGCTGCTATGAGTAAATTGATTGCCTTTCCTCTTGCCTCATTCCTTTCTGCGCAGGTGAAGAACCGAGTAAAGATGTGGTGCAAGATGTTGATGACGACAATCAGTGAGAAGACATGGCGAATGAGAAGACCCTGTCTGCCCCTCTCCTGTCCCTTCCCACAGTCCTAGTCCAAGCTGAGAACCAGTAAATTTGATGTTGGTGCTGGACCTCAGAATTAGCTATGTGCCCATTTGGGTTCCGAGGATTATTTTTGTTTTTTTTTATTTTTATTTTTTACTTGTTTAAAATAAAATCTAAAAGCAATGCTGGCTCTCTATGGATGTTTAACTGGGACCTGCTTTCTTGACTAGATACCACAATTCTTTGGAAATCTTTTTGAATAAATGTTTAATTCTACTTAATACAGCTTTGTGAATAATTGACGCCTCTACCCTTTCCCCAATTGAGATCTGAGCAGTGAATTTGAATTGGTGGTCGGTCATGAATCGCAATGATTGACAACTGAGCCCAGCTCCTTGGTGTGCTGTGACCCTTTTAAATGTGTTGTGTGTTTACAACGCACCAAACCATCATATCCCTCTTAGCGACTGCATGCTCTTGGTTTGCTTTTCTCTTATTCCCCCAAAAATGTACTTGCATCAACCGGTGTGGCTAAACAAATAAAACTGTATTCTTTGTGAGCCGTTAAATAGTTTGCTCTGAAAGTCTGTGAGCCTGATGTGCACAGTGTTTTCCTTCAGTGCGTTAATCCTGAAGATAGCAGATGGCAGTTACAATCCATGGATAGTCCTTTGCTGTTATTTTTTGTCCATCCTGGCAGAGCAGGTCGTGTTTGAGCTGCTGTTGAAGCCTGCATGCTTTAAAACAAGTTTTTGTTTTTTTTTCCTACCCACTCCTCCTCCTTCCCCCTTCCCTTCTCTTTCTCTCTTTGTTCAGTATGTGTAACTTGAAGCTAATTTGTACTACTGGATATATCTGACTGGAGCCACCGATACAGATCTGTATCCTTCTTACTGAAACACAGCATGGATTAATATTAAACTTAAATAAACGAACCTAAATTAAGATCTCTTTTGCTGTTTATCCTGTCTGTGACTCTGCGTCGCCTGTTTGTTTTGCAGATATTGAGAAGAGAGAGTATATAGGCAGATTAATTGAAGGGAGGAGTATTTGCTGTTCAATATCCTCCATGTGTTGGTTTTTTTGGTGCCAGAGTTTGAAGCAAGATTGTGGGGAGTAAGGAAAGTTAGAGAACTTTCTTTCAAAGCCTGTTTGTTAAACTGACTTACAGCAAATATTCTGCTGGAAAATTAGTGCTTTATCCGTAGTTTGGATATTGGCATATTTTGAAGAATCCAGTCCAGCCTAGCCTCTCCATATTATATTCTGGCTGTTGTACATGGTTGATTTTTGAGAGAAACCAATAATTTTCCCCTCTGGTAGCTTAGATCCATGAACAATTCCTGCAGAGAGGGGGACAATTATACCATATTAAGCAGTTACAATGCAGACAACAAGTCATGTTGAAGGACTCTGCCAAAGCTTCTAATTGTCCGAAGAGATAATGACCTCAGATGTCTCACACATGTAGCAGACTGTTCTGAAGAAGAAACAAAAACAGAATTACCTGGAAAAACTCAGCAGGTCTGGCAGCATCGGCGGAGAAGAAAAGAGTTGACGTTTCGAGTCCTCATGACCCTTCGACAGAACTTGAGTTCGAGTCCAGGAAAGAGCTGAAATATAAGCTGGTTTAAGGTGTGTGTGTGGGGGGCGGAGAGATAGAGAGACAGAGAGGTGGAGGGGGTTGGTGTGGTTGTAGCGACAAACAAGCAGTGATAGAAGCAGAATATCAAAAGATGTCAACAACAATAGTACAATAGAACACATAGGTGTTAAAGATAAAGTTGGTGATATTATCTAAACGAATGTGCTAATTAAGAATGGATGGTAGGGCACTCAAGGTATAGCTCTAGTGGGTTTTTTTTTTATTTTATATAATGGAAATAGGTGGGAAAAGGAAAATCTTTATAATTTATTGGGGAAAAAAAAAGAGAAGGGGGAAACAGAAAGGGGGTGGGGATGGGGGAGGGGACTCACGACCTAAAGTTGTTGAATTCAATATTCAGTCCGGAAGGCTGTAAAGTCCCTAGTCGGAAGATGAGGTGTTGTTCCTCCAGTTTGCGTTGGGCTTCACTGGAACAATGCAGCAAGCCAAGGACAGACATGTGGGCAAGAGAGCAGGGTGGAGTGTTAAAATGGCAAGCGACAGGGAGGTTTGGGTCATTCTTGCGGACAGACCGCAGGTGTTCTGCAAAGCGGTCGCCCAGTTTACGTTTGGTCTCTCCAATGTAGAGGAGACCACATTGGGAGCAACGAATGCAGTAGACTAAGTTGGGGGAAATGCAAGTGAAATGCTGCTTCACTTGAAAGGAGTGTTTGGGTCCTTGGACGGTGAGGAGAGAGGAAGTGAAGGGGCAGGTGTTGCATCTTTTGCGTGGGCAAGGGGTTGTGCCATAGGAGGGGGTTGAGGAGTAGGGGGTGATGGAGGAGTGGACCAGGGTGTCCCGGAGGGAGCGATCCCTACGGAATGCCGATAAGGGGGGTGAAGGGAAGATGTGTTTGGTAGTGGCATCATGCTGGAGTTGGCGGAAATGGCGGAGGATGATCCTTTGAATGCGGAGGCTGGTGGGGTGATAAGTGAGGACAAGGGGGACCCTATCATGTTTCTGGGAGGGAGGAGAAGGAGTGAGGGCGGATGCGCGGGAGATGGGCCGGACACGGTTGAGGGCCCTGTCAACGACCGTGGGTGGAAAACCTCGGTTAAGGAAGAAGGAGGACATGTCAGAGGAACTGTTTTTGAATGTAGCATCATCGGAACAGATGCGACGGAGGCGAAGGAACTGAGAGAATGGGATGGAGTCCTTACAGGAAGTGGGGTGTGAGGAGCTGTAGTCGAGATAGCTGTGGGTGTCGGTGGGTTTGTAATGGATATTGGTGGACAGTCTATCACCAGAGATTGAGACAGAGAGGTCAAGGAAGGGAAGGGAAGTGTCAGAGATGGACCACGTGAAAATGATGGAGGGGTGGAGATTGGAAGCAAAATTAATAAATTTTTCCAAGTCCTGACGAGAGCATGAAGCAGCACCGATGCTGCTTCATGCTCTCGTCAGGACTTGGAAAAATTTATTAATTTTGCTTCCAATCTCCACCCCTCCATCATTTTCACGTGGTCCATCTCTGACACTTCCCTTCCCTTCCTTGACCTCTCTGTCTCAATCTCTGGTGATAGACTGTCCACCAATATCCATTACAAACCCACCGACACCCACAGCTATCTCGACTACAGCTCCTCACACCCCACTTCCTGTAAGGACTCCATCCCATTCTCTCAGTTCCTTCGCCTCCGTCGCATCTGTTCCGATGATGCTACATTCAAAAACAGTTCCTCTGACATGTCCTCCTTCTTCCTTAACCGAGGTTTTCCACCCACGGTCGTTGACAGGGCCCTCAACCGTGTCCGGCCCATCTCCCGCGCATCCGCCCTCACTCCTTCTCCTCCCTCCCAGAAACATGATAGGGTCCCCCTTGTCCTCACTTATCACCCCACCAGCCTCCGCATTCAAAGGATCATCCTCCGCCATTTCCGCCAACTCCAGCATGATGCCACTACCAAACACATCTTCCCTTCACCCCCCTTATCGGCATTCCGTAGGGATCGCTCCCTCCGGGACACCCTGGTCCACTCCTCCATCACCCCCTACTCCTCAACCCCCTCCTATGGCACAACCCCTTGCCCACGCAAAAGATGCAACACCTGCCCCTTCACTTCCTCTCTCCTCACCGTCCAAGGACCCAAACACTCCTTTCAAGTGAAGCAGCATTTCACTTGCATTTCCCCCAACTTAGTCTACTGCATTCGTTGCTCCCAATGTGGTCTCCTCTACATTGGAGAGACCAAACGTAAACTGGGCGACCGCTTTGCAGAACACCTGCGGTCTGTCCGCAAGAATGACCCAAACCTCCCTGTCGCTTGCCATTTTAACACTCCACCCTGCTCTCTTGCCCACATGTCTGTCCTTGGCTTGCTGCATTGTTCCAGTGAAGCCCAACGCAAACTGGAGGAACAACACCTCATCTTCCGACTAGGGACTTTACAGCCTTCCGGACTGAATATTGAATTCAACAACTTTAGGTCGTGAGTCCCCACCCCCTTTCTGTTTCCCCCTTCTCTTTTTTTTTTCCCAATAAATTATAAAGATTTTCCTTTTCCCACCTATTTCCATTATATAAAATAAAAAAAAAAACCCACTAGAGCTATACCTTGAGTGCCCTACCATCCATTCTTAATTAGCACATTCGTTTAGATAATATCACCAACTTTATCTTTAACACCTATGTGTTCTATTGTACTATTGTTGTTGACATCTTTTGATATTCTGCTTCTATCACTGCTTGTTTGTCGCTACAACCACACCAACCCCCTCCACCTCTCTGTCTCTCTATCTCTCCGCCCCCCACACACACACCTTAAACCAGCTTATATTTCAGCTCTTTCCTGGACTCGAACTCAAGTTCTGTCGAAGGGTCATGAGGACTCGAAACGTCAACTCTTTTCTTCTCCGCCGATGCTGCCAGACCTGCTGAGTTTTTCCAGGTAATTCTGTTTTTGTTTTGGATTTCCAGCATCCGCAGTTTTTTTGTTTTTATTTTTGTTCTGAAGAAGAGTTATACAGACTCAACGTTAACTCTGTCTTTCTCTCCACAGATGCTGTCGGACCTGCTGAGTTTTTCCAGCAGCTTTTGTCAATCATTTTCCCCTCGTGAAGCCATAGAACTAAAAGCAGCACTGATCAGTCATTGTAAGCAGCCCTTCACTTTGCTGAAAAGATGATTTTTGAACAGATGGAGTCAGTTCTGCCCTCGTCTCAGACCTCTGCATTTGTACAAGTACATTTAAAGTAATTTAGAGGTTTCCTTAGCTTAGGAAACTTATTGGCTTCAGCACCTTAGCCAGAACCTATTGTTCCATATCCGTTGAACCCTGCTACATGTGAGAGACATCTGAGGTCATTATCTCTTCAGACAATTAGAAGGTTTGGCAGAGTCCTTCAACATGACTTGTTCTGTCTGCATTGTAACTGCTTAATATGGTATAATTGACCCCCTCTCTGCAGGAATTGTTCATGGATCCAAACTACCAAATCAGACACTATAAGCATATCACAAAATAAATGTTGAATTGTAAAGGGACTTTGTTCTTCCACCTAATAAATCCATTGAGAGGAAAAGGCTAAGTAATAACTTATAAGGGACAAGTAAGACAAGCCTTGGAATGATACTTTGAGTGCAGCACCTAGAGCTATGTTCAATTGTGAGCAAAAATGTCTTCAATAGGGAGTAGGTCATTTGATGGTTGGAGACCTTTTGCTTACTGTTAGTTTTAACGAATAAGCCTGTTCCTGATGAGTGGATGGGAGTGCAGCATGAGAAAAATGGAGCAAACTCAATCAACTAAGACTATAGAGAACGCACTTAAGAATTCCCTGAGCCCAGCCAAATTGTAAATGATAAAAGTAAAATATTGTGGATGCTGGAAATACAAAACAAAAACAGAAAAATTCTGGAAAAACTTTGGTTTCTCAGCATCTGTGGGGAGAGAAAAAAAAAGTTAACGTTTCAAGTCCTTATGACCCTTCAGAGCTTGAAATGTTAACTTTGTTTTTTTTCTCTCTCCACAGATGTCAGACCTGCTGAGTTTTTCCAGCATTTTCTGAAATTGTAAATGAAACTAATTGGCGAAATGCACGTATATAGTTTTGAGGCTGAAGGGTACTCGGCAAGGGTAATGTTAATTGGATGTTTTGACACAGCAGAGCTGAAGGATGGTAGAGATTGAAGCAAATCTAGAGCATTAAAAGACACCTGAGAATCTCAGCTAGTGAGGTCAAAAATGTAATAATCTGAGCTACTTAAACTGAGTAATAGGCATAAAAAGCATTAAAATATTCTGGAGGTGGAGGGAGCAGCACCAGGGTTAGTGATTTTCAGGAAGAATTCAGCTATAGATCATTTGATTTCACCTCTCGGAAAGCTTCCAAAGTGCTTCTCATGAGGAATTATTCAAAACTGAGGAGGGAACAGTGTGTAAAGACAAAGTGATATTGTTATGAAGATTAGGTATAATTGACATGCATCTTTTAAGATGGATAATTAAGTGACTTGTTATTTTAAGAGTTGAGTTGTGTCTGGAAACTATAGACCAAAATTAATATCAAAGTATGATGTTTAAAGGATTCATTTGGAAAGTAACCCTGGGAGTAAAGCAAGGCTCGAAAGGGACAGCTAACATTGTTACAGGAGAGGGGTCACATTTGAATTGCTGATGTTTGACGATATTGATGTGTAGATCAGGGGAGTGTGGCTGGAATATTTAGTTTTGAGAACTTAAGGATCCACATGATTTATGGCCCAGATGATGACGTAGATTGGGGAGATAAAAGTTTAAATGAGAACCTTTCAGGCAATGAAAGAGTTTGATTTCAAGACTTTTGCTATTAACATTTGCTTCTGTAAAATGTGCTGCTTTGCTCTGATTTCCCAAAAACTTTTAAAGACCACTTGCTTCACTGTCTTTGAATACGGGTCTGTGAATTTTCTCCACTTCACCCAGGCTAGATCCTCCCACTTGAATTTCACACCACAGGAGGAACTCATTCAGTCTGTTATGTCTTTGCCAGTTATCAGCTGTCCAGTTAGTTCTGTTTCCTTTTTCTCTCAGTTGTTTGATCACTTATTTTCCTGACCTGAGCTCCTGTTCACTTTGTTTTTCCACCTTGATCCCTTCCCTTTACTTGTTCCTTTTTCTGGCATGATCTGTCAGCGATATTGATCACAATTGTTTTAATTCTTTTCGGCCCCTGGCCGCACAAGGAAGGCCTTCTGCAACATAAAGCAAATAGCCCAATCCTTGCGGCTTTATGAGCAGTGCCACTGTAGATCCACTGTAGCATGTTCTGTAATTAAACAGCATATGCTCCAACTTCTTGTGCACATTGCTGAGATTATTTGTATATGTGTAGTCCTATAAATAAATTTACAGGTGCCAAAATAGCAAACAAAATGCTAACATTAAGATTTATAAGGAAGCAAAGAAGTGCATTATATATTAAACAATATTTGGACCAGGAATGGGATCTAGAGTGCTAAGTTTGAGCATGTTTTTCAGTTAGTGAGAAACTGTAAGACAAAGATGTTTACAGTGGAATAGACTATAGGTTAAGGGATTATGTTGTTTCTGGACCGCTTGGGAATACTATACAATGCTGAGGTTGTAATTTGCTCTTAAAGTTTAAAACAGAGCTTCTTAATTATGCTGTTCTTAACCAACCTAGTACTATTAGAGTCTAAGCAATGTGCTTGTTCTCTTGTAATAATGCAACTAATGTGCATTTCTACTCTAGCTGGTATAGGCAACAGTTTAATTTGCTTTTAAAGTTTCCTACTTCCCCGAAACCACCCACAAGGGATGTTATTGCCCTTAATGGGGTACTGGAGTAGGTAGCGTAGTTAATTCTTTAGGAAAAGGAGACTAAATGGAGAACTGATTCAGGCAAACTGTTCACCTCTGAAGGAGCGTGGGGGCAAGATTAAAGTTTTTTTGCTTCAGTGGTGGTGAAATAAGGTATCAGTAAAGTGAATAATACGAATGAGGGTTAAGATGTGTTTCTAGAGAGGAGTGTTTTGAAGGATATGGTGATTTCCCCCACATTTTGGGTTTCCTTCTACCCAGAAACTTGAGAAGCAGTTGATTGACACTGGCTGCATTAGTAGGGCCTAGCTTGGATATTCTGTAACACCCAACTGTTCAAAGCCTCTCCCACCCTAGAAGAATGGAGTGCTGCAATACTGACTGCCTAGGTGGGCGCAACCTCAACAATACACTAAGTTTGATACCATCTAATATCCACTCCCTTAACCAGCACACTGGTTACAGTATATACAAACTAAAGGTAACCACAACAACTGACCGACATTGCTGAAAAGAGGTGTGTTGTTGAAGCCTTTTGTCTTGAACTTGGGACAATTACAAGAATGGCAAATCTCCGATAATTTATACTACAGAAAAGGGTGCTGATTCATTGGCAAGTCGACTGGTTGATGCATTGCCATGGAGAAAGTAATTGAACTATAGGCTCCTCAAGATCCCACACGTTTCAAAAAAAGGTGCAAGGCTTGAGCGTATTCCTTTTGTTTGTAGAGATGGGTCCCTGCTTATGAAAGGACGTCGCTTCTAGCAAGGGTAAATGAGCCATGCTACGAACCTGACTGTCTTAAATTGGTTGTCAGTGTAGCTATTAGCGCACTCGGGATTGTTCAGTATGTGGTGCCCAAATGTAGAATCACACAACAGAGGTTTTGGGTTTTGCAAGTGCAGAATTTTGCAAGTTCAGTACAGCCTGTATTCTACCTATCGCCAAGGTTACTTCAACAGGATCTTCCTCACCCTTGAAATGTGTGGTTCTCTCGGAGCCTGTTTCTGAACATGTATAGATCTCATCAGGCAAGCAATGCGAACCTTATTCTATTAAAACCCAGCATTTTGAGGCTAATGAAAGTAGTAATCCAAGGTAATGGTGTCAGTTAGCGTAACAGTCTTTATTAATGGAAAGTGTTTAGCATATATAAAGATTAGTGACAGTACAATTAAATAGGCTTAATTGAATGAAACCTTAATACAGATTATACTTTGAAGCAACTGCCAGACCATTGAAACTATGAATCCCAGTACAGAGTGCACCTTGTTGTAACTGCTTAGGCCTAAGTGCAGAGTTGGATCTATTGCACTGGATCCAATCAAAGTTTAGGAAGATTGAGATGAAGGCAGTTGTGCATTGCTGTTTAGCAATCTGTGTTATAGGAAGCAGGGAGATTGAAGCATTCTGTTAACCAGTGTAATGAGTTTTGGTTTCAGTGCAGGAGTGGAGGACAAGTGGGTAGTGCAGATGAGGAATGTTCAAAACAGCAACTGTTCTTGATGCTGACAGTAAAAGCTCAGTTGACCTAGTTACTGATGCCACAACAGTACTCTGTAGGGACCCTAAGCTGGCAGTGCCCTCCATTGGGAGACACTGCATCTACAGAAGGTAGATTAGTTTCTTCATCTCATCATTCACATGGCAGCCTTGAAACTTCCATTTCAAACCACTGAAATCGGCCTCCTCCACTTTGTCCTTCTCCCGGTGTTCATCATGCTGCCTGTCTTTCATCCTGGGAAATGGAAAGAAACTTTTTCACTAAATTTGCTAATTGGCATTCATTTTTGTATCTGAGTTTTACTAACTCTCTGTTGTAAACTCATTTCAGCCCACACCAATAAAGCCACGGTAGAGTTCTCTGCGTTGGTTGGAGGGATGTAGGCAGTTTTCTGTTCTTGCTCTCGGCAAGTGTAATATATCTCAGTTTCACCACGTGAGACTACATTGGAGGAGCTAATCTTCATTCCCTTTTGTAATGAGTTTTTTCAAGGAGTTGGTGAACAGCATTAAATGTGCTTTATTGAAGAGAAGAAAGATCTTCATTTCCCTTAACGTCTCAAGTGCTGCTTCTCGCTGAGGTATGAGTGCTGATTCCCTGGAATCTCGGGGGTGTGGGTGGGGGTAGGGCCCAATTGATGGGAGTGAAGTGCAAGACACAACTTCTGTTATGATCAGCAGTAGTGGGGATCAGACAATGGGGAATTTTGAAGGGCTGCTATCTGGCAGGCTGCTATTTTTTTTGTAGTGGCTTTCGTGCAGCATAAGCTGTGAACTTGAAGACTTTGTTACAAGAGGAAGACTTGCATTTCTACAGCACCTTTCATAATCTCAGGAAATCTCAGAATTTTAAAATTAATGTACTTCCTGAAGTGTTGTCACTGTTGTAGGTAAATGTGGCAGTCATTTGCACACAGCAAGATCCCAAAAACAAGCAATGTAATAATCTATTGTAGTCACATTGATTGAAGGATAAGTGGTGACCAGGATACTGGAGAGAACTCCTCTATTCTTTGAGTAATAGATCTAGGGAAACGACACTCCAACTGTGCAGCACACCTTCAGTAGCATCCTTCTGACAATGAGGCACTCCTTCGTAAGCACCCCTCCCTCAGTGCTGCCTCTCCAACAGAACCAAATCTTGCTGAGGTTTGGGCTCTATGGCTTCAAACTCTTGCTTGAGATATGAATTAAATGTAACGTGCAGCACAGAAGGTGGCCATTCAGTGCCTCCCTATCCCAAAGGCATCTGTCCAGTTTCAGCCCTGTGAAGTACTAACCAGTTCTGGTCGAGAATCCACCTGACATGAATTCAACACTTTGGAAACAAACAAACATTTACTCACTCAAACAGATTGTAGTAGAGACGCTCGGAGAGAGCACAGAGTGGAAAGAACGGTTTGTGTGTGAATTTGGTGTTTTCATCAACCAGTAGGATGCCTGTCACTTGGCGGATGTGCTGGGAGCTGATGGTGTTGCAGTACAAGTCCATCAGCGCTTTCTCCATTTCCTAGAAATGAAAACATTATATTGTCAGCCAGGATTCTGTGTAGCGCGCACTTGCCTCTGAGTCATGAAGTTATGGGTTCAAGCCCCACTCTAGAGATTTAAGCACAGTATCCAGCTGACTGTCCCATTGCAGTACGAAGGAGTGCCTTCCTGTTGGAGGGTCAGAATTGAGAGCACTGCACTGTTGGAGGGTCAGTACTGAGGGAGTGCAGCACTGACATAAGGTCTGTACTGAGGGTGTGCTGCAACTATTGGAAGGTCAAAATTGAGGGTGTGCTGCACTGACGGAGGGTCAGTGCCAAGGGAGCACTGCACTGTCAGGCACCTCCAACAGTGCAACACCCTTAGTACTGACCCCAAACAGTGCAATGCTCCATCAGTACCTCCCCTTGCCACTGGGAGTGCCAATAAGGAAGGAAATAGTTATCCTGGGAGAGCTGAGAAACAGTGTTCACTACACTTCACTCCTGCAATCTCAAGGCCAAGCAAACCCACATTGGATTTTCAGAATTACCTGGAATGAGAGGATTCCCTCTCGGTTTCTGTCAAATTTATCAAAAGATTTCTTGTACAGAGCTTGTCTCCTCTTGCAGATGGAGCAATATTTCTTGATGTAGACCTGAGGTGAAAGAGCTGCAATCACACAAAAAAGGCATTTGAAATACCTTTGCACTCAGCAAATATTGCAATTGTCACATGAATGTTGAGGTCCACAAGTTTTTTTTCTTTTTCTTCCCTTGATCCTGAAGCAGAGACAGCATGGGGTTAGATATAGAGTAAAGCTCCCTCTACACTGTCCCCAACAAACGCTCCCAGGGCAGGTACAGCACAGGGTTAGATATAGAGTGAAGCTCCCTCTACAACTTGAAGCATTAGAGAAGAATGCCCCCATAGTAATTGTTGTGAATGTGGAATATCCTTATAACCAGCAGAAGGATCAGTCATTCTATGCAGCACTCTGTGCTGTAGTGATATGTTACCCTCAACAATATGCTCAAGGTTGGGACTTTTGATGAGGGAGCTTGACTCTATCTAACCCCATGCTGTACTCGTCCTGGGAGTGTTTGATGGGAATAGTGTAGAGGGATCGTGACTCTGCATCTAACCCCATGCTGTACCGCTCTGGGAGTGTTTGATGGGGATAGTGTAGAGGAGAGTGTGAAAGGAGGTCCCTGGGACAGGCAGTCAGCAGCACCTAGAGGACCTAAGTCTATCTAGAGGACCTAGCATATAGTCTATATTCAAGTAGTCGTAAGGGTAAAATAAAAGCATGGGTCCATATTCTATTTAGTTAAGATATGTCTGGGGAGCGCAGTCCCGTGATTTTCAATTCTGCACTATGTGGGAAATCCTAGATGCTCTTGGTGGTCTGGATGACCATGTGTGCAGGAGGTGTCTCCAACTGGAGCAACTTGAGCTCCAGTTCTTGACGCTTGAGCGGCAGCTGGGGGCACTACGGTGCATTCAAGGGGCTGAGTTTCACGGATAACATGTTTCAGGATGTGGTCACCCTGCAGCTTAAGGAATTGAAGGAGGCGGTGGCCTAGTGGTATTGTCACTGACTAGCATTCCATAGACACAGGGTAATGGGGACCTGGGTTTGAATCCCAAAACGCAGATGGTGAAATTTGAATCCAATAAAAATCAGGGATTATAAGTCTCATGACTATGAAACCATTGCCGATTGTTGTAAAAATCCATCTGGTAAAAACCAGCTGGTTCACTAATGGTCTTTAGGGAAGGAAATCTGCTGTCCTTACTCCAGACCCTCAGCAATATGGTTGTCTCTTAAATGCCCTCTGAACAGGGACAATTTTAAGGATGAACAACAAATGCTGGCCTAGCCAGCAGCACCCACATCCCATGAAAGAATAAAAAGCAGAGGGAATGGGTGACTGCCAGACAGAAGAAGGGGACCAGGCAGGCCGTGAGGGAATTTCCCGAGTGCATCTCACTCACAAACCGTTTCTTGGCCTTGGAGAGTGACGGTTCCTCTGTGGAGACTGACCAGAGCCAAGGCCTTGGCACTGTTGGTGGTCCAGCTGCTTGGGGTGGGAGAAGAAGTGTGGAAGGGCAATAGTGGTGGGGGATTCATTAGCAAGGGGAGTAGACAGGCCCTTCTGCAGCTGTAGACATGACTCCAGGATGGTATGTTGCCTCCTGTGTGCCAGGGTCAAGGATGTTACTGAATGGCTGCAGGGCATTCTGACGGGGGAGTGTCAACAGCCAGAGGTCGTGGTCCCACGTTGGGACCAATGATGTAGGAAGAAAGAGAAATGAGGTCCTGCAAGCAGACTTTAGGGAGTTGGGTAAGAAATTGAAAAGTAGAACTTCAAAGGTGGTAATCTCGGGATTACTGCTGGTGCCACGCATTAGTGAGTATAGGAAGGATAGAGCAGATGAATGTGTGGCTGGAGAGATGGTGCAAGAGGGAGGGCTTTAGATTCCTGGGACATTGGGACTGTTTCTGAGGGAAGTGAGACCTGTGCAAGTTGGATAGATTAAAAACAAAAAACCTGCGGATGCTGGAAATCCAAAACAAAAACAGAATTACCTGGAAAAACTCAGCAGGTCTGGCAGCGTCGGCGGAGAAGAAAAGAGTTGACGTTTCGAGTCCTCATGACCTTTCAACAGAACTGAGTGAATATTAGGAGAGGGGTGAAATATAAGCTGGTTTGGTTTGGGGTGGGGTGGGGGGATTGGTGGGGGGGGGGCGGTGGAGAGAAGTGGGGCGGCGAGGTGGTGCGGTTGTAGGGACAAGCAAGCAGTGATAGGAGCAGATAATCAAAAGATGTCACAGACAAAGGAACAAAGGTGTTGAAGGTGGAGATATCTAAACGAATTGCTAATTAAGAATGGATGGCAGGGCACTCAAGGTACAGCTGTAGTGGGGGTGGGGTGGAAAGACTAGCAGGGCATACAAGATTTAAAAATAATGGAAATAGGTGGGAAAAGAAAAATCTATATAAATTATTAGAAAAAACAAAAGGAAGGGGGAAGAAACGGAAAGGGAGTGAGGATGGAGGAACAAGTTCTAGATCTAATTCAATATTCAGTCCGGAAGGCTGTAAAATGCCTAGTCGGAAGATGAGGTGCTGTTCCTCAAGTTTGTGTTGGGCTTCACTGGAACAATGCAGCAAGCCAAGGACAGATATGTGGACAAGAGAGCAGGGTGGAGTGTTAAAATGGCAAGCGACAGGGAGGTTTGGGTCATTCTTGCGGACAGACCGCAGGTGTTCTGCAAAGCGGTCGCCCAGTTAACGTTTGGTCTCTCCAATGTAGAGGAGACCGCATTGGGAGCAACGAATGCAGTAGACTAAGTTGGAAATGCAAGTGAAATGCTGCTTCACTTGAAAGGAGTGTTTGGGCCCTTGGACAGTGAGGAGAGAGGAAGTGAAGGGGCAGGTGTTGCATCTTTTGCGTGGGCATGGGGAGGTGCCATAGGTAGGGGTTGAGGAGTAGGGGGTGATGGAGGAGTGGACAAGGGTGTCCCAGAGGGAACGATCCCTACGGAATGCTGCCGGGGGGGTGAAGGGAAGATGTGTTTGGTTGGTGGCATCATGCTGGAGTTGGTGGAAATGGCGGAGGATGAGGTTGGACCAGGAATAAAAGTTCTAAACTGGGGAAGGCTAATTTTACTAAGCTGAGATATGATTTGGCCCAAGTGGACTGGGAGCAGCTACTTGCAGATAAAACTGTCAGAGCAGTGGGAGGCATCCAAGGAGGAAATGGTGACAGTACAGGGCAAATATGCTCCTATAAAGACAATTAGAGTTACCAAGTTTGGAGAATCCTGGATACATAAAGGTTAGGATTAAGAAAAAAAGAGAAGTTTATGGCAAATACCAAGGGCTCAATATGGTAGAGTCTCTGGAGGAGTATAAAAAGTGCAGGCGGGAACTTAAAAAGGAAATTAGGAAAGCTAAGAGAGTACATGAGAAAGCATTGATGGGTAGAATAAAGGAAAACCCAAAGGGGTTTTTTAAATATATAAAGAGCAAGAGAATGACGAGTGAAAAAGTAGGGGCAATTAGGGACCGTAGAGGTAAAGTGTGTGTGGACCCAGAAGACATGGGTACAGTCCTCAATGAATACTTTGCGTCGGTCTTCACAATAGAAAAGGACGATGCAGGTATAGACATCAGGGTGAAGGGCTGTGAAATATTAGAGGAAATTAACATAGAGAGGCGGTAAGAGTAGTTTAGTGGCCTTAAAAGTGGATAAATCCATAGGCCTGAATGACATGTGTCCCATGGTAGCATAGTGGTTTTGTCACTGCACTGGTAATCCAGAGACCCAGGGTAATGCTCCGGCGGACTTGGGTTCGAATCCCACCGAGGCAGTTGGTGGAATTTGAATTCAATAAAAATCTGGAATTAAAAATCTGATGATGACCATGAAACCATTGTCAGTTGTCCAAAAACTCATCTGGTTCACGAATGTCCTTTAGGGAAGGAAATCTGTTGTCCTTATCTGGTCTGGCCTACATATGACTCCAGATCCACAGCAGTGTGGTTGACTCTTTAAAAATGCCCTCTGAGCAAGGGCAATTAGGCATGGACAATAAATGCTGGCCTAGCCAGTGATGCCCACATCCCATGAACAAATGATAAAAAGGCTGTTGAGGGAGGCAAGGGGAGAGATATCAGGGACCCTGGCAGTAATTTTCAAATCTCTCTGGCCACAGGTGAGGTGCCAGAGGACTGCCAACATTGTCCCATTATTAAAAAAGGGGGGAAGGGATAGACCAGGAAATTACAGGCCAGTCAGTCTAACCTCAGTGTGGGGAAGCTACTAGAAAGAATTTCTGAGGGACAGAATATACCTGCACTTGGAGAGACACAGATTAATCAGAGATAGTCAGCATGGATTTGTTAAGGGAAGGTCATGTTTGACAAATTTGATCAAATTTTTTGAAGAGGTAAGCAAGACTGTTGATGATGGTAATGCATTTGATGTGGTCTACATGGACTTAGCAATGCTTTTGATAAGGTCCCTCATGCCACTGGTCAAGAAAGTAAGAGCCCATGGGATCCACGTGGCACATTGGATCCAAAATTGGCTGAGAGGCAGGAAGCAGAGGGTGATGGTCGAAGGATGTTTCTGTGATTGGAAGTCTGTTTCCAGTGGGGTTCCGCAGGGCTCAGTGCTGGGGCCCTTGTCGTTTGTGGTGTACATAAATGATTTGGACTTAAATGTAGGCGGTATGATCAAGAAGTTCATGGATGACATGAAAATTGGTTGTGTGGTAAATAGTGAGGAGGATAGCCATAAACTGCAGGAGGATATCAATGGACTGGTCAGGTGGGCAGAGCAATGGCAAATGGAATTCAACCCAGAAAAGTGTGAAGTAATGCACTTGGGGAGGGCTAACAAGGCAAGGGATTACACTATGAATGGTAGGGCCCTAGAAAGTACTAAAGATCAGAGGGACCTTGGTGTGCATATCCACAGATCCTTGAAGGCAGCAGGACAGGTAGATAAGGCATGTAGGATACTTGCCTTTACAGTACAAGAGCAGGGAGGTTATGCTGCAACTGTATAAAACGCTGGTCAGGCCACAGCTGGAGTACTGTGTGCAGTTCTGGTCACCACGTTATAGGAAGGATGTGATTACACTGGAGAGGGGGCAGAGGAGATTTACCAAGATGCTGCCTGGGCTGGAGGATCCGAGCTATGAGGAAAGATTGGACAGGCTGGGGTTGTTTTCCTTGGAGCAGCGATGGTTGAGAGGGGACCTGATAGAGGTGTATAAGATTATGAAGGGCATAGATAGGGTGGGTAGGAAGGGACTTTTTCCATGAGAAGAGGAATCAATAACCAGGGGGCATAGATTTAAGGTAAGAGGTAGAAGGCTGAGTGTAGTTGAGGAGAAATTTTTTCATCCAGAGGGTGGTAGGAGTCTGGAACTCACTGTCTAAAAGGGTGGTTGAGTTAGAAACTCTTGTAACGTTGAAGAAGTATTTAGATATTCACTTGAGTTGCAATAGCCTCCAGGGCTATGATCCAAGCACTGGAAAATGGGATTAGTGTAGTCAGATCTTTGCTGACCGGCGTGGACATGATGGGCCGAATGGACTCCTTCAGTGATGTAGACATCTATGAGTCTATGAAGGAGCTTTACTCTGTACCTAAACCTATGCTGGGAGTGTTTGATGGGACAGTGTAGAGGTAGCTTTA
The DNA here is from genome assembly GCF_017639515.1 of Carcharodon carcharias. Taxonomy (NCBI): domain Eukaryota; kingdom Metazoa; phylum Chordata; class Chondrichthyes; order Lamniformes; family Lamnidae; genus Carcharodon; species Carcharodon carcharias. Next base: position 143,605,330 of record NC_054476.1, read on the forward strand.
CTCTGTATCTAACCCCGTGCTGTTCCTGTCCTGGAAGAGTTTGATGGGAACAGTGTAGAGGGAGCTTTACTCTGTATCTAACCCCGTGCTGTACCTGCCCTGGGAGTGTTTGATGGGGACAATGTAGAGGGAACTTCACTGTGTATCTAACCCTGTGCTGTTTCTGTCTTGGGAGTGTTTGATGGGGACAATGTAGAGGGATTTTCATTCTGTATCTAACCCCGTCTTGTGCCCACCGCCTGAAAAGGTGATGATGCTTCCATTGAGTGAAGCTGACAAGACAATGATGATTTTCTGGAGAATGCACAAAACACAGTGAATAAGCAGGTGAAGATGCTTAGAAACTGCTGATGTGTGTTCCTTATCCATGACTATGGTGCTAAAGAGTTGAGTGGAGACCTACCTTCCAACAATCTCACGTCCACCGGCAACTTGAACCTGCTGACCTGCTTGGAGAGCGCGAGATGGGACTGGATTAGGTTGCATTTCTTCTTCTGCGAATTATTAAACAGCACAGTGAGCGATGTCCAACACTCTAGGGTTTCACAAAAGATCGGCCACTGCTTCAGAAACTTTTACTGAAACTTCATTAGATTCAGCTTGGTTTTACATGAATTACAGCAAGTTCTCGTTTAATGTTGCCCCATTTAACGTTTCGCTTTAATTTCGGTAAGTTACTGGGGTCTGTAATCTTGATGCGCATCGTGAGATTCGTTTTATCGTCGTTTCCTGCGTGACCTGATTGATGCCATTTTGAAGCGGCCTCTCCCCTCCCTGACCTCAGAGTTGTGACCTTTCCCCTCCTGAGGCAGCAGCAAAAAAAAACATGGATTGAGCAGCTCCGGCTTGCCAATCCTCCACCATCGAGACCCGCACTTCCACAACATTGGGGATTCGGCTTCAGATCGGATCTGGATCTCTCCTTCCAGGAGAGGGAAGCGGTTAGAAGGTGAGTCAGGGAGCAGGAGGTTCGGTAAGAGGGTGGGTTGGGAACTGGGAGAGGCCACAACTTGGAGGGTTGGATTGGGGGAGGATCTGCAGCAACCAAGAGGATCAGGGAGAGGGAGGTTCAGGAAGCAGGATTGGCAGCGAGCAGGAAGTACTGTAAGTAGAAAATTATACTTTTCTTTTATATTTTTAAACTTATTTTAAAGTTATTTCGTTTACCAATGTAGGAATTTAGCAATGTAAAATATTTCAACTTAGAGGGTATAATGTTTTAATATTTGTTTTGTTTCTGATACAGAACCTAAGCACAGTTATAACATTGATTCATCTGGGAACCAATTTTTCATTTAAAGTCGCTTCACTTAAAGTTGTGATTTTCAGGAACACAACCACAACTTTAAGTGAGGACTTACTGTAATTGGAATTTATATCACAGAAACAGACCATTCAGTCCATCTGTTTGATGCCAGTGTTTATGCTCCACATAAGCCTCCTCCCACCTTCCTTAATCTCACCCTATCACCATATCCTTCTATCCCTCTCTCCCTCATGTGCTTATCCAGGTTCCCCTTAAATGTATCTGTACTATTCACCCCAATCATTCCCTGTGCTAGCGAGTTGCACATTCTTACCACTTTCTGGATAAAGAAGTTTCTCCTGAATTCCCAATTGAATTTATTAGTGACCATCTTATATTTATGACCCATAGTTTGGAATCCCCCACAAGTGGAGCCATCATCTTTATGTCGACCCTGTCAAACCCTTTTTTATAATTTTAATCAGATCACCTCTCACTTTTTTCTAGGGAAAAGAGTTCCAGCCAGTTCAATCTTTGCTGATAGTTTCCCCTTGTACAGATGCCATGGCTACCCCTGACCTAAGGATGTAGGATATTCAAACACAAGGGACTTCATATTGAGCCTGATCAACCTCACTCAACATTCCCATGTCTGCACTGTCCAATCAGGGCTCCATGGACATTGAAGGGGAACGGTGAACCAGGCTGATTCTCCAACCCACCCACTTCTGCGAGGGCTAAGCTCACTGAGCACAGACAGGGTGGAATCTGAGTTCACCTTGCTCCCAATAAGCCTGTGCTAGCCTGACGGGAAAATTTACCAACTGATGCATGAAGGGTCAGGGAGTAACCACCTTAATTTAAAAGCAGACATGTGGTTGATCTTATAGCCGTGGCTACTCACAGAGGCCTGGTAGCTCGCTGTCTCCATGATGATGTTGGTTAGCCCAGTCTCCTTTGGTGCTGGCGGATGTCGTGACTTCAACTCCTGCAGCACAACCTTGGAAAGGGAACAACACAGCAAGGCAAACGTGATTCTCTTCAAATATCCAACAGCATCTAACCCTGGAATATCTTGTCTCAATATCTGTCATCCAATAAAATCTCCCCTCAATATCTGCCATCCATCAACCTACAGCTGAGTCACATTTCAGCACCAGACTGCCCTGAAAGCTCAGAAAGCGACTGCATTGGCCCCTCTCTTCCCTCTCAAGACACCATTGTTCAGGTACTTCACTGAGCAAACTCAATGACCCCATGCATTATAAGAATGAGGTACCTCATTTCACGATGGCCTCATAATGGGATGGAGAAGCAGAACATTGGAGTGAGGCCTAAAGCTCAGCCTTGATGGGCAGTCATTTTGGTGGAGAAAGACTGATCTACAACGGAACCATCACATTAACAGATGTCTCTTGGGATTTCCTCCCTTCCCCTCCCTGGGAGGGGTCTTCAGTTCCATTGCTGCTGGCTATCATCCAGGACCTTGTCCCAAGTGGCCATTCTTGACTCGTAAGCCTAGACTGGTCAATGTCCCTGCCAAGACCGCCCATGGAGAGTGATGACCTCCCCAGGGATTGTACCCCCCAACCTGAGGTCAACATCTACAGGGAGGAAGTCAAAAATGGCCAAAGTGGATTGAGGTTTGTCAATGTAGACCATCACTTTCCTGATAATTTTAAAACCATACCTGTGGGTCGTACAGGAGCAAGCTCTGACTGGATGGTTTAAAATTAGTTCTGGATTTAACTTTCCTCTTCACTCTCTTTGTTTTGCCTTTCCCTGATTTCTGGGTTCGTATCACCTGGCTTTAAGGGAACACAAGTTTCATTAAATTGTTCCAACACCTTCAAAAGTGCCTCCCCAGCTTTCCGTTGGGCTGATTCCTTGTCAGTATGGAGAAGCCTACAGTCACAGGATTGCAATTAGGACTGGAAGCTACTGCATCCCCACTATCTACATTTAATCATCTGCTAATGAAATTCTCATACATCGTTTTGTCATCTTCAGACTCGACTATTGCAGGGCTTTCTTGGCTGGCTTCCCACTTTCCCCATTCTAAATGAAAGGTCAACGAACCAAATCGTTAACTCTATTTCTCCTTCCCAATCCTGCCTGACCTGCTGAGTGTTTCCAGCATTTTTTATTTTTACTCCGTGCTTTGAATTTCAACTTGTCCAAAACTCTGCTGCCTGCAACCCTAACTCGCACCGAGTCCCGTTCATTCCTTTGCTTGCTTACCTACACTGTCTTTCAGTCCACCAATGTCATTTCAAATTCTCATCCTTGTTTTCAAACAGCCTGCTTATCTCTGTGACCTTTTCCAATTGTACAACCACCTGGAATTTCTGGAGACCTCCAATTTTCGCTCCCTAAATTCCCCCCCTAAACCTCTCCACCTCCCTGCTCCTTTAAGACTGTGCTTAAAATCTCCCTCTTTCACCGAGCCTTCGGTCATTTGTCCTATTATTTTTTGGGGAACAGCGTAGTATGTACTTGAGTGTCTTGTTTGCCTCAGTATGATCTCCTATTCAGCTGTGGTCAGGGACCTGATGAAAATTGATTAGAGATTTCTTCTTTGGGAAATTTGACACAACTTACCTCTTTCCTCCGGATTGAATCGTCCATTTTCTGGCTCTTTTATGAACCATTGTAGGTTTCTGTGTGAGATTAATCTCTCTCTTGTGGGTCTCTCTTTCAACTGGATCTTGAACTACCTGACACCTGGTCTTGAACTATCTGACCGAAGTCCTGACTCAGTATGAAGTGGCTGTCTGGTTGCTAAGCATGAGGCAGTTACTGACTGGAAGAATAAACAAAGCACAGGGAGTGGCCTGGAAGCAACAGACCAGGAACTGTTCAGCTTCACTTCTAAATCCTCTCTTAACACTGAGCTCAGAGCTGCCACTTTGGAGAGTGAAATTCAACCAAGGCTTTTGTCGACTGGGAGCTGACCTACACTGTGGAGAGCGGCAAACAAAGTTCCCAGGGTCAAACTGGCTCATGCAGTATTTTGCAGTATTTTCCAGTCTCAGTGCAGCAGTGGGAAGATGTTAAAAGTTTAGGATGGTGCTTTGTTTTCTAACGCTAACCAGTTGGCTGAGAGTTCGAGCAACCCACAAGACAATTCAGGCATGGCTCCCAAAACCTCTGCCTCATATGGTTCTTTGATCCACACTTAATATGTGGTGCTGCTGTTTAAAGGGATATGATAAACTCAAATGAATGCCCTCTGGAATTCCTTCCTTCAACTTCTCTGCTTCTCTCTCCTTTAAGATGCTCCCTTTGAGCATGAGTCCCAACAGCTTTTGTGGTTTGGTATCACATTTTGTTTGATAATGTTGTGAATTGCCATGGGATGGGTTAAAGATGCCATTTAAATGGGAAGAGTTATTATGGGTGTTAGTGTATCCCAGGAGGGTTAGGCAGGGAACCTAAACTGCTGAAACTTTGCCCTGTGGTTAATGGTGATTCTTAAATCCATCTTTCCCCTCCTAGCCTGTACTCAACACACATCTTCAACGTAAGCTAGCTTCCCATCCGCCAGCCTATTGATTTGATATATTAAAGATTTAATTTGAACTGTGCAAATTAGAAAAAAGTTGCATTTGTAAAGCACATCATAATACAGTAAAACAATTAAGTCAGAGGCAGTACAGCTGCAATAAGCTTCAAGGGAGTAAGACAAGGCTGGATGGCCTCTATTTAATGCCAGGAGTATTACAGGTAAAATGGATGAATTATGGGTGAGGATTGACTTGTGGAATTGTGATATAGTAGCCATCACTGAGACGTGGTTGAGGGAAGGGCAGGATTGGCAGTTCAACATTCCGGGATATAGAATCTTCAGGCGAGACAGGGTAGGAGGTAAAAGAGGAGGAGGCGTTGCATTATTAGTTAAGGAGTCCGTTACTGCAGTAAGGAGAAATGATATCTTGGAGCGGGCATCGAATGAAGCTTTATGGGTAGAGCTTAGGAATAAAAAAGGGGCAACCACATTATTAGGTGTTTATTATAGACCCCCAGATAGTCAGTGGGAAATTGAGGAGCAAATATGTGCACAATTTGTGGAGGTGTGTAAAAACAATAACAATAGGGTAATTATATTAGGTAATTTCAACTTTCCCAACATTAATTAGGATAGACATAGTGTTAAGAGCTTGGATGGAGTGGATTTCTTGAAATGTGTACAGGAGAACTTTTTAGGTCAATATGTAGAGGGTCCAACAAGGGACGGTGCATTGCTGGACCTAATTCTGGGGAATGAAGCCAGACAGGTGGCTGAGGTGGTGGTGGGCGAGCATTTTAGCGATAGCGACCACAACAGGGTACAGTTTAAGTTTGTTATGGACAAAGAAATAGACAAGTTGCAAAAAAATGTTTTGGCTTGGGGGAGAGTGTATTTTAGTAAAATAAGACAGGATCTGGCCAGGGTAGACTGGGAACAGTTACTTGTGGGGAAATATACAGAGGAACAGTGGGGAATTTTCAAAAAGGAAATGGGGGAGCGTACAGGCTCAACATGTTCCCTCTAGGGTGAAAGGAAGGAGTAACAAGCCCAGAGAACCATGGATGACCAGAGATATTCAGGTTATGATGAGAAGGAAAAGAGAGGCTTTTAGCAGGTATAAGGGAAGCAAATCAGCAGAGGCATTAGTAGATAAAAACAAAAAAACTGCGGATGCTGGAAATCCAAAACAAAAACAGAATTACCTGGAAAAACTCAGCAGGTCTGGCAGCATCGGCGGAGAAGAAAAGAGTTGACGTTTCGAGTCCTCATGACCCTTCGACAGGCATTAGTAGAGTACAGACAGTGCAGGGTGGAGCTTAAGAAAGCAATTAGGAGAGCAAAGAGGGGATATGAGAAAGCTTTGGCTGGTAAAAGTAGGGAAAATCCCAAGATATTCTATAAGTATATCAATCGGAAGAGGATAACCAGGGAAAGAGTAGGGCCCATAAGGGACCAAGGGGGCAATCAATGGATGAAGCCAGATGTCATCGCTAGAGTGTTGAATGAATACTTCACGTCTGTCTTCACTCAAGAGAATGAGGATGAAGGTATCAAACTTGGGGAGAGAGACTGCGAGGTTCTTAAGCAAATTGATACAGGGAGTGACAAGGTATTGGAGGTGTTGGCAGGCTTAAAAGTTTACGAATCTCCAGGTTGGTATGATTTATGTCCCAGGCTGCTGAGGGAGGCAAGGGAGGAGATCGCAGGGGCTCTGACTCAATTTTTAATTCCTCTCTGGCCAGGGGGGAGGTGCCAGAAGACTGGAGAACAGCTAATGTGGTTCCGCTATTTAAGAAGGGTTGTAGAGATAAGCCGGGGAAGTACAGGCCAGTGAGTCTCACATCAGTAGTAGGGAAACTTGGGGAAATTTCTGAAGGAGAGTATCTATCTCCACTTGGAGAGGCAAGGTTTGATCAGGGATAGTCAGCAAGGCTTTGTCAGAGGGAGGTCATGCCTAATTAATTTGATTGAATTTTTTGAGGTGACCAGGTATGTAGTTGAGGGTAGTGCAGTTGATGTAGTTTATATGGATTTCAGCAAAGCCTTTGACAAGGTCCCACATGGGAGACTTATAAAGAAGGCAAAGGCACAGGGGATACAGGGTAATTTGATAAGGTGGATTCAAAATTGGCTTAGTTGTTGGAGGCAGAGGGTGATGACAGAAGGATGCTTTAGTGACTGGAAGCCAGTGTCCAGTGGCGCAGCACAGAGATCTGTGCTCGGTCCCCTATTATTTGTAATTTATATAAACGACATAGATGACTATGTGGGGGGTAGGATTAGTAAGTTTGCGGATGACACAAAGATTGGCCGGGTGGTTAACAGTGAGGTTGAGTGTCTTGGGCTACAGGAAGATATAGATGGGATGGTCAAATGGGCAGATAAGTGGCAGATGGAATTTAACCCTGAGAAGTGTGAGGTGATACACTTTGGAAGGAGTAATTTGACAAGGAAGTATTCAATGAATGGCGTGACACTAGGAAGTTCTGAGGAACAAAGGGGCCTTGGCGTGTGTGTCCATAGATCTCTGAAGGTGGAGGGGCATGTTAGTGGGGTGGTGAAAAAGGCATATGGGACGCTTGCCTTTATCGAGGCATAGGTTACAAAAGTAGGGAGGTCATGTTGGAGTTGTATAGAACCTTGGTGAGGCCATGGCTGGAGTAGTGTGTGCAGTTCTGATCGCCACATTATAAGAAGGATGTGATTGCACTGGAAGGGGTGCAGAGGAGGTTCACCAGGATGTTGCCTAAGATGAAACATTTAAGTTATGAAGAGAGGTTGGATAGACTTGGGTTGTTTTCGTTGGAACAGAGAAGACTGAGGGGCGACCTGATCGAGGTATACAAGATTATGAGGGGCATGGACAGGGTGGATAGGGAGCAGCTGTTCCCCTTAGTTGAAGGGCCAGTCACAAGGGGGCATAAATTCAAGGTGAGGAGCAGGAGGCTTAGTGGGGGATGTGAGGAAAAACTTTATTACCCAGAGGGTGATGACGGTCTGGAATGTACTGCCTGGGAAGGTGGTGGAGGTGGGTTGCCTCACATCCTTTAAAAAGTACCTGGATGAGCACTTGGCACGTCATAACATTCAAGGCTATGGGCCAAGTGCTGGTAAATGGGATTAGGTAGGTAGGTCAGGTGTTTCTCACGTGTTGATGCAGACTCAAGGGCTGAAGGTCCTCTTCTGCAGTATGATTCTGTGATCTGTCACATTCAGACTGTCCCAAAACTTTTTACAACTAATGAAATACTTTTGAAGTGTAGCCACCATCGTAAAGTAGGAAACCAAGGGAGTGCTTTTGGATTGGATGGGATGTTAAACCAAAGCCCTCTTAGGTGGATGAGAAAGATCCCAAAGCCACTATTCAGGGAGCAAGGGAGTGCTCCGCAGTGTCCTGGGGCCAATATTTATCACTCAAACAGGACTAAAACTGGTCATCTGATCAGTCACATTTTTTATTTTGTGTGGCAGCCATGTTTCTTACATTACCACTGTGACTGCGCTTCAAGAGCACTTCATTGGCCATAAAGTGCTTTGGGACATCCTGAGGTAGTGAAAGGTGCTATAGAAATGCAAAAATTTATTAAAACCTTAATTAAAGCCTTAAACTACTGGGACACAAAAATGGGAAATACATTCAGGGTTACCACACAATAGTGCTAGGCAGCAGCTCCTGCTGAAAAGTGCATATGGGTGTCAGGAGAGGGAAAGATAAGGCTTGGCTGTGATGCCCTCTGCAGTCAAACAGCCCACTCACCATGGGTTCCTTTAAGAGGTGGTACAGGTCCCATGGACCCCAGCACCTCCAATACAGCATGGATTAAATTGGGAAAGTGATTGAGATTTCTGGCCTCAACTGATGCCACATATCAGTGAAACTCAGGTTGGTTTCATCTCTTTACAGAGCAGTGAATCTATTATGAACAGAGAGGATCACTGTGCTCTTCGTAGGAAGGGCCCGAGCAGTTGGGAACAAGGCACTAAGTTCACCTGAAATAGTGTTCCTTCCTGAGCTGCCCCGATGATCTAATCAAACCTCAGGTGTCAAGCGAGCTGAACAGACCCCACACATAAACAAGTATTTCGGGAACAGCATCTAAACACTGAAAGAATAGCGCCGATCCTAGCAGGTGCTCAATAAAGTTTAGGCTACAGTACAAGGGAACCCAGATCGATGGGTCACGAGTACACGAGAAAAGCTGAACAAGCGTTTCTCAAACCTGAAGGTTGGTTGTACACTGGGAATGCAAAGTGCCTTTATACTCTGCACCATCCTATCCCCATTGTTGGGAAATAATATCCTGTCCTCACTGATCTACACTGGCCCCTGGTTAAGCAACACCTCCATTTTAAAAATGCTCATCCTTATTTTCAATTCTTCCATGGCCTCACCCCTCCCTATCTCTCTAATGTCCTCCAACCCCACAACACTCCGAGATATCTGCTCATCTCTAATTCTGGCTTTTTGGGCATCACTGATTTTGATTGTTCTATTGGTGTTCAGCTGTTTGCACCCCGAGCTTTCCACTTCTCTTGCCTCCTTTAAGATGCACCTTAAAACCTATCACCTTGACTGAGATTTTGGCAGTTTGACTAATATCTTCTGATATGGCTTGATGTCAAATTTTGTTTTATTGCACACCTGTGAAGCACCTTGGGACATTTTATTAAAAGCGCTAAATAAACCCAAATTATTCAGCAGGCTTTCACACAATTGAAGCAGTTAACATTACAGTAGATTTCTAAAACAAATTAGGCTCAGTACTAGGACACAGCACACAGTGTAACTCAAGCACACCAAAGTACAAAAGCTGGTCAAGCAGAATGGTCAAGGGCACTGGGCAGTGTGATATAGCACCACAGAGTACTGCACAGAGTAATAAAGAGGATGCAGAGTACTAAAGCATACTCCACAATGGAAAGAGGCTCCTACTTCAAGTCCACATTTCTTTTTGAATTTAGACAAATACAAACCACAACAGAATGATGCAACAGCAGGTTATATCTCCTGCCCAGCCTCCTTGAACCTGGCTGCCCCAATTCCTATTGGGTTCAAGCTCCTTGTATCGCTAACTGGGGGAGGAAAGAGAGAAGAGGAGGAGAGAGAGGGGGTTTAGCCAGGATTCCTTTGCAGGCAAATACAAATAAATTCAGCCGACAATTTGGCTTCAAGGTTAAATTTAATTCAGTCAGAAGGTAAACAGTAACATTTCGGGTTGAGTTTGTTCCAAACACAGGCGCCTGTTTTCAGCTCAGGGCTGGCAAATTGTCCCCGTGTGCCCCAGGGAGCTGCCATTTTTCTCCATGGTGGGTCAGAGTTCGTGGTCAGGGCTTCAAGAGGTCAAGATTCACTGTCCGAGGTGGAGCTCTCCCGGCTGATTTCAATCTGTAGTGACGGGAGGTTGTCTAAACGACTCTTCTTGTGCGAACGTTCCTTCTCTCTGATCAGAGCACCCCAGGCGCGTTGGAGCTCTGTGTCATCATCCTCATCCTTCTCTTCCTCTTTCACTGCTACCACCTCCTCCTCTTTCTCTGCAGCAGGTTCCTTCTCTGCCTCTTTCTCTGGTATCTTCTCGCTTTTTACTGGGGGTTTGCCAAGGCGACTCCATAAACTCCCTGTTGGGAAGAAACCAGTGGAATAAAAATTAGCTCCTATGCTTTAATGTATATTTTTTAAATAAAGTCTTTGACAGATTGCCGATCCAAACATCAGAAATGTTCTCAGTCTCAATGCAGAATAGGTAAAGAAATATTTACATTTCTATAGCACCTTTCACAACCTCAGTATGTTCCAATGCACTTTACATTGAAGTGTCGTCCTTGTTGTAATGTGGACAACAGGGCAGTTAATTTGCACACAGCAAGATCCCAGACATAGCAATGTAGTAATGACCAGATTACAATTTTTAAAAAAGTGATGTTGATTCAGTGATAAATATTGACAGGACACAAAGCAAAATTCCCCTACACTTCTTTGACTAGAATCATGGGATTTTGTTTTATCAATTCATTCTCGATATGTGGGCATAGCTGACAAGGCCAACGCCCATCCCTAATTACCCTGAGCAGATTGCTTAACAGCTGGCTCTCATTCCTATGTCTTTCTACCTTCTCCCAACATCTCACTCAAGGCGTCTCAATGACTGGCCACTCGGCCGAGATAGGGGAGGGGCAGCTGGATAGAGTGCAAACCTGCAAACATTTACCCATTTTCTTGCTCTTGTCAGGCGTGAAGCTCCTGCTGTCCTGTTTAGGGAACCCCAGTCTGCTGTGGACATCTGTCTGTGGCTCTCTTCGGGTGATGGAGATGCTGCTGGCCTGTGGAGAGTGTGGCCTCTTCCCAAGTCGCTGTCTGACACCTGAAACCAACACAGGAGTACACCATCAGTCACCCAGTGCAGAGTATCCCGGAATCAGCACCGAGTGTCACCATCAAACATGCTGATTAAAGAGGTTGCATTCCTGGTGTCATGCAGAATCATACAGCACCGGGGGTGGTGGCATTCAGCCATTGTGCCTGTGCCAGCTCCTTGCGAAAGTGCTATCCAATTAATTCCACTTCTCTACTTCTACTTGTTCTTTTGCCAGAGCCGTGAAAATGTTTTGTTTTCAAGTATTTATCCAACTCCCTTTTGAAAGTTACTTTTTTTTATTCGTTCAGGGGATGTGGGTTTTGCTGGCTGGGCTGGCATTTACTGCCCATCCCTAATTGCCCTTGAGAAGGTGATGGTGAGCTGCCTTCTTGAACTGCTGCAGTCCATGTGGTGTAGGTACACCCACAGTGCTGTTAGGGAGTTCCAGGATTTTAACCCAGCGGCGATATATTTCCAAGTCAGGATGATGAGTGACTTGGAGGAGAACTTCCAGGTGGTGGTGTTCCCATCTAAATGCTGCCCTTGTCCTTCTAGATGATAGTGGTTGTAGGTTTGGAAGGTGCTGTCTAAGGCGCCTTGGTGAGTTCCTGCAGTGCATCTTGTAAATGGTACACACTGCTGCCAATGTGCGTCGGTGGTGGAGGGAATGAAAGTTTGTGGATGGGGTACTAATCAAGTGGGCTGCTTTGTCCTGGACTGTGTTGAGCTTCTTGAGTGTTGTTGGGGCTGCACTCATCCAGGCAAGTGGAAAGTATTCCATCACACTCCTGACTTGTGCCTTGTAGATGGTGGACAGGCTTTGGGGAGTCAGGAGGTGAACTACTCATTACAGGATTCCTAGCCTCTGACCTGTTCTTGTAGCCACAGTATTTATATGGCTAGTCCAGTTCAGTTTCTGGTCAATGGTAACCCCCAGGATGTTGATATTGGTGGATTCAGTGATGGTAATGCCATTGAACATCAAGGGGCGATGGTTGGATTCTCTCTTGTTGGAAATGGTTATTGCCTGACACTTGTGTATCATGAAAGTTGCTTGCCACTTGTCAGCCCAAGCCTGGATATTGTCCAGGTCTTGCTGCATTTGGACACGGACTGCTTCAGTATCTGAATCGTTGTGAATGGTGCTGAACATTGTGCAATCATCAGCAAACATCCCCACTTCTAACTACTGAATCTGCTTCCACCACCCTTTCGGGCAGCACCTTCCAGATCACAACAACAAAAATTGTTTTCATCTCCCCTCTGGTTCTTTTGCCAATTAAATTAAACCCATCTTCTTAAATCTGGTTACTGAGCCTCCTGCCCACTGGAAACAATTTCACTCTATTTATTTCAGCAAAACCCCTCATGATTTTGAGCACTTCTATTAAATCTCCCCTGAACCCTCTCTGCTGTAAGGAGAGCAATCCCATCTTCTCCAGTCTCTCCACATTAACTGAAGTTTCAACAAAATGATTTTAATTCATTTCTTCCCCCAAAAGCAAGTGGTTTGTTAAATGTTTCTATAATTAGACTGGCATGTGTTGGTACCTGTGCTGGTGACTGAGCTGCTGCCAGCTGCCGTGGGCAACTGCCTCTCCGCCAGCTGCCGTTTCTCCTCCAGGAGTAGCCGCACATCAGAAACCTTCTCAGTTGAAAGCCTGGCACCAATCCGGTTCCTCACGTTGCTAGACACAATCGTCATGTTTGCTTCCGGCTTCATCGAGTTCCTAGAGAAGCATAAGGGAAGAGAGGGGTGGATAATAAACACACAGTCAGTAGGAAAATTCAGCAAACACTTTGCATTAACAGTTCTTTAAAGTTTATACGAAACCCTAGTCAGACCCCATCTGGAGCAACTGTGTTCATTTCTGGGCACTGCATCTCAGGCTTAGTCTTGGGAAGGGGTGCAGCACAGATTCACCAGCATGATATAACGGGTTAAATTATGAGGATAGGTTGCATAGACTAGGCTTGCATTCCCTCAAGCATAAAAGATTAAGGTGCGATCATATTGAGGTGTTGAAGATGATTAAAGAATTTGACTGGGTCGATAGAAACTATTTCCTCTGGTGGGGGAGGGTGTTCCAGAACAGCGGGGCAGAGCCTTAAAATTAGAGTCAGGGTGTTCAGAGGTGCTGTCAGGAAGCACTTCTTCACACAAAGGGGAGTGACAATCTGGAACTCTCTCCCACAAAAAGCTGTAGATGCTGAGGGCCAATTGAAAATTTCAAGACTGGAAGTGATAGATTTTCATTGGGCAAGGGGTTTAAGGATTATGGAATCAAGATGGGTCGATAGAGTTAAGATATGGATCATGAGCTAATAGAATAGCAAAACAAGCTCAAGGGGTTGAATGGATTCCCCTGCTTGCTCCTAATGGATTGAAATAGCTACGAGCGGTCATGCAAAATGGAAGATTCAAACTGTACAACTGCTGGGACTTCGAATCTTATAGCACTCAGTGCATCGTGGCTCTGTTAGCTCTTTGAATGATCTATCCAATTAGCCCCCACTTTCCCTGCTCTTTTCCCATAGCCCAGCAAATTTTCCCCTTTCAAGGATTTATCCAATTCCCTTTTGAAAGTTCCTATTGAATCTGTTTGCACTGCTCTTTCAGGCAGCGCCTTCCAGATCACAACAGCTCACTGCATAAAAAAGATTCACCCAATCTCCCCCTCTGGTTCTTTTGCCAATTCTTTTCAATCTCTGGTTATCGACCCTCCTGCCACTGGAAACAAAATTTATCAGAATTTTCAAGATTTTGAACACCTCTATTAAATCTCGCTGTAACCTTCTCTGCTCTAAGGAGAACAATCCCAGCTTCTCCAGTCTCTCCACGTTAACTGAAGTCCCTCATCCCTGGTCCGATTCTAGTAAAACTCCCCAAACCTTGACAAGAATTAGACAAAATTCTCCAGTTGAGGCTCCAGTGTTTGAAAGGTTTACCTTGCTCTTGTACTCTATTCCTCTATTAAAGTCAAGAATACTGTATGCTTAGTTTTAAAAAAAAAGGCTTGTCACCCTCAAAGACTTCTATACAGCAACACCCCCCCCCCCCCGCCGCCTCCCCCCTCAGGTTTTTCTGTTCCTGCATCCTCTTTCAATTGTACTATTTAGTTTATAATACAAAATAAAGACACAAAGTTGTGGAAACACTTAGCAGGTCTGGCAGCATCTGTGGAGAGATAAACAGAATTAACAAGCTTTGAAGAAGATCATACGAATTAGGAGTAGGCCACTCAGCCCCTCGAACCTGCTCCACCATTCAATAAGATGGCTGATCTGAATGTAACGTCAACCCCACATTCCCACTTACCCCCAATAACCTTTCACCCTGCTGCTTCTCTTTCCACAGATGCTGTCAGCCCTACTGAGTTTTTCCAGCATTTTCTGTTCTTATCTCAAGTTTCCAGCATCCGCAGTATTTTACTTTTACCATTTAGTTTATAATGCCTCTCCATTTTTCCTACCAAAATACTAATTCACTCCTGACCTCCATCCAATGGTTGCTGCTGGACAGTGTGGGCACTGGACAAGGGCAGAGTCAGGAGTTGTTGAGTTGCCCTCCAGCTGGTCATTTGACCTGGCGACTCTCACTGTTCAGAGATGGACAGACTTTGGTAAAATACTAACCAAACTCAGCAAGGATCCATAGCCTCAGGAGAGGAGTGAGGCAGTTTGGAGAGCTTTTGGGTAATGCTCACCGAATAGTCTTCAGCTGGGCCTCCACTTCGTCTGCATACATAGTCATCTTCAGACTCTTCTTGGGCAACGGCATCGAGATCATCTTCAGCTCCAGATCATAGTCCATCTCATCAGAGTCTGAACCCCGGGGGCTGAAGTGCCCACCTGTGCGGCTCTCATTGCGATATTCGACCACCACCCGGTCGTCTGCCTCCATATCCTGCTCCGCATCATCTTCATCCTCATCCTCCTCCTGGATCGGCTCCTCGGGAACATTCCCCAGACCTGCGAACAATGAAACCCATTAGCCTGGCATCGAGCACGATGCAAAACTTTCAACAAGTGAGCAGTGATAGTAAATCTGTGACTTTTTAATCTTCAAATTATACACTCCACTACCCACACTGCACCACCCCCTCCCAGCACCACTTCCCATGACATGTTCACACAGAACTGCAGCAAGGCAATAGCTGGCCTCTTACTTCCTCTCTTCCCACTAAGACCCCAGGTACTCTTCCCAGTTGAAGTGGTGATTTACTTTTACTTCTTTCAAATTAGTGCCTTGTATCCACTGCTCCTACACTGGGAGCCCAATTACACATTGGGTGATTACTTCGTGAACCTGAGCTCCTGATCCTGAGCTTCCAGTCACTTGTCATTTTAATCTTCAAACTCTGCCCTTGGCTTTCTGCAACGTTCCAATGAAGCACAAAATAAGCTCATGTTACAGCACCTTATTTTTACAACTTTCTGAGCTTAACAACTTGAGATATTAACTGTCACTTCCATTTTCTCTCAGGCATTCTGCAACCATTTCCACCTCCTGTGGACCCATGTTTTGTTTTTTTCAATCACCTCTAATTGCTTTGCAGCATCATCCCTTTTATCTTTAATCACTACCACCTTCCACACAATCTCTTCCTGTCCTCTTTCCCCCTGTTCTGCATGTGTTTTAAACCTGTTCACTAATATCATCCAGTTATAAGAAATGCCCAAACATTAACCGTGTTTCTCTCGCCACAGATACTCCCACCCAACCACCCCCCCAATCCTCCACCCCTGTCCTCTCAAGTGCTGACTGACCAGAGTGATGGTGTTTATAACGGGATGCTAGTCCCACATCATCAGGCAGGAAAGATTTTTTCTTTAGAATGTCTCTCTGGATCCGTCGGGCATGATATCGTCGCTTCCTGCAGAAAGGCAATGTGACAAAAATCAGCAACAAACCAGGCCCTTGTTCAAAAACCTATGGAAGGACTGGGGTGATTCTCAGCACAAGTAGTGGAGATACTGAATCTCAGTGACTACAGCAAAAGGAAGCATGGCAGAGTTCCACAACTTTCAGCTGTGGCTTTCCTCTGCATCAGGAACTGTGACTTCACAGCCCTCTCTGGCACACAACCCACACTGACGGGGGTGTCGCAGTGCCAGAGGCACTGCACTTCAGATAAGGTGTTGAACGATGGTCTCAGCTGTCTGTGCAGGTGAATGTGAATGATCCCATGGCATTACTTGAAGAGGATCAGGTTGTTCAGCTGGTGCCTTGGCCAATGTCTCCTTCTTACCAGCATCACCAAAAACAAATTGCTCATCATTTTGTGGTTTTGAGTTCAAATCCTACCCTGGCTGCTTAAGAGTTTGAATTCAATTTTTAAAAATAAAAGGAAATAAAAATCTGTTCTCTAAGTGACCATGAGCTGTCAGATTGTCGGAAAAACCCAACTGGTTCATTATTGTTTTTTTGGGGAAAGAGACCTGCTGTCCTTACTTGGTCTGGGCCAATATACGACTCCGGTCCCACACTGTGTTTCACTCTTAATTACCCTCTGAAATGGCCCAGCAAAACAGTCAGATGCATCAAAACCACAAGTAACACGACCGCATGGACAACAGAGTTCAAGGTGGGACCCTGCGCTTTCTCCCCATCCCCACCAGCTCCTCACAGAAACGAGGGAAGGGCAACAAATAGTCCCATTCTGAGAATAAAGTCAGGATCAGGTAAAGGCAGCAGCCCATTTCTGGCTGACTCACAACAGAGTGCATCATGGGGCTCCGCTGACACACCCTGACCCTGCTGATGCTAAACTCGCTTGTGAGAACACTATAGAATGAATATTACTCACCAGTCCAGCCCCTACATGTGTTACTCACCAGGAATTTGACAGGATTCCCTTCATGCCGCCATAATTCGGATTCCCATATTTCATGTAATACTGACTCCGCCTCGCTGCTCCCAATTCCTTCCGATCATCTGCAAGACAGCACAAACTGTCACTAGCAGCCTGGCGTCCCAGGAGAAAGCTTTGACAACTGACCACCTTACAGGGTACACAGGAATGCCCACCCTCACCCCAAGCCAAGGAGTAAAACGCCCAGAGCCACAGAGATGAGTGTGCCAAGTTCAAGCCCTGCCTTATGCTGCATCAGTGGGTTAGTAATAGAGGAATTATCAAACTGACTTCAGTTTCCTGAGGCTTCGCAGGAACAGGAGGCGGCCATTCAGCCCCTGGAGCTTGGTCCACTATTCTACTGAATCACAGTAATCTGCATCTCAACTCCTTTAACCTTTGTTAGCTACATATCCTTTAATGCTTCACTCAATAAAAATCTATTGATCTCAATCTTTAATATTCTAATTGACCCTCAGCCTCAATGGGCTCTTGCAGGGAGAGAGTTCCAGATTTCCAGTCCCCTTCTTGTGAACAAGTGCTTCCTGACATCACCCCTCAATGACCTGGCTCCAATTTGAAGATTCTGCCCCTGATTCTGGATTCTCCCTCTCCCTCACCAACCCATCTCCCAGGAAACAGTTTCTCTCTTTCTATCCTATCAATTCCTTTAATCATCTTAAACGCCTTAATTATATTAACCTAATACTTAGAGGGAATAAAAGCCATGTCTATGAAAACTGTCCTAATTTAACCTTTTTAGCCCCAGTATAATTCCGATGAATCTGCACCACACCCCCTCCAGAGGCAATGCTGAGATGTGATGCCCGGAACTGAACACAGTTACTCCAGATGGGTCTGACTGGAGCTTCATATAAACTGTAACATCAGTTCCTCTCCTTTGTATTCCAGCTCCATTGAGGTAAAGACTGACATTGTTGGAGCTTTTGAAATTGTGGAAACTATATTTCAGTGAGCAAGTGGTCACTCTGAGGAATGGACATCCATCGCAAGACAGTGGAAGCAATTAATATTGATCCGTTGACATGACAGATGTCTTTCAGAAAATAAGTTTGGGACCCAGTCTAGTGAGTCATTTGAGACGTGACGTGGTGTGGCTCTTGAGGAACAGGTGAGTTTGGATCTATATTTTCCTAATCTCTTCCCCACTGGGGTTTTTCCTCACCTCACCTCTGGGTCTGTTATAGACTCATTGATAGAGATTGAACACTCTGGTTGGTTAAAAACTCCATTATTGCTGTTATGTGATTACGCAATGGTAGAACGTGAACTAGACAGACCTTGGTTTGTTTTGTCCAGTGATTCCTATTATTTTTTTCTCTTATTAGCTTTTAATGATTTGTCTACAGACAACCAAATCCAGACTATTCCAACCTGCGGCCCATGGGCTGGATTGCAGCCCATGATGCCCCTCCATGTGGCCCCCAGAGCCATTGTTCAAAATGCCAGTAAGACCCTTAAATGAAGTTGAAGATTTCTGCAGGAACTGCTCCTTCAATCAACATCCTGGGGGTTACCATTGACCAGAAACTGAACTGGACTAGCCATATAAATACAGTGGCTACAAGAACAGGTCAGAGGCTAGGAATCACTGCAGTGAGTAACTCACCTACTGACTCCCCAAAGCCTGTCCATCATCTTCAAGACACAATTCAGGAGTGTGATGGAATACTCACCACTTGCCTGGATGAGTGCAGCTCCCACAACTCTCAAGAAATTTGACACTGTCCGGGACAAAGCAACCCGCTTGATTGGCACCCCATCCACAAACATTCACCCCCTTCACCACCAACAAACAGTGGCAGCAGTATGTACCATCTACGAGATGCACTGCAAGAACTCACCTTCCAAACCTGCAAACACTACCATCTAGAAGGACAAGGGCAACAAACAAATGGGAATACCACCATCTGCAAGTTCCACTCCAAGCCACTCACCATCCTGACTTGGAAATATATCACTGTTCCTTCACTGTCGCTGGGTCAAAATCCTGGAACTCCCTCCCTAACAGCACTGTGGGTGTACCTACACCACATGGACTGCAGCGGTTCAAGAAGGCAGCTCACCACCACCTTCTCAAGGCCAATTAGGGATGGGCAATCAATGATGCCTTAGCCAGCAATGCACATATCCCATAAATCAATAAAAAAAGCTATTCCTCTCACATTTGCTACTGATAGGCAGCACTGGGTGAATGTTGGGGGGGGGGGTGGAAGAGAAGGGCTGGGCAAGCACGGATAGGGGAAGGACTGGGGGGGGTGAGTGGGGCATGTTTGGGATGGGGTGTGCCTGGAACTGAGTGGGTGGTGAGCCTGTGTGGGTGAGTAGGGATGAGTGGGTTAGGGTGGACGGCGGTGGGCGAGGCTGTGGGATGTCTGAGGCTTGGAGTGAATGAGTGAGGGTCCTGTGCCTGGGTGAGAGTGCTGCCGGTGGGGGGTAGAGAGAGTGGGCGAGAGTGTGTGGGCAGTGTTTGTTGCAGCAAAATCCAATTTGTCTTAGCAAAACTGGAGCATTGACACCTATCCATATGGATTACTGACATTTTTACTGTAAATATCCAATCCAGATACCTGACCGACCTAATGTTTACTGTTATTATCCATCCAAATACAGGACTGACCATTCTTATAATGTCAATTATAAGTGTGAGAGAGAGGGGAAAGTGTGAGTGTGTGAAAGAGAGAGGCAAGTGTGTGCGAGTGAGAGGAAAGAGTATCAGTGAAAGACGAGAGTGTGCATGTGAGAGAGGAGAATGTGTGTGTGAAGAGGGGTGTGCACGTGTCTGGCTCACTTCCAGTATCAAGGTTCTCATTCACCTTCACCCACCTCCTCCCCTGCACACACACACCAACATACACTGGGTGAGGGTGAGTGAGTGAGCACCCCCCCCAAGACTGGGAGTGAGCCGGACACACACACTCTCACCCTTTCACACTCTAATGGTCATCTTTATTTATTACTCATTTTTTAAAAATCAATTTACTGCTTTGACATTTTTTTTTGCTCAGTAAGTTGATTCTTTACACACGTCAGCTTTTTAAAAAATTCAAGCTTAATTTGTGCCGAGCCTTATCCTTATGAAATTTGTTCGTTGGCCCCTCAAGTGAGAAAAACATTGAAATATGCCCCCACAAAAAAGTTGAACAAGCCTGCCCTAATCCCTTTGCTCCTCCACAACCCCTAGACTCCCACCATTATAGGGAAAGGCAAACCAGCAGGGTTCCTGCTCCTGACTGTCACACAGAGGACACTAAACCAGGAGAGGATTGGGGAGACTGTGATGCTCACCACAGTCAGATTCCCTGCCAATCTTCACTCAGTCAGGTGGTCCGGTACCTGCAGGGGTGGGGAACTGGACCCCACTCACCTTTGGTGGCGAATCTCAGTTGCAACTTGTTTCCCTGTGGCGCCCTGATTGCTGGCCGCAGATCATTTCGAAGGATTGAGGCTTGTTCAGCCTGCGACAGCGTGTCCAACTAGCCAAAGAGAGAGAAAAAAATGACTCAACAGCTAATTTATCGTTGCTCAGCACTAGCACAGGCTGTATGATAAGACAGAGAGACTGAAAGCCTCGAGTACAGTTGGGCCTGAGCTCAGTACAGGAAACACGCAATGCCATTGTCCCTACAGGACTCTGGGTGGGTGTCGGTAATAATGACTAGTGAACTGGGCGATGAAGGGAAGAAGTCAGGTAAACATGAGCTCCCTAAAGACCGCTGCTGTTCCTGTGCTGAACAGGAAAAGCTCAGAGGGTGAAGAGAAATGCCCATCAATGATGAGGTGATTTATAGACCTGAAGGGGGAACACAAAGAGGCAAGGTTGGTGTCTGAAACATATTTGACAAATTTTGGAGACCACCTTGAGTGAAGGGAGATATGGGGTGTGAAGGAGATTCTATGAAGATAACAACAGAAGAAATAGGAGCTGTATGAGGCCATTCAGCCCCTTGAGCTTGTTCCAGCATTCAGTAGTGATCTTCAACCTCAGTCTGAACTCCACTTTCTTGCCCTAGCCACATATCCTTTAATTCCCTTAGTCCCCAAAATCTAAGTATCTCTGACTTGAATATACTCAACAATCAGTAACCCAATCTCCCATACTCAGTCATACCTCACTGTCTGTTGTGGCTGCTTTGCATTCTACTTCTTCAGAGTCCCTGGGCTCCTTCTCTAACTCCCCCTCTTCCTCCTCTTCATCATCGGCCCTCTCAGCTGGCTCATGCTCATTGGAGCTATCTGCAGAAAATCATTACAAACTATTTAGCAGCGAAGCAATAAACGTGCACAGGATTCATGGAGAGCAATTGGCAATAAATATGACGTCAAGTGGATCATACAGATTACATAAAACAGAGGTTGGGACACCTGGCAGATTAGGCCTGGTTCTCTCCAGTGCTTGGCTGCAAGTGGATTAAAACAAGGGAAATCAAATTTACAAGAGAGTGAATTTGAGCTCTGTAACATTGGGTGAAGTGTCATCACTGAGGGAAGACAATAAATTAGGAGCGTCACATAAGAAGCACATTGCATTACGAAAGCACACTGGCTTAAAAATGATACCAGTACATTAAACATACCGAGACAGCAACTGAAAGCACGGTCACAACATAAACATGTAAGGAGCTCTCTCAGTGGGGAAACGCAATACCAAGGTGTAGCTGTAAGCCACACAAATCAGGATGCCCCAATGTTCTACTTCCTGCTCTGTGTTGAGTTTGTTAATCGCAGCTGAGGCAGTGTTTCAGATAAGACAACTGACTTCAGAGTCCCCAGGAAGAGTCCCTGAGAGAAGGGAGAGGGATAAAATGCAATTGACTAGGGTTTCCCCGCTCTGAATGACTAACCAACCCCATGTTGGAAAGTGTGAGGAGGGTCAGCAACAGACTCAGCTGTGATACTTTTCAGTCAAATATCCTGCTGACATTCACTTTCTAGAAAAGGTGACTTGACACTTGGGGCAAAGTGCTGAATGGTTCTTTTACTCAGTCACAGAATGATACAGCACAGAACAAGGCCATTTGGTCCAATGCGTCTGTGCTGGCTCTCTGAATTAGCCCCACTTCACTGCTCTTTCCTCTTAGCCCACTAATGTTTTCCTTCCAAATACTTGAGGAGAAATATTTTTAGATAGAAAATTCAAATTATCCAGTAAGGAGGAACTGGCTGGGGCTCTTTATTTTAGAAAAGAGAAAGTGACTTGATAAGAGGTCATTAAAAGTATGTTGGGGGTTTCATAGGGTAGCCTTAGAGAAAAGAACAGGAGGCTCTTATACAGCATAAACTCTGGCACAGTCCCAAATGGTCTATTACTGTGCTGTAAATACTATGCATTGTAGGGTGTGGCGTTATCCCCAGGGTTATCGGCTGTGACATACAATAGAATGTTTACAGCAAACAATCCTGAATCAAAGAACGGCACAGGTCAAAATATCATCTCATGGTAAAAGTGATTTACACTACAGCAGAAAACTAGCACTACACTGCAGCTTTAACAGCCTTTCCTCAGGTGCCTGAGATGGAGGCGAAGTAGCTGTTTAATTGGCAGCATTCAGGAATTACCTTGCTTCTCAGAGTTGAGTTTGCCTCTTACTGCAGCCTGTGAGCGAGCACTAGTATTCACATCTGCCCTGACACTGAGGTTAATCATGGCACGGGCAGCTGTGACATCATCCAGCCATACCACGTTACCTAGGAAACATCCAAGCAATGAGACTTTCAGAATAAGAACAAAATAGCACTAACATTTACACTTGGTTCACTTGCATACTTCAGCTCACCTGAGTTTAATCAGCAGAAACTCACTGCTCATAGTTTGGCTTTTCACAGCATCAGGGACATCTCTAAGGACCAATGAAGTACTTTTGACGTGCCTTGTAATGCAGTGTTGCAATGTAGGAAACACAGAAGCCAATTGCATACAGCAAACTGACACAAACAGCACTGTGATAATTAGATAATCTGTTTCAGTGAAGCTGGTTGAGGAGATAAGTATTTGCCCCAGAATAGTGGGGAGAATTCCTCCATTCTTCTTTGAAATAGTGGCCATGGGGTCTTTTATGTCCACCTGAGACACCAGTCAGGGTCCTTGGTTTAACATCCCATCTGAAATAGACACTTCCAACAGTGCAGTGCCCTCTCAATACTGACCCTGACAGTGCGGCGCTCCCTCAGTACTGACCCTCCGACAGTGTGGCGCTCCCTCAGTACTGACCCTCCGACAGTGCGGCGCTCCCTCAGTACTGACCCTCCGACAGTGCGGCGCTCCCTCAGTACTGACCCTCCGACAGTGCGGCGCTCCCTCAGTACTGGCCCTCCGACAGTGCGGCGCTCCCTCAGTACTGGCCCTCCGACAGTGCGGCGCTCCCTCAGTACTGACCCTCTGACAGTGCGGCGCTCCCTCATTACAGACCCTCTGACAGTGCGGCGCTCCCTCAGTACTGACCCTCTGACAGTGCGGCGCTCCCTCAGTACTGACCCTCTGACAGTGCGGCGCTCCCTCAGTACTGACCCTCTGACAGTGCGGCGCTCCCTCAGTACTGACCCTCCAACAGTGCGGCGCTCCCTCAGTACTGACCCTCCAACAGTACGGCGCTCCCTCAGTACTGACCCTCCCGACAGTGCGGCACGCCCTCAGTACTGCAGTGGGAGTATCAGCCTGGATTTAGAGGTCAGAATGGCTGTAGAAATCTGTTAAAGCTTCAGAAAAGCAGTAGATGGAGGAGGGGCTGGACGGAGGTATCAGCTGTTCATGACAGCTTTGTTTTATATTCAGCAATGTGTTTAAGCTTCTTTCACATTCCAGCTCCATTATGGAGGGAGTAGCTGAATAACCCACAGTCTCTTTCGGAGCAGTGTATCTGAATCACAAATTCCTGGGGCTGAAACCTCGTGTTTGATGGGAAAGTGATGACACCAGGATAGAAAACTGACTTGGAGAAGAGGCAAGAGATGAAAAGCAAAAAAAACATTAAACTGAGGAAGAAGTTCCATGCTGAGTTTGAACATCACATTCTCAGTCTCCAAAGCTGAGAAGCCAAGAGCTCCTAAAGTTCACTCACAGGAGGAATCATCAATCCACTCGATGCTAGATGGAGGGTATTCCTTAAAATACGCAAAGATCTCTTCAGTGCTCATCTCATCAACTCCGGTCACGTGGAGGGCCTCCAGGCGAACCTTGGGAATGGCTGCAAAACACACAGCAGCAACAGACAGGACAACTTTCAACAACAACCAACTTGCATTTATATAGCACCTTTAACAGAGAAAACATCTCAAAGTATTTCACTAGGACAGTAATTGGATAATGGTTCAACATCAAGTCACACAAACAGATATTAGGGCAGATGGCCACCAAGAGTAGGGCAATGGAAATCAGATGTGCAAGGGGCCACAATCAGAAGAGTGCAGAGATCTCAGAGTTGTAAGGCTGGTGGTGATTACAGAAATTGGGAGGGCCAAAGCCACTGAGGGGTGTGAACTGTATATTTTGGACTAAATGAACTTCACAAAGACCCAGCTCAGCATACCAACGGTGACCGTACAATATAAACACTACGAATAAATATCCAGGGACCTTCCATAAATAATGAAACAATTGATCTCTGAATGACATCAGCCACTGTTTAAAGAAAGAATTCAATAACGTGTGGCATCTGACGTGCAATAGACCCAAAAGGCGTCATACAGGAAACAGACATGAAGTTTTTATATCACACTGATATTTGTGTACAATTCTGTGAAATCTTTATTTTATATATAAATATCATTCACTTTGAGGGGAGATGGTGGCATATTGGTAGTGCCACTGTATTAGTAATTCAGAGGCCCAGGCTAATGCTCTGGGGGCAATGGTTCAAATCCCACCATGCAGTTGAAGTTTAAATTCAATGAATAAAATATGGAATATAAAGCTAGTCTCAGTGTAAAAACCCAGCCATTTCACTCATGACCTTGAGGAAGGGAATTTGCCATCCTTACCTGGTCTAGCCTACAATAATGTGGTTGACTCTTTACTGCCCTCTGAATGCTTTTTCTGTTCATTCATGGGATGTGGGCGTCTGTGGCTAGGCCAGCATTTATTGCCCATCCCCAACCGCCCTTGAGAAGATAGTGATGAGCTGCCTTCTTGAACCGCTGCAGTGCATGTGGTGTAGGTACACCCACAGTGCTGTTAGGGAGGGAGGTCCAGGATTTTGACCCAGCGACAATGAAGGAACAGCGATATATTTCCAAGTCAGGATGGTGAGTGACTTGGAGAGGAACTTCCAGGTGGTGTCTGCTGCCCTTGGTCTTCTAGATGGTAGCAGTTGTGGGTTGGAAATAGCCCAGCAAGCCACTCAGTTCAAGGGCAATTTGGGATGGACAATAAATGCTGGCCTTGCCAGCGACGCCCACATCCCATGAAAGAATAAAGAAAAAAAACCCTTTATTATATATAATTCTTAGTCAATTTCATTTTCAAAGATGGAGAAACAATGCCCGATGTACCTTGGCTAACAGCAGCAATTGTTTGCTTTGATAAAGTGCCTATAGGTGCAATGGGTGTGGTCCTAGACTACAGTGCCAGGGGTGGGGATCTGGCAGAACTAGGGTAAATCAGGTTGGTAAAATGGAGTTATGTTAGCTAGATGGGGAACCTGAGGTATGGCAGAACTGGAAGGAGCATGATGGATTGTAGTTCACCAATGGAATCCCAGTGTGTCTCAGATGTGTAAAATAAGAACAAATACTCCAGGAGCACTTGCAAATGACTGGCAGCCATGGTTTACAAATTTTGTGGAGGTCTGTGTCTTATGACTGATTCTTGGACAGGTGACTCTTGTCTTTTATTTCCTTCTCAGTCTTTGTCTCTCTGTTGTCAATAATTAAAATACTTATACTTTCTAGCTCTTAATACATAAGTCATTATAACCGGAACAGCTAATCTGAGCTTTTAAAAGGTAATGAATTTGATGTTAATTTTGGGAAAATAAAATCAAATCAAATTAGATGGAAGAAAGACATGCTGTTCCTTTCCTTCTTCACGTGATGTAACAAAATAAAAAGCTTTTATTTAAAAGTTTACTTCAAAATCTACTCATATTTAACACCCAGTTCATATTCAAATCATTTTCAAATATATGCACGCTGACATGTTATTAGAGACACACCCTGACTTCAGCAGATAGAAATAAATTAGCTTATAACTGAAACATGAACAAATGTACAAATGTGTAATAAGTACTGTCTGTCATATTTGAAGCGGATCATTCCCACACATACTGTCTCTCTCTCTCCATACATACATACATACATATATATACATATATATATATATATATATTATATATAATATATATATATATATGTACACACACACAAAAAAAAAAATTTAGGTTAAAATTTACCCTACAACTTTTCTTCAAACAATTTTGAAAAACAGCTTGAGCACATTTTACTAAAATTTAAAGAGAGACATTTAACAGTATGATTGACTGCATATTAAAGGTTCATCATAGGAAACTGAGGATATTGCACATGCTTGGACTGACAGTCAAAGGTCTAGACAAAAATATTAAGCCCAAACTTCAAGTAAAAACAAAACTAGGTTACTAAATGACAATCAAAACCTTATTTTAGACATCAGAAATTTCAGTTACTGTGAAATAAAATGACATCTAATCTTTTTTTCTGAATAAGTATTTTATGCAATTGAGTTGGTTCACTGTTTATTTGTCTTTTTTTTAAATTGGCAAGTTCTGTTTCTACATCAATTGAGGATTAGATGTTTTCGTAAGTTTCTCATTAGCCCTTCTCTAAGCTTTCGATTCACACATTCACCAGCTCTTCAGTGCTAATTTGCTGTGGTTTTACTTTTAGTCAATCAACAGAGTGTGACAGTGAAAAGGTGACAGAAAAAATCTGACAAAAAGCTAAGTGCATCCAGTGCAGCAAAAATCTTTAATAAATAACATTTAATTAAATAAGTATTATATAAGCTACAGACTATGTTATATCAGTGCACTTTTGGAACTGCTGCCTCTACACTCTGGGTAACTCATTAACTAGTAAAAGTTAATACGATTGTGCAACTAGTTAGATGTTAGATTAAGTGTGCCACTCTGCATCATGCCCAAGGGGCTAGCAAAGGACAGGGATGCAAGCTGACTTCATAAAACTTCCAAAAGTAACCTCTTGCTTTCAGTCCACAAAGACTTTTTAGAACAGAACAAAATCAAATTGTCACCTTCCTTCAAGATCTCCTTGTCAAGCACCACCTTCCGCTGAGTGAGGTTCACCTCTGCCCGGAAGTGAAATCTCCTTGCTCGTTGTTCCTTCCTCTCCACTGCTTCCTGTAGAATTAAATGAACTGATAAACACTAGGGTGAGGGGATGGTGTTGAGAGGCAGCCATTCTGGGAACTGGTGGCAGTGGGAGACAGTGAGGGGCAGTGAATTGGAGAGGCTATACCACAACCACAATATCTGTCCCCCGCCCCTAGTTGCACTGATTTCAGAGATTCAAAACCAACTTATCCAGGCTACTGTGATCAATATACTGCCTCCTCTGTGTTTATGCACACTGCCAGTGTTTAATGTAACATTTGGTTTGAGCGTTTGGTTTTGCACAGAAACAAGACTTTTTGCCATTGTTTATACTCCACATGGACCTCCTCTCACCTGACTTCATACCACCCCATCTCCATATCCTTCTATTCCTTTTTCCCTCATTTGTTTATCCAGCTTCCCCTTAAATGTATTTATACTCTTCACCTCAACCACTCCCTGTGGGAGTGAGCTCCACATTCTCCCCAATCTCTAGGTAAAGGAATTTCTCCTGAATTCCTGATTAGATTAGTTAGTGACTGATTTATATTTGTGGCTGTAGTTTTGTTCTCGGCACAAGTGAAAATGTCCTTTTATAATTATTAAGACCTCTAGCAGGTGACCCCTCAGCTTTTTCTTTCTAGAGAAAAAAAAGAGTTCCAGCCTGTTCAATCTTTATAGATGGTTATAACCTCTTGGTTTTGGTATCATCCTTGTGAATCCTTTCTGCATTTTCTCAGTGCTGCAATATCCTCTTTCCAATATGGGGAGCAGAACTGTTCACAGTACTCCAAGTGTGATCTAAACAAGATTCTATACAAGTTAACTTCTCTGGTTTTCAATTCTGTTGCTCTAGAGATGAACAGCAATGCTGGGTTTGCTTTTTTCCAATGGTCCAATAAGCCGAGTTGCTACTTTCATGATTTGTGAATCTGTAACTCAGATTGTCTTGCTCCTCTACCTTATTTTAACTCCGATTTTCCAAGAATTAGCTGCCCCCCCTAATTCTTCCCACCAAAAGACACCACCTCACACTTCTCAATGTTCAAGTTCATTTGTCAATTACACACCTATTCCACAATTTCATTGAAGAATTTACTTTTGCTTTGTAAGCTGCAGGATGGAGGTTCAGCTGCTTTCAGTGGGCATAACAATTCCACGATTGCGACAAATTGCTTATCTGCCATCTCATCATAGCAAGCCACAAGGACTGGACCTCTCACCACGACCGAATGCTTGGAGTGAGATCCCTCTCCTCCAGCTAAATTTCATGTGACAGATAATGTCACATGAACTGAACCACTGCCTCCCTGAGATCCACGGCGACAACCCATACCATTTGTCAGTCATGACAATAAACATTCCTCCCCACCACCCACCCCCCACCAAGATTGTTGAACCACATCTCAAACCTGGGATAAAGTTGGAAGTGATCTGTACCTTTGAGGTAACATCAATGCCAGTGATGAAAGTACCAGCCTTGTTCTCATAACGCCTACTTGTGTCCTGTGTAAAAGGAATGAAAGAGAAAAAAGATCAAGTCACTTCATAGTGATTATCGACCCAGATTTTTTGAAATCCCATATTATTAAGCACTACTGGCAGAGTCCCTGCACACCATCACAGATAGATTCACAGCCTTAACTTCAAATCAGAATCTTAGTGCGGTTCAGTTCCTGAAGGTGCTGATTCTCACTGGGGGACAGTTCCTGAAGGTGCTGACTCTCACTGGGGGACAGTTCCTGAAGGTGCTGACTCTCAATGGGGGGGCAGTTCCTGAAGATGCTGACCCTCAATGGGGAATAGTTCCTGAAGGTGCTGACTCTCACTAGGGGGCAGTTCCTGAAGGTGCTGACTCTCACTGGGGGACAGTTCCTGGAATTGCTGACTCTCACTGGGGGGCAGTTCCTGAAGGTGCTGAGTCTCACTGGGGGGCAGTTCCTGAAGGTGCTGACTCTCACTGGGGGGGGCAGTTCCTGAAGGTGCTGACTCTCACTGGGGGGGCAGTTCCTGAAGATGCTGACCCTCAATGGGGAATAGTTCCTGAAGGTGCTGACTCTCACTAGGGGGCAGTTCCTGAAGGTGCTGACTCTCACTGGGGGGCAGTTCCTGAAAGTGCTGACTCTCACTGGGGGACAGTTCCTGGAATTGCTGACTCTCACTGGGGGGCAGTTCCTGAAGGTGCTGAGTCTCACTGGGGGGCAGTTCCTGAAGGTGCTGACTCTCACTGGGGGGGGCAGTTCCTGAAGGTGCTGACTCTCACTGGGGGGCAGTTCCTGAAGGTGCTGACTCTCACTGGGGGGCAGTTTCTGGAATTGCTGACTCTCAATGGGGGACAGTTCCTGAAGATGCTGACTCTCACTGGGGGGCAGTTCCTGAAGGTGCTGACTCACTGGGGGACAGTTCCTGGAATTGCTGACTCTCAATGGGGGACAGTTCCTGAAGGTGCTGACTCTCACTGGGGGACAGTTCCTGAAGGTGCTGACTCTCACTGGGGGACAGTTCCTGAAGGTGCTGACTCTCACTGGGGGACAGTTCCTGAAGGTGCTGACTCTCACTGGGGGACAGTTCCTGAAGGTGCTGACTCTCAATGGGGGGCAGTTCCTGAAGGTGCTGAGTCTCACTGGGGGAAAGTTCCTGAAGGGGCTGACTCTCACTGGGGAAAGTTCCTGAAGGGGCTGACTCTCACTAGGGTATCTAGTTCTCTCTGTTCCTTCTTCATGTTGCCAATCTCCAAATATGAGCTTCGACAATGGGCACCAACAGGTCATTTGACTTTGAATTATCACAGGAGTCCTGTCCTCTCCTCAACCATTATTGATGCTTTAAAGGAACCAGAAGAGGCCATTCAGAACCTTGAGCATGTTCTAACATTCAAGCAGGTCATGGCTGATCTGTATTGCATCTGTATTTTCCTGCCTTAGCTCAGTATCTTTCTTGATACACTTCCCCTACCTATTGATCTTATTAACATGTTAAACACCTTGATCAGATTACCCTCAGCCTTCTAAACTCTCAGTACAGACAAAGTTTATGCAAACTGTCCTCATAATCTAGCCCTTTAATCCCTGTACTTGCAGCAGGCAATGCTGGACAATGCTCATGAGCACCTATCCTCAATCAAGGTCAGTCCCGAAGCCCCAGCTGCTTTCTTGGCTGAAATCAGCAGGGCTGAAAGCTGAGTCCCTGGGGGGGAGGGGGGAGGGGGGGGGGGCGCGGAAAGAGGTGGTGGTGTGTGTGTGTGTGTGTGTGTGTGTGGAGAGAGAGGAAGAGGGTGGGGGCACCTTCTTGAACCACTGCCATCTAATTCTTTCTAACAGTTTTGATAGAATTGAGGGCCTGATTGGCCAGTTGGCAGTGTTGGACTGGAGTCATATAAGTCTAGACTGGGTAAGGACAGCAGGTTACCTTTCCTGAAGGACATTAGTGACAATCTAACAGTTTTACAGTCACTTTTACTGATCTGAGATTTTTAAGAGTTTTTTTTAAGCCCAACTTCAAATTCTCAAACTGCCAGAGGTGGAATCTGAATTCTTGCTGTCTGGATTGTCAGCCCTGTAACATGAACTGGTGTTCCCTAATCCTCCAGCTTCCACGATTTTCATTCCCAAATAAAAGGTTTGGAACTCCTCAATGTCCCCAGCAGGATTTAGAGTAGCTCTCTGCTGTGTGAAGCTTATGGAAAGCCCATGAGGTGGAATGGGAATTCCTCCAGGCTTATCACTCTGGATGTAAAGCAGAAAATCCAACTATGCCCTTACCCTACCGACTAGGATTAAAGGGCCACTACAAACAAGGTGGAATTCTGGAACTACTGAGGGAACAGTACTGAGGGATGCTGCACTGTCAGAAATGCTATCTTTCAGATTAGCCTTGCCCACAATGGAAACAATTTCATAATATATCACAACAGTCCACTTGCTTTATAACAATCACTAAATCTCATTGGCTGCAAAGAGCTTTGGTACAAGCTGGGATTGTGAAAGATGCAATAAAAATACAAATCTTTCACTTTTATGTATACAGAAGCCGTTTTGATTTTCACTTCATTTCCTCGGGAGTTTGCTGTGAGTGGTGACAGGCTGAGCCCTTCAGACCACCGTGTACCTTTCAACATTTAAATCAACAACATGTATTTATACAGCACCTTTACAAAGTAAAACATTCCAAAGCTTCTCACAGCAGGGTTATCTAACCAAAGTTTGACACCAAGCCATGTAAGGAGATATTAGGGCAGGTGACCAAAAGCTTGGTCAATGAAGCAGGTGTTCAGGAGAGTCTTAAAGGTGAAGAGAGGACAGTTTTAGAGAGGGAATTCCAGAGCTTAAGGCTCAGGCAGCTGAAGGCATTGCCACCAATGGCGAGTGATTAAAATCAGCAATGCTTGGGAGGCATGAATTAGCCGAGCATTGTGATCTCAGCTGTAGGACTGCCAGAGATTAGAGAGATAGGGAGGGGTAAGACCACGGGGGGGGATTTGAAAACAAGGATAAGAATTTTAAATGTGTCTCATTGCCACACAGTGGGCACAGGGGGAAGTGGGTGAATGGTGCTTGCTGCAAGTGAGAACACAGAGCTTTTGGTGAACTGAATGTGTATCGAGGGTGGATGACATTATGCAAGGAATATTCTTCAGCTTGAGCCAGACCTTCAGTGTTAACTCCAAGCACAGGCATGTGGAGAGACAGCAAGTTCCCTTCAGCTTGTAAACAGCTGCTGTGGAAGCCTGGAGATGGGCCTGGGGACTCTGGTCTGCAGCATTTTATACAGTGCTGCTGTACACTACTGGCTCTATCCACTTTTGCAGTCACGTTACACACAAGGAAACTGCCAGTAAGAGATGAAGCTGGTACAGAGAGCTGGCGAATGCCTGAATCAGTCAGCAATATTGGAATCTAACCCAACTGGATAAAAGGCCTCATGCAGATGTTACATTTTACAGAAACTATTTCTCTGGTGAGGGAATCCAGAACAAGGGCTCATAAAATGAAAGGTCATCTCAACTCGAAAAGATTAACTGTTTCTTTCTCCACCGATGCTGCCTGGCCTGAGTATTTCAAGCATTTTTTGTTTTTATGTCACAAAATTCGAGCTAGGCCACTAAGGAGTGAAACCAGACAACACAAACCTGGAATTCTCACTGTCCCCCTGCCCCTCCACACACACGTGGACACACACACAGCAGGCTGTGGATGCTGGGGCACAAGACTGTGATGAACTGATTTTTCTTGAGCAATGCAGAGATATGAATAAAGATAGAAAAATAAAATTAAGCTGAAGGTCAGCCATGATGTAACTGAATAGCTGAACAGTCTTGAGGGGCTGATTGGCTGACAGCTCTTCCTGTGGGCTGGAGCTGCTCTGATTGGATGAATCTGCAATTACAGTGTGATGAAAGAATATGCCTCATGACTGCAAACACTTAATTCATTCATTCACTCACTGTCAGACATTTTTTTAAATTTAAAAATAACTTGTTTGCAATGGTGATCCAAACATTCCCATAATAATTACAGCAGAGGAATATATGAACATACAAATTAGGAGCAGGCGGAGGTCACTTGAGCCTGCTCCTCCATTCAATAAGATCATAGCTGATCTGACTGTAATCTCAACCCCACATTCCTGCCTACCCCCAATTACCTTTCACTCCCTTGCTTATCAAGAATCTATCTAGCTTTGCCTTAAAAATATTCAAAGACTCTGCTCACCGCCTTTTGAGAAAGGGAGATCCAAAGACTCATGGCCCTCAGAAAAAAATTCCCCTCATCTCTGTCTTAAATGAGCAACCCCTTATTTTTAAACAGTGACCCCTAGTTCTAGATTCTCCCACAAGAGGGAACATCCTCTCCACATCCACCCTGTCAAGACCCCTCAGGATCTTAAAGGTTTCAATTAAGTCACCTCGTACTCTTCTAAACTCCAGTGGATACAAGCCTAGTCTGTCCAATCTTTCCTCATAAGACAACCCACCCATTCCTAGTATTAGTCTAGTAAATCTTCTCTGAGCTGCTTCAAACGCATTTACATCTTTCCTTAAATAAGGAGACCAATACTGTACACACTACTCCAGGTGTGGCCTCATCTGTGCCCTGTACAACAGAAGCATAACCTCCTTACTCTTGTAATCAATTCCCCTCACAATAAATGATAACATTCTATTAGCTTTTCTCATGCCATTCAGTCCATCATTGTTGAGCCAGTATTTTTCAAACGCATCTCCTCATTACATGTGGGAACATAGGAACAGAAGGCCATTCAGCCTGTCGAGCCTGCTCCACCATTCAATATGATCATGGCTAATCGAATGCCTTTTACCCACACTATCCCCATAACCCTTTACATTATTGTTAATCAGAAATCTTTCAGTTTCTCCCTTAAACATATTCAATAACTGAGCTTCCACAGCCCTCTGCAGTAGAGAATTCCAAAGATTCACAACCCTCTGAGTAAAGAAATTTCTCCTCATCTCAGTTGTAAGTGGTTTCCCCCTCATGTTGAAATTGTGTTCCCTAGTTCTAGACTCCCCAACCACAGAAACACCTTACCTGCATCTACCTATTCCTTTAAGTATTTTGTAGGTTTCAATGAGATCACCTCTCATTCTTTGAAACTCTAGAGAATACAGGCCCAGTTTCCACAGTCTCTCTTCATAAAACAGTCCCGCCATCCCCGGAACAAGTCCGGTGAACCTTTGTTGCGCTTCCTCTATGGCAATAATATTCTTTCTGAGGTAAGGTGGCAAAAACTGCACACACTACTCCAGGTGCAGGCTAACCAAGCTTCTATACATTTGAAGCAAGACTTCACTACTCCTGTACTCAAATCCTCTTGCGATAAAGGCTAACATTCCATTAACCTTCCTAATTGCCTGCTGCACCTGCCGCTAGCCTTCAGTGAGTTATGGACAAGGACACCCAGGTCCCTTTGTACATCTACACTTTCTAATCTCTAACCATTTAGGAAATACTCTGCACATCTGCTCCCCCTACCAAAGTGGATAACCTCACATTTTTCCACCACATCATATCCCATCTGCCATGTTCTTGCCCACTCACTAAGTCTGTCCAAATCCTCCTGTAGCTGCTTTACATCTTTCTCACAACACACGTTCCTGTCTAGCTTTGTATCATCTGCAAACTTGGAAATATTACTTCTGGTCCCCACATCCAAATCAGTGATATGTATTATGAACAGCTGGGGCTGTTCCTTGCAGTACCCCACTAGTCGCAGCCTGCCAACGTGAGAATGACCCGTTTATTCCTACTCTGTTTTCTGCCTGTCAGCCAATCCTTAATCCATGCCAGTATATTACCTCCTATCCCATGTTCTTTTCTCTGTGGAAAATGCTTGTTATTCTATGACTCGACCTAGTTACATGGAGCTTCCTGTATCTTACATGCCAGTTTCTCTGTGCAGCTTCAGCACAATTTGTGGGGTTTAAGTCACACTCGTGAGGCAGGAGGAAGTATGTGAATACAAGAAAACCAGAAAATAGGAACGAGATTTACTGATTGTAAAAACATAAAGATTCATCTGGTTCGCTTTTTACCAACCCTGCTTCCCTTCCCTTATGTTCTTGTTGTAGAAACACTTGGACAGTGGAAGAACAAGTGGAATTTGGAGTTTGGATACACACGACTAGTTCACATGTATAAAAACAGCTATTAACATGTGAGCTGCTGGATAAAATAAGACCAAGATACATCTCATCTTGGTAGATGACAAGAATTATGGAGTTGTTAACTAGGTCACAGCAATCAACAACATACATTTATATAGCATCTTTAACACAATAAAACATCCCAAGGTGCTTCACAGGAGCATTATAAAACAATCGTGACACCGAGCCACAGGAGGAGATATTAGGGCAGATGACTGGTCAGAGGGGTAAGTTTTAAGGAGTGTTTTAAAGGGTGAAAGTGAGGTAGAGAGGCGGAGAGGTTTAGGGACGGAATTCCAGAGCTTGGGGCCCAGGCAGCTAAAGGCACAGTCGCCAATGCTGGAGCGATTAAAATCAGGGATGCACAATTGGATTAGCGCAAAGATCTCAGAGGGTTGTGGGGCTGAAGGAGATTAGAGAGGGCGGGGCAGGGCGAGGCCATGAAAGGATTTGAAAACAAGGATGAGAATTTTTCAAGATGTTGCTTGACCAGGAGACAATGTAGGTCAGCATGCACAGGGGTGATAGGGGAACCGGACTTGGTGTGAGTTAATCTCTATCAATGAGTTGACAACAGATCTGGACATCAAGTGAGGAAAAGTCCAATAATTGGAAGATTTGGGAACCACAAGTCTAAAATCAGCTGCTCCTTCCAAACTACATTATATTCCCAACAGGTCAGGTTTCAAATTAATTGTATGCTATATCATAAACACTGGAAGTTCATAAGGATGTGTATTAATACTTGGGCTGCTTCACAAAGAATCTACCAAGACATTAACTTGTTGTTGCACTTTTTAGATTTCTGGTATTATCTTTGCTCATTCCCACACAGCCCCTCCAGCCACTGAATCAGTAATGCAAAGCTTTGAAGTTAGGGAAATATGCGATGAACAGAGTGATGTTCGCCAAATCCATGAAGCAACTGCAGGACACCGTTAAAACAAAGTCACTGTTGTAATGTAGGAAACGTAGAAGTCAATTTGTGGACAGGATCACACACACAGCAATGTGATAATGACCAGAAAATCTGTTTCTGTGATGCTGCCTGCAGGATAAATATTGGCCCCAGCACACGGTGGAGAATTCCCCTGCTCTTCATCAAAATAGCAGGTTTGGGATCTTATACATCCATCCCAGACAGCACACAGGGTATTAGTTTAAGGTCTCATTTGAAAGACAGCCGCTCCTTCAATACTGCCCCTCTGACAGTGCAGCACACCCTTGGTACTGCCCTTCCGACAGTGCAGCACTCTCTCAGTACTGCCCCTCCGACAGTGCAGCGCTCCCTTGGTACTGTCCTTCTGACAGTGCAGCGCTCCCTCAGTACTGCTCTTCTGACAGTGCAGCACTGTCTCGGTTAATAAAGGACGTAATCAGTACATTAGAGAGCGAGGATCTTAGATCGAAGGATCACAATGTAGAATCAGTTTGTGTGGAGCTTAGAAAGAGCAAGGGGCAGCAAACATTGGTGGGAGTTGTTTACTGGCCACCAAACTGTAGAGCCAATGTTAGGCACGGTATGAATCAGGAAATTAGAGATGCATGTACCATGGGTAATACAGAATAATAGGCAACTTCAATTTACACACAGACTGGGTAAACCTAATTAGCACTAATGCTGTGGAGGATGAGTTCCTGGAGTGTATACGAGATGGGTTTCTGGAGCAGTACGTTGAGGAAACAACCAGGGATCAGGCTATTTTAGGTTCAGTATTATGTAATGAAAGAAGGCCAATTAATAATCTTGCTGTAAAGGAGCCATTAGGAAAGTGACGATAATATGATAGAACTTTATATTAAGTTTGAAAGTGATATAGTTCACTCTGAAACTAGGGTCCTAAATCTGAACAAGTGAAATTATGAAGGTATGAAGGGTTAGTTGGTAGTGCAGCACGCCCTCGAACTGCCCGACAGTGCAGCACGCCCTCAGAACTGCCCCTCCAACAGTGCAGCACACCCTCAGAACTGCCCCTCCAACAGTGCAGCACACCCTCAGACCTGCCCCTCCAACAGTGCAGCACACCCTCAGACCTGCCCCTCCAACACTGCAGCACACCCTCAGAACTGCCCCTCCAACAGTGCAGCACACCCTCAGAACTGCCCCTCCGACAGTGCGGCTTGAACGGAGTGAGAAGTGAGGCGTTTGGTGAGTGACGGAGTTTGGTGAAGTGTGGCTGGGGACAGGGTGCTCCTTTTTTTTTCTACCTTTTCCACCCTCCAGTATTTGGTTCTTACGTTGGAGCAGCAGCAGAAGCTGACTGATGAGTAACTGTTAAGCTGTTCTATTTATAATAAATAATTTATAAAGTTAAGGTATAGTAGGGCAGTTTGGCCAAGTGAAATTTATCACCTGTGCTATGTGGGAAGTTGCAAATGCACCATGTGTCCGAGACACTTCCTGTGCAGGAAATATCACCGGCTGCTGGAGCTTGAGCTCTGGATTTCAGAACTCGAGCAGCAGCTGGAGTCACTGTGGTGCTTCTGAAAGTCTGAGAACTACACGGATAGCACGTTTAGGGAGGTGCTCACACCACAGGTCAGGGTCAGGAGCATGCAGGCAGAGAGGGGATGGGTGACTGCCAAGTACTCTAAGACATCCATACAGGTAGTGCAGGAGTGTCCTGAGTCGATCTTGCTTGCTCACTGGTTTTCCATTCTGGATACTGGTAAGGGTGATAGTTCCTCAGAGGATTGGAGCAACAGCCAAGTCCACGGCACCTCGGGTGGCTCAGCTGCATAGGAGGGGATAAGGAAGAGTGGAAGAGAAATAGTGATAGGGGATTCATTATTTAGGGGAACAGACAGGCGGTTCTGTTGATGTGACTCCAGGATGGTATGCTGCCATCCTAGTGCCAGGGTCAAGAATCTCACAGAGTGGCTGCAGGACATTCTTCGGGGGGGTGGGTGAACAGCAAGAGGTTATTGTCCACATTGGTACCGACAACACAGGTAGAAAGAGGGATGAGGTCCTGAAAGCAGATTTTAGGGAGTTAGGAAGGAAATTAAAAAGCGGCAATCTCAGAATTACTCCCAGTGCCATGTGCTAGTGAACATAGGAATAGGAGGATTGAGTGATTGAACACATTGTAGAGCTGGTGTAGGAGGGAACGCATCGAATTTCGGAGGCATTGGGACAGGTTCTGGGGCAGGTGGGACCTGTACAAGATGGATGGGATGCATCTTAGCTGGACTGGGACTAATATCCTTGCAGGGAGATTTGCTATTGCTGTTGGAGAGGGGTTTAAACTTGATTGGCAGGGGGTGGGAACCTGAGAGGGAGCTCAGATTAGAGGGAAGCAAAACTGGTGACAGAAAGTAGAAAAGTAGTAAGTGAAATTAGAAGACAGATGAAGTGAAGGCAAGCATTAAATAGAATCAGAATGCAGAATAATGTTAAAAAGACAATGTTAAGAGTACTCTATCTGAATGCATGCAGCATTCGCAATAAGGTAGATGATTTGAAGGCACAAATAGAGGTAAATGGGTATTTTTTAATTGCCATTATCGAGACATGGTTACAGGGTGACCAAGACTGGGAACTGAATATTCAGGGGTAGTCATCATTTAGGGAGAATAGGCAGTAGACAGGCAATGGCTACACGGTCTACAACAAATATACATTCCTCGAAGACACAAAAACGCAACAGGAAAGGTGAATCAACCGTTGCTAACAAAAGAAGTTAAAGATTGTGTTAGATCAAAGAAAGTGGCTTATTAAGTTGCCAGAAAAAGTGGTAAACCCGAGGATTGGGAGCAATTTAGAATCCAGCAAAGGAGGACCAAGAAACTGATAAAGAAAGGGGAAAGCAAATGCAAACTAGTGAGGAAATTAAAGGCAGACTGTAAAAGCTTCATTAGGTATGTGCAAAGGAAAGATTGGCAAGGGCAAATGTGGGTCCATTACAGGTGGAGACAGGAGAATTTGTAATGAAGAATAGGGAAACGGCAGAGAAACTAAACAATTACTTTGTGTCTATTTTCACGGAGGAAGATACAGAAAATCTCCCAGGAATACGGGAAACCAAGGGGTTTGTGAAAATGAGGAACTGAAAGAAATTATTAGTAAAGAGATAGTACTCAGAAAATTCATTGGATTGAAGGTTGATAAATCCCCTGGATCTGATGAGCTACATTCCAGAGTACTGAAGAAGGTGGCTAGAGAGATAATGGATGTACTGTTGGTTACCTTTCAATATCCTATAGATTATGGAAAGGTTCCTGCAGACTGGGACATAGCAAATGTAACCCCACTATTTAAGGAGAGGGGGGAGAGAGAAAACAGAGAACTAGACAGCTGTTATTTTGATATCAGTAGTAGGGAAATGTTAGAATCTATTATAAAGGATGTGATAACTGGACACTTAGAAAATTATAGTATGACTGGGCAAAGTCAACTTGGATTTATGAAAAGGAACTCATGCTTGACAACCTGTTGGAGTTTTTTTGAGCATGTTACTTGTAGCATTGATAAAGGAGAACTAGTGAATGTGGTGTATTTGAATTTTCAGAAAGCTTTTGAGAAGATCCCACACAGAAGGCTAGTAAACAAAATCAAAGCACATGGGATTGGGGGGAATATACTGCTGAGGATTGAGATTTGGTCAGCAGACAGAAAACCGAGAGTAGGAATCAACGGGTCATTCTCAGGATGGCAGGCTGTTACTATTGGGGTACCACAAGGATTAGTGCTTGAGCCACAGCTGTTAATAATCTATATAAATGATTTGGATGTGGGAACCAAATGTAATACTTCCAAATTTGCTGATGACACAAAACTAGATGGAAATGAGAGTTGTGAGGAGGATGCACAGAGGCTTCATGGGGATTTGGACAGGCTGAGTGAATGGGCAAGAACATGGCAGATGGAATATAATGTGAATATGTGTGAAGTTATCTACTCTGGTAGAAAAACAAACAGAAAGGCAGAGTATTTCTTAAATGGTGAGAAGTCGGGATGTGTTGATGTCCAAAGGGGCCTGGGTGTCCTTGTTCATAAGTCACTGAAAGCTAGCATGTAGGTGCAGCAAGGTATTAGAAAGGCAAATGGTATGTTGGCCTTCATCACAAGAGGATTTGAGTACCGGAGTAAAGATGTCTTGCTGCAATTGCATAAAACCTTGGAGAGACCACACATGGAGTGTTGTGTACAGCTTTGGTCACCTTATCTAAGGAAGGATATATTTGCCATAGAGGAAGTACAACAGAGGTTCACCAGTCTAATCCCTGGGGTAGTGAGATTGTCTTATGAGAAAAAATTGAGGAAACTGGGCCTGTATTGTCTAGAATTTCGAAGAATGAGAGGTGATCTCATTGAAACTTACAAAATTCTTACAGGGTGTGACAGGTTAGATGTGGATAGGAAGTTTACCCTGGCCGCTGAGTCTAGAACCAGGGCGCACAGCCTCAATAAGGGACAGGACATTTAAGACTGAGATGAGGAGGAATTTCTGCACTCAGAGGATGGTGAATCTTTGGAATTCTCTACCCCAGAGGTGTGGGGAAGCTCACTTATTGACATATTCAAAAGAGAAATTGATAGATTTCTGGATACTAACGACATCAAGGGATATAGGGATAGTGATCAGCCATGATCTGTTTGAATGGGGGAGCAGGCTTCATGGGATGAATGACCTACTCTTCCGATTTTCTATGACCCTCCAACAGTGCAGCATTCCCTCAGTACTGATCCTCTGACAGTGCAGCGCTCCCCCAGTACTGACTCTCCGACAGTGCAGTGCTCCCTCAGTACTGACCCTCCGACAGTGCAGCACTCACTCAGTGCTGACTCTCCGAAAGCATGGCAATCCCTCAGTGCTGACCCTCTGACACTGCAGCGTCCCTCAGCACTGACCCCCCAGACAGTGCAGTGCTGATTCCCAGACAGTGCAGCGCTCCCTCAGCAGTGACCCCCCCAAACAGTGCAGCACTCCCTCAGTACTGACCCCCCCAGACAGTGCAGCACTCCCTCAGTACTGACCCTCCGACAGTGTAGCACTCCCTCAGCACTGACCCGACAATGCAGCAGTCCCTCAGCACTGACCCTCCGACAGTGAAGCACTCCCTCAGCACTGAAGCTCCGACAGTGCAGCACTCCCTCAGCACTGAAGCTCCGACAGTGCAGCACTCCCTCAGCACTGACCCTCCGACAGTGCAGCACTCCATCAGCACTGAAGCTCCGACAGTGCAGCACTCCCTCAGCACTGACCCTCCGACAGTGCAGCACTCCCTCAGCACTGAAGCTCCGACAGTGCAGCACTCCCTCAGCACTGAAGCTCCGACAGTGCAGCACTCCCTCAGCACTGAAGCTCCGACAGTGCAGCACTCCCTCAGCACTGACCCTCCGACAGTGCACACTCCCTCAGCACTGACCCTCCGACAGTGCAGCACTCCCTCAGCACTGACCCTCCGACAGTGCAGCACTCCCTCAGCACTGACCCTCCGACAGTGCAGCACTCCCTCAGCACTGACCCTCCGACAATGCAGCACTCCCTCAGCACTGACCCTCCGACAGTGCAGCACTCCCTCAGTACTGACCCTTTTACCCCGCCCCCGCCCCCGTGTTGCCCGAGGCTCAGACCCGGGAGGGTTTCCTGCTCTGGTTTCACCAGCTCACCCTCACACCTTCCCGGGTTCCCTTTGGGCCCCGCCCGAGGCCTCGGCCTCTCCCCCGCCGCCGCCTCCTCACCGGGATCAGGTCCTTAAGCGACCGCCGCACCGAAATGGAGTCGAGTTTCTCGGGCTCGATCTCTCCCTCCTCCACCTCCATGGGCTCGTCGTCCCGCTCGGACTCGGAGCCGGAGCCCGGCTCCTGGGCCTCGGCCCCAGGTTCCAAACAGACCCGCAGGCCCCGCACCGCCGCCATTCCAACCAAGGAGAAGCCGACCGGAGGCAAGAGGAGCCCCCGCCACCCGCTGGCGCCGCAGCCGGAGGACCAGCCAAAGCCAACGAGTGGGCAAAGCGACAAGAGGCAACCCTGCAAAAAAACAAAGGCCCAATACAGAAGAAAGGAACAGGCCTCCCCCCACCACCTGGTGGCTCAGAGAGTAACTGCTGCCACAGAGCTGGAAAGTCACAGATTCAAACCCCACTTTCTGCTCAAGTAGCCAACTTTGAGCCTGAGCTAAACTCCCAATTCCACATCCCCTCCATCACGATTACAACACTCTCCAATCTTCCGCCCCCAGTACACTTAAGATAAAAACAAAAAAACTGCGGATGCTGGGAATCCAAAACAAAAACAGAATTACCTGGAAAAACTCAGCAGGTCTGGCAGCATCGGCGGAGAAGAAAAGAGTTGACGTTTCGAGTCCTCATGACCCTTCGACAGAACTTGAGTTCGAGTCCAGGAAAGAGCTGAAATATAAGCTGGTTTAAGGTGTGTGTGTGGGGGGCGGAGAGATAGAGAGACAGAGAGGTGGCGGGGGTTGGTGTA
This sequence comes from Carcharodon carcharias, assembly GCF_017639515.1. Lineage (NCBI taxonomy): Eukaryota > Metazoa > Chordata > Chondrichthyes > Lamniformes > Lamnidae > Carcharodon > Carcharodon carcharias. The sequence goes on from NC_054476.1 coordinate 143,647,718, forward strand.
GTTGTAGGGACAAACAAGCAGTGATAGAAGCAGATCATCAAAAGATGTCAACGACAATAGTACAATAGAACACATAGGTGTTAAAGTTAAAGTTGGTGATATTATCTAAACGAATGTGCTAATTAAGAATGGATGGTAGGGCACTCAAGGTATAGCTCTAGTGGGTTTTTTTTTTATTTATTTTTTTTATATAATGGAAATAGGTGGGAAAAGGAAAATCTTTATAATTTATTGGGGAAAAAAAAAGAAGGGGGAAACAGAAAGGGGGTGGGGATGGGGGAGGGAGCTTACGACCTAAAGTTGTTGAATTCAATATTCAGTCCGGAAGGCTGTAAAGTGCCTAGTCGGAAGATGAGGTGTTGTTCCTCCAGTTTGCGTTGGGCTTCACTGGAACAATGCAGCAAGCCAAGGACAGACATGTGGGCAAGAGAGCAGGGTGGAGTGTTAAAATGGCAAGCGACAGGGAGGTTTGGGTCATTCTTGTGGACAGACCGCAGGTGTTCTGCAAAGCGGTCGCCCAGTTTACGTTTGGTCTCTCCAATGTAGAGGAGACCACATTGGGAGCAACGAATGCAGTAGACTAAGTTGGGGGAAATGCAAGTGAAATGCTGCTTCACTTGAAAGGAGTGTTTGGGTCCTTGGACGGTGAGGAGAGAGGAAGTGAAGGGGCAGGTGTTGCATCTTTTGCGTGGGCAAGGGGTTGTGCCATAGGAGGGGGTTGAGGAGTAGGGGGTGATGGAGGAGTGGACCAGGGTGTCCCGGAGGGAGCGATCCCTACGGAATGCCGATAAGGGGGGTGAAGGGAAGATGTGTTTGGTAGTGGCATCATGCTGGAGTTGGCGGAAATGGCGGAGGATGATCCTTTGAATGCGGAGGCTGGTGGGGTGATAAGTGAGGACAAGGGGGACCCTATCATGTTTCTGGGAGGGAAGAGAAGGAGTGAGGGCGGATGCGTGGGAGATGGGCCGGACACAGTTGAGGGCCCTGTCAACGACCGTGGGTGGAAAACCTCGGTTAAGGAAGAAGGAGGACATGTCAGAGGAACTGTTTTTGAATGTAGCATCATCGGAACAGATGCGACGGAGGCGAAGGAACTGAGAGAATGGGATGGAGTCCTTACAGGAAGTGGGGTGTGAGGAGCTGTAGTTGAGATAGCTGTGGGAGTCGGTGGGTTTGTAATGGATATTGGTGGACAGTCTATCACCAGAGATTGAGACAGAGAGGTCAAGGAAGGGAAGGGAAGTGTCAGAGATGGACCACGTGAAAATGATGGAGGGGTGGAGATTGGAAGCAAAATTAATAAATTTTTCCAAGTCCTGACGAGAGCATGAAGCAGCACCAAAGTAATCATCGATGTACCGGAGAAAGAGTTGTGGAAGGGGGCCGGAGTAGGACTGCAACAAGGAATGTTCCACATACCCCATAAAGAGACAGGCATAGCTGGGGCCCATGCGGGTACCCATAGCCACACCTTTTATTTGGAGGAAGTGAGAGGAGTTGAAGGAGAAATTGTTCAGCGTGAGAACAAGTTCAGCCAGACGGAGGAGAGTAGTGGTGGATGGGGATTGTTCGGGCCTCTGTTCGAGGAAGAAGCTAAGGGCCCTCAGACCATCCTGGTGGGGGATGGAGGTGTAGAGGGATTGGACGTCCATGGTGAAGAGGAAGCGGTAGGGGCCAGGGAACTGGAAATTGTTGATGTGACGTAAGGTGTCAGAGGAATCACGGATGTAGGTGGGAAGGGACTGGACAAGGGGAGAGAGAAGGGAGTCAAGATAACGAGAAATGAGTTCTGTGGAGCAGGAGCAAGCTGAGACGATCGGTCTACCGGGGCAGTTCTGTTTGTGGATTTTGGGTAGGAGATAGAAGCGGGCCGTCCGAGGTTGGGCGACTATCAGGTTGGAAGCTGTGGGAGGGAGATCCCCAGAGGAGATGAGGTCAGTGACAGTCCTGGAAACAGTGGCTTGATGTTCAGTGGTGGGGTCATGGTCCAGGGAGAGGTAGGAGGAAGTGTCTGCGAGTTGACGCTCAGCCTCCGCGTGGTAGAGGTCAGTGCGCCAGACAACAACAGCACCACCCTTGTCAGCAGGTTTGATGACAATGTCAGGGTTGGACCTGAGAGAATGGAGTGCAGTAAGTTCAGCTCCTCACACCCCACTTCCTGTAAGGACTCCATCCCATTCTCTCAGTTCCTTCGCCTCCGTCGCATCTGTTCCGATGATGCTACATTCAAAAACAGTTCCTCTGACATGTCCTCCTTCTTCCTTAACCGAGGTTTTCCACCCACGGTCGTTGACAGGGCCCTCAACTGTGTCCGGCCCATCTCCCGCGCATCCGCCCTCACTCCTTCTCCTCCCTCCCAGAAACATGATAGGGTCCCCCTTGTCCTCACTTATCACCCCACCAGCCTCCGCATTCAAAGGATCATCCTCCGCCATTTCCGCCAACTCCAGCATGATGCCACTACCAAACACATCTTCCCTTCACCCCCCTTATCGGCATTCCGTAGGGATCGCTCCCTCCGGGACACCCTGGTCCACTCCTCCATCACCCCCTACTCCTCAACCCCCTCCTATGGCACAACCCCTTGCCCACGCAAAAGATGCAACACCTGCCCCTTCACTTCCTCTCTCCTCACCGTCCAAGGACCCAAACACTCCTTTCAAGTGAAGCAGCATTTCACTTGCATTTCCCCCAACTTAGTCTACTGCATTCGTTGCTCCCAATGTGGTCTCCTCTACATTGGAGAGACCAAACGTAAACTGGGCGACCGCTTTGCAGAACACCTGCGGTCTGTCCGCAAGAATGACCCAAACCTCCCTGTCGCTTGCCATTTTAACACTCCACCCTGCTCTCTTGCCCACATGTCTGTCCTTGGCTTGCTGCATTGTTCCAGTGAAGCCCAACGCAAACTGGAGGAACAACACCTCATCTTCCGACTAGGGACTTTACAGCCTTCTGGACTGAATATTGAATTCAACAACTTTAGGTCGTGAGCTCCCTCCCCCATCCCCACCCCCTTTCTGTTTCCCCCTTCTTTTTTTTTCCCAATAAATTATAAAGATTTTCCTTTTCCCACCTATTTCCATTATATAAAAAAAAATAAATAAAAAAAAAACCCACTAGAGCTATACCTTGAGTGCCCTACCATCCATTCTTAATTAGCACATTCGTTTAGATAATATCACCAACTTTAACTTTAACACCTATGTGTTCTATTGTACTATTGTCGTTGACATCTTTTGATGATCTGCTTCTATCACTGCTTGTTTGTCCCTACAACCACACCCCCACTCCACCTCTCTGTCTCTCTATCTCTCCGCCCCCCACACACACACACACCTTAAACCAGCTTATATTTCAGCTCTTTCCTGGACTCGAACTCAAGTTCTGTCGAAGGGTCATGAGGACTCGAAACGTCAACTCTTTTCTTCTCCGCCGATGCTGCCAGACCTGCTGAGTTTTTCCAGGTAATTCTGTTTTTGTCCCAGTACACTTAAGTTCATCCAAAATTCTGCTGCCTGGCCAAGTCCTAACTTGCACCACGTCCCATTCACCCATCCCCCCGCAATGTGCTCACTGACCTACATTGACTCCCAGTCTGGCAAATTCTCATCCTTTTTTCCAAATCCACTCCATGGCCTTGTCCCATCTAATCTCTGGAATCTCCCCCTGCTCTACAACTGTCCGAGATCTCTGCATTCCAGTAATTCTGGCCTCTTGAGCATTCCCAAATTTAATGGCTCCAACTTTGGCAGCAGTGCCTTCGGCTGCCCGGGCCCAAAGCTCTGAAATTACCCCCCGGAATCTCTCCAGGCCTTTCTGCTGTTTTCAGACACTCCTTTAAATCCTACCTCTTTGATCAAGCTTTTCCTCACCAGCCCTAATATTTCTTTCTTTGACTTGCTGTCAGTTTTTCTCTTAAACATTTGCCGTGAAGCACCTTAGGATATTTGGCTGCTTTATAAATGTAGATTGGTGTCTGAGCAGCAACAGTGCCTCAGGCTGTCAGTTGCCTCAATACCTCCAGACCGAGGAAAAGTGAAAGCCCAGGTTACCTCTCCTAATCTCTGGAAAATTCATCTGTACAATGTCTGGGAAGGACCTAATCAAATTCAGCTGTGATGCACTCCTTAGGTTGAAGTTCCTGTCAACATTCACTGAGTTCCCAAACAACGAGCCAATGCGTGAGGAACAGGAAAGCAAGTCGGCACCTGCGGAATCCCAGCCCCAGTCAAAATCAGTATCTTCAAGAAAAGAGGGAAGAGGAGAAACAGAAACCTAGCCCCAGCAAATCCATCACACCTGTAAACTCAATTTCCATTTCTCTCCAAGGCATTGTCATCATTGTAGAGGCTTCCCAGCTACTGTCTCAGCTATTGAAGCACACTATCACTGTCATGGTGTGCCATTCTGTGCTGAGCTGAGCTCCGAGCCCATGTTGTCTCTGTCAGAAAGATTTGTCAAAGTGTTTGGATGTTTGAGTGGGTGTATCGTTGGGTTTTTGCACTCTGAATGGTTGTATGTTGGGTCTAACAAAGGACAGAATGACTGATTACTGCAGCACCAGGGGGCACTGCAGGACAGAGTGAGATTCTCTGGGCTCAGTGCCAGGCTGGGGGATGTGACAAGCTCCCAGGGATCGGGAGGGTGGGGGCATTTCAACAGCTTCAAACCACTTACAGCTGCTGCAGAAAGCACTTGTGCCTTTTCAGCTAAACAGGCAAATTCCACGCTGGTTCCACACTCAAACCGCAGCCCTTTATATCGTTCCCCCCAACACCTCAGCGAGAGTCAGTACAGCCCTGACCTAGACACAGTCCAGATCCAGACATGGTCCTGATCCAGGCACAGTCCAGATCCACACACTGTCTAGATCCAGACACAGTCCAGTTATAGATATAGTCCAGGTCCAGATATGGTCCAGGTCCAGATCCAGATCCAGACACAGTCCAGATCCAGGTGTGGCCCAATCCAGGCTCGGTCCCAATCCAGATGCTGTCCCGATCCAGACAAGGTCCTGATCCAGACGCGGTCCCAATCCAGACTTTGTCCCAATCCATACAGCTCCCGATCCACACACAGCCCCGAACCAGATGCGTTCCTGATCCAAACACTGCCCCGATGCAGACACGGTCCAGATCCAGACACTGCCCTGATCCAGGCGGCTCCTGACCCAGACTTGGTCTCAAACCAGACACAGTCCTGATCCAGATACTGTCCCAATCCAGATGACTCCCAGTCAAGATGCAGTCCTGAACCACACTTGGTCACGATCCAGACGCACTCCCGATCCAAACGTGGTCCTGAACCACACTCAGTCCTGATCCAGACGTGCTCCCGATCCTTTCATGGTCCTGATCCAGATGTGGTCCTGATCCAGACAAGGTCCCAAACCACACTTGGTCCCAATCCACACATGGTCCTGATCCAGACACTGTCCCGATCCAAACGTGCTCCTGATCCAGACATAGTCCTGATCCAGATGGCTCCTGATCCAGACATGGTCCCGAACCACATTCGGTCCCAATCCAGACACTGTCCCAATCCAGATGTACTCCTGATCCAGACACAGTCCTGAACCATACTTGGTCCCGATCGAGATGCCGTCCCCATCCAGGCTCTGCCCCAATCCAGGCATGGTCCTGATCCAGACATGGTCCTGATCCATGCAGGCTTTTAATTCTACACAATGCTGAGGAAAGTTTGCAATTTCCTGGCACACGATATGTTTGGGCTGCTGCTGAAATGCTCTTACAGCTATAAAGGTTGAAATAAACTGAGAAGCCCTGACTCTAAGCATAGATCTCTGACAGAGAGATTTTATGACAGCTCACAATTCAGAACCTCATAAACTTACTCCATCCAAACCAGTCATGGCAGCACGCCACACACAAACAGCTAAAAACTCACCAGCACTTATGAGTGGCTTCCAGCCAACAAAGTACAGACAGGAGATTGTTTTACTCCAGACCAACTCCGCTGAAGGTGTTGAGTCTCAGTGGGGAACAGTTCCTGAAGGTTCTGACTCTCAGTGGGGAACAGTTCCTGAAGGTGCTGACTCTCACCGGGAGACAGTTCCTGAAGGTGCTGACTCTCACTGGGGGACCGTTCCTGAAGGTGCTGACTCTCAGTGGGGAACAGTTCCTGAAGGTGCTGACTCTCACTGGGGGACAGTTCCTGAAGGTGCTGACTCTCACAGGGGGCAGTTCCTGAAGGTGCTGACTCTCACTGGGGGACAGTTCCTGAAGGTGCTAACTCACAGTGGGGAACAGTTCCTGAAGGTGCCGACTCTCACTAGGGGACAGTTCCTGAAGGTGCTGACACTCACTGGGGTACAGTTCCTGAAGGTGCTGACTCTCACTGGGGGACAGTTCCTGAAGGTGCTGACTCTCGCTGGGGGACAGTTCCTGAAGGTGCTGACTCTCACTTGGGGACAGTTCCTGAAGGTGCTGACTCTCACTGGGGTACAGTTCCTGAAGGTGCTGACTCTCAGTGGGGGACAGTTCCTGAAGGTGCTGACTCTCACTAGGGGACATTTCCTGAAGGTGCTGACTCTCACTGGGGGGCAGTTTCTGAAGGTGCTGACTCTCACTGGGGGACAGTTCCTGAAGGTGCTGACTCTCACTGAGGGACAGTCCCTGAAGGTGCTGACTCTCACTTGGGGACAGTTCCTGAAGTTGCTGACTCTCACTGGGGTCAGTTCCTGAAGGTGCTGACTGTCACTGAGGGACAGTCCCTGAAGGTGCTGACTCTCACTGGGGGACAGTTCCTGAAGGTGCTGACTCTCACTTGGGGACAGTTCCTGAAGGTGCTGACTCTCATTGGGGGACAGTTCCTGAAGGTGCTGACTCTCACTGGGGTTAGTTCCTGAAGGTGCTGACTGTCACTGAGGGACAGTCCCTGAAGGTGCTGACTCTCACTGGGGTACATTTCCTGAAGGTGCTGACTCTCACTGGGGGACAGTTCCTGAAGGTGCTGACGCTCACTGGGGGCGATTTTCTGAAGGTGCTGACTCTCACTGGGATTAGTTCCTGAAGGTGCTGACTCTGATTGGGGGACAGTTCCTGAAGGTGCTGACTCTCAGTGGGGGAACAGTTCCTGAAGGTGCTGACTCTCACTGGGGGACAGTTCCTGAAGGTGGTGACTCTCACTGGGGGACAGTTCCTGAAGGTGCTGACTGTCACTGAGGGACAGTCCCTGAAGGTGCTGACTCTCACTGGGGGACAGTTCCTGAAGGTGCTGACTCTCACTGGGGGACAGTTCCTGAAGGTGCTGACTCTCACTGGGGGACAGTTCCTGAAGGTGCTGACTCTCACTGGGGTTAGTTCCTGAAGGTGCTGACTCTCACTGGGGGTGCTGTCTCTCACTGGGGGACAGTTCCTGAAGGTGCTGACTCTCATTGGGGGACAGTTCCTGAAGGTGGTGACTCTCACATGGGGACAATTCCTGAAGGTGCTGACTCTCACTGGGGGACTGTTCCTGAAGGTGCTGACTCTCACTGGGGTACAGTTCCTGAAGGTGCTGACTCTCACTGGGGGACAGTTCCTGAAGGTGCTGACTCTCGCTGGGGGACAGTTCCTGAAGGTGCTGACTCTCACTTGGGGACAGTTCCTGAAGGTGCTGACTCTCACTGGGGTACAGTTCCTGAAGGTGCTGACTCTCAGTGGGGGACAGTTCCTGAAGGTGCTGACTCTCACTAGGGGACATTTCCTGAAGGTGCTGACTCTCACTGGGGGGCAGTTTCTGAAGGTGCTGACTCTCACTGGGGGACAGTTCCTGAAGGTGCTGACTCTCACTGAGGGACTGTCCCTGAAGGTGCTGACTCTCACTTGGGGACAGTTCCTGAAGTTGCTGACTCTCACTGGGGTCAGTTCCTGAAGGTGCTGACTGTCACTGAGGGACAGTCCCTGAAGGTGCTGACTCTCACTGGGGGACAGTTCCTGAAGGTGCTGACTCTCACTTGGGGACAGTTCCTGAAGGTGCTGACTCTCATTGGGGGACAGTTCCTGAAGGTGCTGACTCTCACTGGGGTTAGTTCCTGAAGGTGCTGACTGTCACTGAGGGACAGTCCCTGAAGGTGCTGACTCTCACTGGGGGACAGTTCCTGAAGGTGCTGACTCTCACTGGGGGACAGTTCCTGAAGGTGCTGACTCTCACTGGGGGACAGTTCCTGAAGGTGCTGACTCTCACTGGGGTTAGTTCCTGAAGGTGCTGACTCTCACTGGGGGACAGTCCCTTAAGGTGCTGTCTCTCACTGGGGGACAGTTCCTGAAGGTGGTGACTCTCACTGGGGGACAGTTCCTGAAGGTGGTGACTCTCACTGGGGGACAGTTCCTGAAGGTGCTGACTGTCACTGAGGGACAGTCCCTGAAGGTGCTGACTCTCACTGGGGGACAGTTCCTGAAGGTGCTGACTCTCACTGGGGGACAGTTCCTGAAGGTGCTGACTCTCACTGGGGGACAGTTCCTGAAGGTGCTGACTCTCACTGGGGTTAGTTCCTGAAGGTGCTGACTCTCACTGGGGGTGCTGTCTCTCACTGGGGGACAGTTCCTGAAGGTGGTGACTCTCACTGGGGGACAGTTCCTGAAGGTGGTGACTCTCACATGGGGACAATTCCTGAAGGTGCTGACTCTCACTGGGGGACTGTTCCTGAAGGTGCTGACTCTCACTGGGGGACAGTTCCTGAAGGTGCTGACTCTCACTGGGGGGCAGTTCCTGAAGGTGCTGACTATCACTGGGGGACAGTTCCTGAAGGTGCTGACTATCACTGGGGGACAGTTCCTGAAGGTGCTGACTCTCACTGGGGGACAGTTCCTGAAGGTGCTGACTCTCACAGGGGGACAGTTCCTGAAGGTGCTGACTCTCACTGGGGGACAGTTCCTGAAGTTGCTGACTCTCACTGGGGGACAGTTCCTGAAGGTGCTGACTCTCACTGGGGGACAGTTCCTGAAGGTGCTGACTCTCACTGGGGGGCAGTTCCTTAAGGTGCTGACTCTCACTGGGGGGCAGTTCCTGAAGGTGCTGACTCTCACTGGGGGTGCAGTTCCTGAAGGTGCTGACTCTCACTGGGGGGCAATGCTGGTCGTCACAGCTGAATTTCACCCTGCTCTCAGCTGGCACCCAAACCTATGCTTTGCATTGGAATCTACTGAACGCAGAACTGCATTTTCTCTTCCAAATCCCAGATTTGCTGATTACAATCCCAAACTGCAGCTCCCTTTCTCCCATTTCTGGGAACACAGCAGAGGCTGAGGGTTAGACCATCCACAGTCCATGTGACTCAAATACACAATGACCCCTTCCACTGGAAAAATCAAACTCTAATATTTCTGAATAACAATTCTGCGAAAGCCATGTTTGCTGAATTAACTCCCTCCACACTGTCCCCATCACACACTCTCAGGACAGGTACAGCACAGGGTTAGATACAGAGTAAATCTCCCTCTACACTGTCCCCATCAAACACATCCAGGACAGGTACAGCACGGAGTTAGATACAGAATAAAGCTCCCTCTACACTGTCCCCATCAAACACTCCCAGGACAGGCACAGCACGGGGTTAGATACAGAGTAAATCTCCCTCTACACTGTCCTCATCAAACACACCCAGGACAGGTACAGCACGGGGTTAGATACAGAGTAAAGCTCCCTCTACACTGTCCCCATCAAACACTCCCAGGACAGGTACAGCACGGTGTTAGATGCAGAGCAAAACTCCCTCTACACTGTCCCCATCAAACACTCCCAGGACAGGTACAGCACGGTGTTAGATACAGAGTAAAGCTCCCTCTACACTGTCCCCATCAAACGCTCCCAGGACAGGTACAGCACAGACTTAGATACAGAATAAAGCTCCCTCTGCTTGGCCTAAATAGCCAAGTGGTTATGGTACTGGGCTTATAACCCCAAGATCAAGAGTTCAAATCTCACAATGGCAATCTATGAAACAATATAACTTCATCTGAATAGGAACAGATGGAAACATGTTTGTACTCAAGAGTTACACTGTCCCCATCAAACACTCCCAGGGCAAGTTCAGCGTGGAGTTAGATACAAAGGAAAGCTCCCTCCACACTGTCCCCATCAAACATTCCCAGGACAGGTACAGCATGGGTTAGATACAACGCTCTGTGTTGGATTGGTTTTTGTTGCTATTATCTCATTTATTTGTCGTATTATGAGGGAGTTTTGATTTATTGTCCACTGTCAAGCTATTGGGCTGTGACAACCCAACTCATTACAGCTACAACATCCTTTGCAGTTAACAGAAGGGAGGGAACTTATCCAAACAGATGGAACTCTGGATTGAATACAAACATATTCGACTGTGTTATCCAGATGTCAGCATCGATTCAGGAAGATCTCCTTCCATCCAGCTGGAGGTTAAAGAGATGAATGGTCAGTAATTGACCAATAGTGTGAGTGAGACTTACCTCCCTGAATGTGGGTTTTGCTGGCTGGGCCAGCATTTATTGCCCATCCCTAATTACCTTTGAGAAGGTCGTGGTGAGCTGCCTTCTTGAACCGCTGCAGTCCATGTGGTGTAGGTACACTCACAGTGCTGTTGGGGAGGGAGTTCCATGATTTTGACCCAGTAACAGTGAAGGAACAGCGATTTATTTCCAAGTCAGGATGGTGAGTGACTTGGAGGGGAACTTCCAGGTGGTGGTGTTCCCATCTATCTGTTACCCTTGTCCTTCTAGATGATAGTGGCCATGGGTTTGGAAGGTGCTGTCTAAGGAGACTTGTTGAGTTGCTGCAGTGCATCTTGTAGATGGTACACACTGCTGCTACTGTGCGTTGCTGGTGGAGGGAGTGAATGTTTAAGGTCACAATGACCCACTTAGCGTTTTACCGCATGTCAGCCACGGCTTTGTGGAGGACACTCACTTTTGAACCCGAAATATCTGGGTTTGAATTCTACTTGAATACAAAATCCAAGGTGACATAACCAGTGCCAGTACCGTGGAGTGCTGCACTGTCAGTGGGTCAGTACTGAGGGAGTGCTGCACTATCGGAGGGTCAGTACTGAGTGGGTGCTGCACTGTCAGAGGGTCAGTACTGAGGGAGTGCTGCACTCTCAGAGGGTGAGTACTGAGGGAGTGCTGCACTCTCGGAGGGTCAGTACTAAGGGAGTGCTGCACTTTCAGAGGGTTAGTACTGAGGGAGTGCTGCACTGTCGGAGGGTCTGTACTGAGGGTGTGCTGCACTGTCAAAGGGTCAGTACTGAGGGAGTGCTGCACTGTCAGACGGTCAGTACTGAGGGAGCACTGCACTGTCAGAGGGTCAGTACTGAGGAAGTGCTGCACTGTCAGAAAGTCAGTACTGAGGGAGTGCTGCATTGTTGGATGGTCAGTCCATGGTGCTGTTTTTTGAATGAATCATTAACCTGGGACTGCCATTATTTCCACAAAGAGCAGGTGAGTTCTCCCTGTTATCCATTGCCAATATTTTCCCTTCATAAACATCAGAAAAATAGATTATCTGCTGTTTATCACTATGCTGTTTGTGAAACTTGCTGTGCACAAATTGGCTGCTGGATTCCTGCATAAAAACAAGCACTATGCTTCTGAAATACTTTGCAGTTTGGACATCCCGAGGTTGTGAGAGGCAATATATAAATGCAAGTGTTTCTTTTGCCTTTTGTTTCCTGTTTTTACAGCACATCATCAATGCCATTAATTTGTATTGCTAGCAGCTACCAGTGATCAAGCAGCTTTATTTCTCCAATGTCATTCACTGGCGATAATAAGGAAGGCTTAGTCTCCACTGATGTCATGTCATTATCTTTGAAGACTGAAATTCTCCGCCTTTCTCACAGGAGTTCCCGATAACAGACCCCAGCCTCACAGTCCCGGTCATTATACTCATATCAGCTCCAACCAGAATCCCAGGAAATGCAAGCTCTTTTCCAGCTGCTATCACACCGATATCTTTGCTAGTTTTTCCATTAACGGCCTAAACCCTGTCCCATTCCCACATCTCCTTAACCCTTCGAGTTCATTCAGTGTCAGAATAAAACTGGTATGAGCTTATGGATCTATCAACAACTTTCCTTTATATTACACTCTGAAGTGAGTAAAACATTCCGAGGTGCTTCGCCAGAGCTTAGACAAAATTTAACAGTGTGCAACATAAGGGAATATTAGGACAGGTCACTGTTGTAGGGTGTTGATCCCACTTCAGTAAATTTGAAGAAGTCTTTGGATTCATACTTCGGTTAACTGTAAGTCTTTATTGACACTGAGAACTATTTACAAATAAACAGTAAAGGGTACAAGCTGGGAGCTGTCTCCGTGCTTGCTGGTACACACGGCTCTGTCCAACACTCAATTGACCCTGGGTATGGAACATGTACTCTCTTACATCATGTGTTGGTGGCATTGTACTGAGTCCCACATTAACCCTATATGTGCCAAACCCTTATACTACAGTGACAAAAGCTTGGTCAGAGAGGTAGATTTTAAGGAATGTGTTAAAGGAGGAGAGAGAGGTGAAGAGGTTTATGGAAGGAATTCCAGAGCGTAGGGACCAGGCACAGCTGCCAATGGTAGAGCGATGGAAATTGGGGATGCACGAGAGGCCAGAATTGGAGGAATGCAGAGTTCTCAGAGGGTTGTGAGGCTGGAGGAGATTACAGAGATAGGGAGGGGGTGAGACCATGGCGGGATGACAATATTAACTTTGAGGTGTTGCCAGACAGGGAGCCAATGTTGGCCAGTGAGCACAGACGATGATCGGCCAACAGAACTCAATGCAAGTTAGGATTCAGGCAGCAGACGTTTGGATAAGCTGAAGTTTATAGGAGTGATGAAGATGAGAACTGACCAAGAGGGTAATGGAATAGTCAAGTCTGGGGGTAACAGATAAGAATGCACTTTTTCTCTTCTCCTCTTCTCCCCTTTCCTTCTTTCTTTGCTTCTTCTCTGTCCATCCTTTCTCACTCTTCCTCCCTTCCCTCTCCCCTCCCTCTCCTCTGCCCCCTCCCTCCCCTCTCCTACCCTCCCCTTTCCTTTCCTCCTCAATTCCCCTCTTCTCGCTCCCCTTCCCCCTCCTCCTCCCCTCTCCTCCCTCCCCTCCCCCCTCCTCCTCCCTCTCCTTCTCTACTCCTGGCCCTTGGTTTTCAGCTCATGTTGTGTAGTGAGTTTTCTGGGCATAGATCAGGTCACACAGGGATGAGGTATAACCGAGCTGTCACCAGCTGTTTGACCGCTCAGCTATGACCTGACCCAGTTCCTGCCTGGGATCCATTCCTCATGAGTGTGCTCACTCAGTGATGTATACACTTCCCTGTTAACCAGAGCAATTACAGCAGCTTCAGATGGCATGACCTTTCACTTGCCCCTTTTTAGGTGTCCTTGTGATGTTTACCGAGGTGAACGTCTCAATGGGCAAAGGGCCAATGAGGATCAAATGCAACATCTGAAGTGTTGCTGAACCAGATTAGAGATTCTCTCCCAGCAACATCCAACCCCCAACCCCCAGTTTGTGCTCAATTAACTGGACCCATTTGGTACTGGGTTAGGGAGGGGCTTGATCCCATGATTCTTGACGTACTCCCTCTCATTCCTTTGCATACTCACTTTCTAGTTTCCTCTCTCATTCCCTCTCTTTACATGACTCAGTTCTCTTATTCCCTCTTCCCTTGTCTTACTCTCCCTCTCACATTCCCTCTCAGTCCCTTCATGGTCACAGGTGAGTTACCTATTATCACAGGATAAGGATACTCGCGTATGAATGAAGCTCAAACAGGGTGGATCCTGTAATCACCTTCAAAGCCCAACCCCACCCCCCCACTCCCCACCTGTTAGAGTCCAAACTCTGTGCAGTGTGGGAACACTGCCCCCAGTGCTGGGAGGGGAATGGGGAAGCCTGTCCCCCATCCTAAACACCGAGAGAGATGGCCCCACACCTGAGAGAGACACCAGATAACCTCCCTCCAGGGACTCTCTGTAGACAAGCATTCTGTGGCCGAGGGAAATGATGACAGCATTGAGATGGAATGTGTTTTTTTGGTGAAGTGAAATATTGTGCACATGATCATTGATGCAATCACACTTCAGTACGATCAGGTCTCTCCGCATCTGCTCAAATACTTTGAACCGTCTTAAAAAGCTTTCACTTCCAAATCCTTGACTGTCAAGTGCGTGTGTCTCATGAAATCCCACCTCATTCATACACAGCCAGTCGCAGCTCAGTGGATAGCACACTCCCTCTTCACTGTGAGACGAGGACTAAGACCGACTGCAAAAATTATAGCCAATAATCCTGGCTGACAGACCAGTACAGCACTGAGGGGGTGCTGCACTGTCGGAGGGTCAGTACTGAGGGAGTGCTGCACTGTCAGAGAGCTAGCACTGAGGGAGGACCGCAATGTTGGAGGGTCAGTACTAAGGGGGTGCCGCAGTTAGGAGGGTCAGAACTGAGGGAGTGCCGCAATGTCGGAGGGCCAGTACTGAGGGGGTGCCGCACTGTCGGAGGGTCAATACTGAGGGAGTGCCGCACAGTCGGGGGTCAGTATTGAGGGGGTGCTGCACTGTCAGAGGGTCAGTACTGAAGGGGTGCTGCACTGTCGGAGAGTCAGTACTGAGGGAGTGCTGCACGTCGGAGGGACAGTACTGTGGGAGTGCTGCACTGTCGGAAGGTCAGTACTGAGTGGGTGCTGCACTGTTGGAGGGTCAGCACTGAGGGAGTGCCGCACTGTCAGAGGGCTAGCACTAAGGGAGTGCTGCACTGTCAGAGAGTCAGTACTGAGGGAGTGCTGCACTGTCGGAGGGACAGTACTGTGGGAGTGCTGCACTGTTGGAAGGTCAGTACTGAATGGGTGCTGCACTGTCGGAGGGTCAGTAATGAGGGAGTGCTGCACTGTTGGAGAGCTAGCACTGAGGGAGTACCGCAATGTCAGAGGGTCAGTACTGAGGGGGTGCCACAGTGTCGGGGGGTCAGAACTGAGGGAGTGCCGCAATGTCAGAGGGCCAGTAGTGAGGGGGTGCCACACTGTCGGAGGGTCAGTACTGAGGGAGTGCCGCACTGTCGGTGGGGTCAGTATTGAGGGGGTGCCGCACTGTCGGAGGGTCAGTACTGAAGGGGTGCAGCACTGTCGGAGGGTCAGTACTGAGGGGGTGCTGCACTGTCGGAGGGTCAATATTGAAGGGTGCTGCACTGTCGGAGAGTCAGTACTGAGGGGGTGCTGCACTGTCGGAGGGTCAGTACTGAGGGACTGCAGCACTGTCGGGGGGTCAGTACTGAGGGAGTGCTGCACTTCGGAGGGTCAGTACTGAGGGAGTGCTGCACTGTCGGAGTGTCAGTACCGAGGGAGTGCTGCACTGTCGGAGTGTCAGTACCGAGGGAGTGCTGCACTGTCGGAGGGTTACTACTGAGGGGGTGCTGCACTGTCGGAGGGTCAGTACTGAGGGACTGCTGCACTGTCGGAATGTCAGTACTGAGCCAGTGCTGCACTGTCGGAGGGTCAGTACCGAGGGAGTGCTGCACTGTCAGGGTGTCAGTATTGAGGTGGTGCTGCACTGTCGGGGGGGTCAGTACTGAGGGAGTGCTGCACTGTCAGAGAGCCAGCACTGAGCGGGTGCTGCACTGTTGGAGGGCTAGCACTGAGGGAATGCTGCAATGTCGGAGGGTCAGTACTGAGCGGGTGCTGCACTGTCGGAGGGTCAGTACTGAGTGGGTGCTGCACTGTTGGAGGGTCAGTACTGAGGGAGTGCTGCACAGTCGGAGTGTCAGTACCGAGGGAGTGCTGCACTGTCGGAGGGTCAGTACTGAGGGAGTTCTGCACTGTCGGAGGGTTAGTACTGAGGGAGTGCTGCACTGTCGGAGGGTCAGTACTGAGGGAGTGCTGTACTGTCGGAGGGTCAGCACTAAGGGAGTGCTGCACTGTTGGAGGGCTAGCACTGTGGGAGTCCTGCACTGTCAAAGGGTCAGTACTGAGGGGGTGCTGCAATGTCGGAGGGCCAGTACTGAGGGGGTGCCGCACTGTCAGGGGGTCAGTACTGAGGTGGTGCTGCACTGTCAGGGGGGTCAGCACTGAGGGAGTGCTGCACTGTCAGAGAGCCAGCACTGAGCAAGTGCTGCACTGTTGGAGGGCTAGCACTGAGGGAGTGCTGCATTGTCGGAGGTTCAGTACTGATTGAGTGCTACACACCCCAACACACACACCCTGACACACAGAGACACAACGCCAACACACACACCAACACACACACACACACGCCTCAACACACACCTACACTCCAATACATGCACATACGCCCCAACACACACACACACAGACACACACACACACAGACTCTAACACACACACACACCCCAACATACACACACACACCCCAACACACATGCACACACACACCCCAACACACTCCCCCCCTGCACACACAGACCACAACATACACACACACACACACACACACATCCATCCCCCAACACACACAAACACACGCAAACATCAAAACGCACACACATCCCGACACACACAATCATACAGAACTTGCCCTTGTGCCTTTTCCTCATTGGCTGTCCTAAGGCTGTCTCCCCTTCCCATCCCCCACAGTTGGCAGCAAGTGGTGAGGTCAAATTTCCTCATCTGTGGACAGATCAATTTTTGATCTGGAAAGAATTGGAGCCATTTGTGGAACGCTGACTGACATCAGATAAGGTGGCTGCTCACTAACTGTCTCAAACACAACCCAGAGTATCAGAGAGGGCCCAAGGAGTGTG
Organism: Carcharodon carcharias; assembly: GCF_017639515.1. Lineage (NCBI taxonomy): Eukaryota > Metazoa > Chordata > Chondrichthyes > Lamniformes > Lamnidae > Carcharodon > Carcharodon carcharias. Next base: position 143,664,449 of record NC_054476.1, read on the forward strand.
ACAAACAGGGAACGAGAGAGGGAATGACAAAGTGAAGAGGCAATAAGGAGAGGAAAGGAGAGAGTGTGAGGGACATTAGAGAGAAGGAATGATGGAGGGATTGAGAGCAGGATAACTAACATTGGCTTGAGGGTAATTTCCAGGTAGGAGGTGGACAGAGAGGTGGTGAGGTTTGGGGGATTGGGGGGTGGGGGATGGGATGGGCAGAGTGGGTGATGGGGTTTGGGGGTTCGGGGGATCAGGGGGTGTGATGGGTAGAGTGGATGATGGGGTTTGGGGGATCAGGGGAGTGGGGGTGTGATGGGCAGAGTGGGTGATGGGGTTTGTGGATCAGGGGAGTGGGGGTGGGATGGGCAGAGTGGGTGATGGGGTTTGTGGATTGGGGGAGTGGGGGTGGAAGGGCAGAGTGGGTGATGGGGTTTGGGGGATCAGGGGTGTGATGTTCAGAGTGGGTGATGAGGTTTGGGGGTTTGGGGGGTGTGATGGGCAGAGTGGGTGATGAGGTTTGAGGGATGGGGGGTGTGATGGGCAGAGTGGGTGATGAGGTTTGGGGGATGGGGGGGTGTGATGGGCAGAGTGGGTGATGAGGTTTGGGGGATGGGGGGGTGTGATGGGCAGAGTGGGTGATGAGGTTTGGGGGATGGGGGGTTGGTATAGGCAGATTGGGTGATGGGGTTTGGGGGATCGGGGGAGTGGGGGTGTGGTGGGCAGAGTGGGTGATGGGGTTTGGGGGATCGGGGGTGTGGGATGGGATGGGCAGAGTGGGTGATGGGGTTTGGGGGATCGGGGGGTGTAATGGGCAGAGTGGGTGATGGGGCTTTGGGGATCGGAGGTTGTGATGGGCAGGGTGGGTGATGGGGTTTGGGGGATCAGGGGAGTGGGGGTTGTTATGGGCAGAGTGGGTGATGGGGATGGGGGTAGTGGTTTGATTGAGGCGACTGTGGAGTGGAAGATGGACCCTGTCAATTTCTGTATAAGGAATCAAGGATTTCCAGTGAAATGTCTGGTGAATATTTGACCAGTCAAGAATGGCACCAAAACTATTGAAATGAGACCAGTAAAAGTTAGTTAGACTTCACTGGGAGATCCCACTGGTAGACCCCATTCAGTGACCCCAATGGGAGATCCCAATGGAAGATCCCACTTGGAGATCCACTGGGAGATCCCACTGGTAGACCCCATGCAGTGACCCCACTGGGAGATCACACTGGAAGATCCCGCTTGGAGATCCACAGAGACCACTGTGCATTGTTCTGGTCCCCATGGAGGGGATATCATGGCACTGGAGAATGTGCACCACAGATTCAAGAGGATGAGTCCAGAACTGAGAGGTTATAACTACCAGGAAAGAGTGAACAGGCTGGAACTCTTTTCAATAGAAAAAAGAAGCTGAGGCGTAACAGATTTTAAGATTACAGAAGGGGGGAGGGCAGGATATGCGTTGTGTGAGGATCACAACTGGACACTGTCTCACCCAATCACATTCATTAGCAGGGTAGAGAGAGGGTGGGGCAGGGTGGTAAAGGGTTGAGGGAGTGGTGTTGCGTGAGGGTGAGGGGCTGGGGAATTGAGTGAGGGGGTGGGGGTATATGTTGTTGAGGAGAAGTGGGGGGGGTGTCGGGGTGGAGAGGGGTGTTGGGTGTGGAGAAGATGGGATGGGTGAGGGGGTGGGAAGGGTGGGGGGGTAGGGTGTTGGTTGAAGGGAAGTGGGGCTGAGGTGGGGGTGTTGGTGCAGGAAGTAGGGGTTGGGGTGTTGTGTTCGTTAGGGTGCTGATTGGGGGTTTGGGGGTGGGGGTGGGGGAGGGCTGCAAGGTGGGGTAGGGGTGTCATTGAATAGTGGCCAGTAGTTGGGTTTCTTCCACTGGCAGAGGAAGAGTTAAAGATGGAGAACTCTGCCTGTGTTTCAGTATCAGGTGCCTGTGTAACTGCAGCTGCATTGCTCCCAGAATAATGGAATCTAATCTGTGTGACTAGAGAGACTAAATGTTATTAATGTACAATTATTTTCTGATTTCTTAATCAGTCAAAGTTTCCAAGTTTCAGTTTTTGGTTGGAGTAGGGGTTTTGAAGGGGGGCAAGGAGATGATGTAATTTACTCGATTGGAATTCTGACCCCTGACCTCTCTTCCTAGCACTGACATTTCTCTAGGAAAAGGTCATCAAGTTACATTTTTCCTAATGTAAGGAACATATCTTTTCATTTTCTGTTGGATTGTGGATTAAATTACAATGTCCGCAGGCTGAAAGACATGTCCACTGGAACAGGATGAGAGATATATACAATGTTGCAGTCCTGGAACAGATTGTGCCATAAAAGACAGGATGGTGCCAGAAAGGAGTCCTGGACCAAGGAAGCTGCCTGACAATAACATTTTAGTTGGCTCCTGTGATGGGTGTAGTCCCACAGGGGTCTGTACTGGGGCCTCAGCTTTTTATGATTTACATCAATGACTTAGATGAGGAGAGTGAAGAAATGGTAGCTACATTTGCAGACGACACAAAGATATGTAGTTAAGTAGGCTGTGAAGAGGACATGAGGAGGTTGCAGATAGATATAGATAGGTTGAGTGAGTGGGCAAAAATCTGGCAAATGGAGTTTAAAGTGGGAAAATGTGAAGCTGTTCACTTTGGCAGGAAGAACAAAAAAACAGAGTATTTAAATGGAGAACAGCTGCATAATTCGGAAGTGCAGAGGGATCTAGGTGTTCTAGTATATGAGCCACAAAAAGTTAGTATGCAGGTACAGCAAGTAATTAAGGTGGCTAATGGAATGCTATCCTTTGTTATAAGAGGGATTGAACATAAAAGTAAGGATGTTATGCTTCAGTTATACAGGACATTGGTGAGACCGCACCTCGAATATTGTGTGCAGTTTTGACCTCCTTATTTAAGGAAGCAGGTAAATGCATTGGAGGCAGTTCAGAAGAGGTTTACTAGATTGATACCTGGAATGAGTGGGTTGTCTTATGAGAAAAGGATGGACAGACTGGGCTTGTTTCCAATGGAGTTTAGAAGAGTAAGGGGTGATTTGATTGAAGTATACAAGATCCTGAACGGTCTTGACAAGCTGGATGTGGAAAGGATGTTTCCTCTTGTGGGTGAGTCCAGAATTAGGGGACATTGTTTTAAAATTAGGGGTTGCCCTTTTAGGACAAAGATGAGGAAGTTTTTTCTCTCAGAGGGTTGTGCGGCTTTGGAACTCTGCCTCAGAAAATGGTGGAGGTGGGTAATTGAATATTTTTAAGACAGAGGTAGATAGATTCTTGTTAGGCAAGGGAATCAAAGGTTATCGGAGTTAGATGGGAACGTGGAAATCGTAACACAAGAAGATCAGCCATGATCTTATTGAATGGTGGAGCAGGCTTGAGAGGCCAAATGGTCTACTCCTGTTCCTATTCCTTATGTTCTTAAGTGACCACGGTTTGTGTGAAGAGCAAGGCAGCCGAATAGCTCCTAGCATGTAAGGAACAAGACCTAAAACCTCTCTCTTCTGTGTGTGGAAGATTACAGTAATTCCACAATAATGGCTGTTTTTTTTCCCTTCATATCTCCATAACCTGCTCTCTCTGAAAACCCCTGTCATGAGGCAAAGGAGAAAATCACTGTCAGAGGCATTGAAAGGCAAGTGCTTAACCAGTGAACTAAATACCGAAAGTGCTGGATGACTACCTTGTATCATCAACAAGAACTGAAAGGAATTTGGCAGACATTGATCAAAATCAACCCATCGAATCCTGTTCTCTGGAATTGGTGCTATTGAACTGTGTTATCCCACCCTTAAGATCCATGTTTTTGTGTGTCTTATGTGTCTTGTATGTATGTGTTTGGGGATTTAAGAAAGGGATAGAGTTTAGGTTATGGAGTTAGCAATTAGCAGTTCATATTTCTTTCTTTTGCCACTGGTTAACAACAGCTTGTTCAATAAACAGTTATTTACTTATTAAGTTTACAATCTGGTGCTCGTATTCTGTTAGCCTAAATGAGACAGCTAGGTAGAATTGGGACAATCTGGTAGGTTGATCAATTGTTTTCATATTTGTCATGGCTCGGGGAGCAGTGGGGCTTGATATTACAGCGCACTATCCCCAGTGAGTCCTGACACTTATTCCTCATTCACCTTGGCAAGATACATGGACAGTGTCCAGATCACCCAACTGTTCCTGCCCCAGCTCATGCAAACAGTCCCACTTCACTTCTTAGTTATCAGCCATCATTTGGTGGAAGTCTTTGTCTCTCCATCTTTTTCAATGCAGTCAGAGATTGTGGGTTTGAAGATCATTCCACAAACTTGAGTACAAACATCCAAGCTGATATTCCCAGTGCAGTTCTGAGGCAGTATGCACTGCCAGGAGGTCAGTACTGAGGGAGAACTGCAATGTTGGAGGGTCAGTATTAAGGGTGTGCTGCACTGTCGGAGGGTCAGTACTGAGGGAGCGCTACACTGTCGGAGGGTCAGTACTGAGGGAGAGCTGCACTGTCAGAGAGTCGGTAATGAGGGAGCGCTGCATTGTCGGAGGGTCAGTATCGAGGGTGTGCTGCACTGTCGGAGGGTCAGTATTGAGGGAGTCCTGCACTGTTGGAGAGTCCGGATTGAGGGAGCCATGCACTATAGTAGTGTGATTACTGACATAGTGTTGCACTGTCAGAGGTGCCATCTTTCTCACAAAATGTTCAAATCATGCCCCATTTGCTCTCTCAGGTGGATGCAAAAGATTTCTTTACCACTATTGGGAAAAGAGCAGGGGGAAAATATTTATCCCTCAGCTAATGTCACTAAAACAGTTGATCCAGCCATTATTTTATCGAAACTTGTGGAATCCTCCTGTGTGAAAATTGGCTGCTCTGCTTCCTATATTATAACAATAACTGCGCTAAAGAAGTTCATCATTGGCTATATAGAGTTTTGGCAGGTCCTGAGATTGTGAAAGGTGCTGTAAAGATTCACGTTTTTCTTATCTGGTTGACCTCTAGCTCTTGTGTAGGCCTAGCTCACACGCCTGCAGTCAACTGGCTGTTTGTCCCTGTGCCAGGCCTGGTCCCACCAAACTCTGCCAGCCAATCAGAAACCAATTTCCGAAAGCAGCTGAAAACAGGCACTAGGCTCCCAGATTCACATCAACTCCACATACAACCTCATCACCAGCCAAGCCTCAGGCCTCACCAGGCCCAACCCCATCACCAGCCAAGCCTCAGGCCTCACCAGGCCCAACCCCATCACCAGCCAAGCCTCAGGCCTCACCAGGCCCAATCCCATCACCAGCCAAGCCTCAGGCCTCACAAGGCCCAACCCCATCACCAGCCAAGCCTCAGGCCTCACCAGGCCCAACCCCATCACCAGCCAAGCCTCAGGCCTCACCAGTCCAACCCCATCACCAGCCAAGCCCCAGGCCTCACCAGGCCCAATCCCATCACCAGCCAAATCCCAGGCCTCACCAGGCCCAATCCCATCACCAGCCAAATCCCAGGCCTCACCAGGCCCAACCCCATCACCAACCAAACCCCAGGCCTCACCAGGTCCAACTCCATCACCAGGCCTAACCCCACACCTCACTATTGTCAACCCCAGTTAGGCATGATCTAGAGGGGTTACAGAGCAACTCAAGCAACATGGTGGGCAATGCCCATGCCCTTGACAAAAGCGGCCTCTGTGCCATCAGATTTTTCAATGTCTTGTCACTTCTGCACGCAAGTGGGGCACCTTGTCTTGAAAGGTGGGTTGAAACTGGACTGGGGTTGGATGGGGAGCAGGGGTCCAGGGAATCCTGAACCCCTACCCTGCCCCCAACAACAGGGTCACTTTGAGCAAGTGAGGAGAGTGGCTAACAAACAGGAAGCTGGGAGCTGTGAGCTGAATTGCAGTATGACTTATATTGAAAAATTCTTTGAAATGCCATAAATAATACAGGATAAAAACATGCAAATATGTAACAATTATGTAGCAACAAAATTAGCCAAAAAATTCATCAGGTAACAGTAAGTGTTGAACAGGGGATTAAAAGAAAGGTGAAATAGAATTGTATTAAAATTAGAAACCAACACACCATTCCTACATTGCACTGAGAGGCACAGCGAGTTCTTGGAGCTGAGCCTGGGACACGGGGCAGTGGCCAGTACCCAGAGAGCTGAGTGGAGCAAGAGAAGGTGACTACACTCCATATGCATCAACATCTTGCATTACATAGCGCCCTTAACATAGTAAATCACCCCAAAGCTCCTGACAAGCATTGAATTAGACAAAAATTAATATTGAGCCCACATAAGGGAGATATTCGGACAGCAGCAGCAGTATGTACCATCTACAGTTGCACTGCAGGAACTCAACAAGGCTCCTCCAACAGCACCTTCCAAACCCATGATCACTACCATCTAGAAGGACAAGGGCAGCAGGTAGATGGGAACACCACCACCTAGAAGTTCCCCTCCAAGTCACTCACCATCCTGACTTGGAAATACATTGCCGTTCCTTCACTGTCGCTGGGTCAAAATCCTGAAACTCCCTCCCTAACAGCACTGTGGGTGAACCTACACCACATGGACTGCAGCGGTTCAAGAAGGCAGCTCACCACCACCTTCTCAAGGGCAATTAGGGCAGGCAATAAATGATGGCCCAGCTAGCGATGCCCATATCCCATGAATAAATAAAAAAAGGTTAGCAAGAGCTTGGTTAAAGCTTTTAGGAGAGAGAAAGAGAGAGAGTGAGACGAACAGAGCTGTCTATCAGCTGGCAGTGTGTTTGAGTTAAAGAGTCTGCTTTGTTCCACACAGTAAGCAGCCTCTGATCCAAATTCATGATAAAACATTTGTATCCACAGACAATTTGTCAGGTTGCTGTTGTTAAAGCCCTGAGTCCGTTCACACACACTAGATATTAACGTGTGTCCTGTTGCAGAGCCTGAAATCACCAGTCCACTGTTCCAAAATCGCACACGGCTTTTCCTCTCCTGTTCCCACCTTATATGTCAATCTCTCTGCTCATGGTGGGTAAACTCGGAATCAAGGTAGTTAACAGAGAATCTTGTTCCATCTTGATCCTTCCCAAACACAACCAGGTGATGTGCTCACTTACAGCCTGCAGCCAGGTGCACTCAGCTACATCCAACGGGTAACTCAGTTCCATGTTACCTACATTTCCTTTCCTCGGCGGGGTAGTGTGTTTGATGTCCCTTGGCCAGGAATGGGTAACTTAAACACAGTTACCTCATTGAGTGGAAATGTATGCGAATCTATTTGAATTATGTACAATATAACCACACCCCAGTGAGAGTCAGTGTGTGTGGGACCCGTAACCCAGTGAGAGTCAGTGTGTGTGGGACCTGTACCCCAGGGAGAGTCAGTGTGTGGGGACCCGTACCCCAGTGAGTGTCAGTGTGTGCGGAACCCGTACCTCAGTGAGAGTCAGTGTGTGTGGAACCTGTACCCCAGTGAGAGTCAGTGTGTGTAGGACCTATACCCCAGTGAGAGTCAGCGTGTGTGTGGGACCCATACCCCAGTGAGAGTAGTGTGTGTGGGACCCGTACCCCAGTGAAAGTCAGTGTGTGTGGAGCCCGTACTCCAGTGAGAGTCAATGTGTGTGGGACCCGTACCCCAGTGAGAGTCAGTGTGTGTGGGACCTGTACCCCAGTGAGAGTCAGTGTGTGTGGGACCTATACCCCAGTGAGAGTCAGTGTGTGTGGGACCTATACCCCAGTGAGAGTCAGTGTGTGTGGAACCTGTACCCCAGTGAGAGTCAGTGTGTGTGGAACCCGTACCCCAGTGAGAGTCAGTGTGTGTGGGACCCGTACCCCAGTGAGAGTCAGTGTGTGTGGGACCCGTACCCCAGTGAGAGTCAGTGTGTATGGGACCCGTACCCCAGTGAGAGTCAGTGTGTGTGGAACCCGTACCCCAGTGAGAGTCATTGGGCAGGATATTCCCCTCGTTGTGTGGGCTCAGCCAGGGTGGGCTGATGTGGTCAGGAAGCCGTCTGCAGACCACGATCGGGGCCGCACCGCGATTTCACCCTGACAAACCAATAGAGGCCGGCCAGCGTGAAACATGGCTCATCACTGGCCGGGAAGGACCAAGTGGGGACAGGGGCCTGTTGGCTGCTGGGTCCAATGGCAACCTGGAGACCGGTTTTAAAACAGCCCAGGCAGCCTCAGAAAGGCTGACAGGGAAGGGCATCAGTCTGCCGTTGTAAAGATGGGCTCAAGTGTGGCAGCAAACGCCAGGTGGGAGGGCAGGTTGGGTGGGCACTTGGCCCCCCAGTTCTTCCAACGAATGACTCACTGCCCTCCTGGAGGGAGTGGCTGCCAGAAGCCACACCCATGTCCCCAGAGATGGGAGGAGGGGGCCACCGCACCTCACAAAGAAAGCCTGGGAGGAAGTGGCAGCCCGGGCGAGCACCCACGACGTTATGTAGTACACCTGGGTCAAGTGCCAGGAGCGCTTCAATGACCTGATGTGCTCAGGAAGGGTGAGTATCGGCATGGGTCAGTGTGTTGAAGTGTTAAGGGCTGGCCATTCCCCTGTGGAGCACTGGTGTGTTGGAGTCTGAGTGCCAACTGTCAATCACACCGGCACTGGCCAAGGACGTGAGCCCTGGCTGCTTGGACTGAGTGCCTTGTAGCTCAAGGGCCACAACTCAGATGTGCCCTGGGAGGTGTTCTTTAGGTAGGGTTGGCCAGGCTGCAATGACGCTGCAGGTAGAGAGTGTCCTTTCAGAACACATCCCATAACAATATTGAGTATTGAGAGGTGGCGGATTGGCGGAGGGTCCCTTCACCTCCTCATCCTCTCCTGGTACAAGCAGGAGGCCTTGGAGCTCAAGAGGTGCCACGCACATCAGTCAACTGGCCGCAGTGAGGCTGGGGTGTCAGATGAAGGAAAGACTGCAGCGCACAGAGGTGAGAGTTTCAGATTGTGCAACCATTCAAGTGTAGTCTCTTCATTGATGTGAGCCTTGAACTTGGAGTCCCCATTGATTATTGAAAAATGAGGGCACCATGATGCAGATCTCCATTGTCTCACCAGGATACCTGGCATGCACAGTGACAGTGTGATGACTATAACTAATGACATGTCCTTCTTCTCCCTTTTAGGTTCTCTTCTGTCTAATGGACGACTCCAGAGGCTCATCATCTGCCTTCGACTGAGCATCGTCCTGATCCCCAGCAGTCCTCTGACTGACTGTGCCCTGGGCATTCTCTGACTCCGCCTGTACCTTAAGCGAGTGTGGAATGCCCTCACCAATGTACACCAACACTCTAGTCACTGAAGTAATTCTCTCTCCGGACCCTGAAGAGCCACCCTTGACCTCAGAGGACCACCATGCTGCCCCAGCACCTTTGTCACACCCACTCTCTGAACCAGGCACCAGAGCAGATACCAGCACCTTAGTGGGCATTACTTCGGCAACTAGAAAGTTGGTGTACATTGGTGAGGGCATTCTACACTCACTTTAGGTACAGGCGGAGGCAGAGAATGCCCAGGGCGCAGTCAGTCAGAGGACTGCTGGGGATCAGGACGATGCTCAGTCGAAGGCAGATGATGAGCCTCTGGAGTCGTCCATTAGACAGAAGATGCTGGATGTCCAGCAGGATGTGCGGGAGGATCTGCGGAGATCCATGAGGGTCTGTATGCCATGGTCTCTGTTGTGGAGGAGCTCATTGTGTTGACCCTCGTGGCTGAGCCCACTGCCTCCTCCATTGAGACAGTGGTGACTCTCATGGAGAGGCAGATCCAGGGACAGAATCAGGGGTTCCTGGAGTTGCGCTCGGACCTGCAAGTCCTCACACAGGCAAGGACCTCAGGTGGTCAGTGTCCATGTGGGAGATGGATGGGACACCCAGTATCCCAGCTAGGTGCCCATCAATCAATGGCAAGCAGGGAGGTCCTGAGCGACCTCATGTTGGCACATGAACTGCCTGTCGTCTCTGCGGGCTCCTCTCAGGGCGCTCTGGATGATGACAGCAGCTTCTCCGCCCCTCTGCCAGTGACTGGCATCTGATGAAGCTGCGGTGACTGGGGAGATACCAGGTGTGGCACTGGCTGCTCCCTCCCAGGCAGGGCCAGCACAAGCTCCACTGGCCAGAGGATGACTGCCAAGGTCATCAAGGCCAACAAGACAGCAGAGTGAGCCGGCTGCCTCCAATGCCGCTGCCAGCGACGGGGGAGCACCAAGACATAGCACCCGGATACGTAAGTTTAACGCACCTTAACCACAAGAGGGACTGGTCACAGGTGATCTTTTGTTGCCCCATTTTCTTTTTATTTTTTTAATGGTGTGATCACCAACACCAGATATTGTTCCATTCAATATTATGTGAGCTCCAACATTAAAATGCATTTGCTTTTGTGTCTGTGGCCTGAGCATGCTTTGTTTGTTTTGTAGGTGCAGGGTAGGCCATTATGTAATGCTGGCTGTGGGTGGCTCGAAACTTTATTACACAGACACTGACTGTATCTTGGGGGCCAAGGAAAGGGTCATTTCTGCAATTCAGGCTGGAGGCAGTAGCCCTGGCATGGTGGGGTAGTTCTTATTTGGCAGCTTAGCTGAAGGAGCATTGGATCAAGGTGTCCATGGTGTCCCTGCCTTCCTGGAGGTTACTGAGGTCTGCCTCCACGCCCTCAGCATTCTCCTCACTGTGCTCCTCTTCTGACTCACTACTGGATTCATCCTCTGTGGCCTGTGCAGCTGTGGCAAGATCCTCTTCCTCCAGTGGCTCCCCCCTTGCCAGTGCCAGATTGTGGAGAGCGCAGCATATAACCACTATCAGTGACACCCGCTCTGGGGGGTATTGTAGTGCACCCCCTGATTGGTCCGGGCATCGGAAGCGCATCTTGAGAAGACCGTTGGTTCTCTCCACCCTTGTAGAGGCGTGGCTTCTATTGTACCGCTGCTCTGCCTCTGTTCTTGGGTGGCAAAGAGGGGTCATGAGCCACCTTTTCAAGGGATAGCCCTTGTCACCCAGCAACCATCCATCCAGTCGGGCTGGAGCACAGAAGAGCCTCAGCACCTGGGAGTATCTCAGGATGTAGGCGTCATGGGAGCTGCCAGGGCACCTTGTACAGACTTGCAGAATCAGCATCCTGTGATCACACACTACCTGCACGTTCATTGAGTGGAAGCCCTTCCCATTGATGAAGGCACCCGGCTGACCCGCTGGCACCTTGATGGCCACATCTGTGCAGTCGATTGCAGCCTGGATGTGGAGGAACCCAGCAATCACTGCAAATCCTCGGCTCGCTCAGCCTGGCTGGCCTCATCCGTATGGTAAAGAATTGAAAGATCAGTACCCACCTGAACAGAGCTTCTGTCACCAGCTTGATGCAGCTGTGGACAACTGTCCACCCACACAGTCAGAGCTGATCTCAGGCCCAGTCATCTGACAAATGGAGGCTATAGTCTCCCTGGAGAGGTGGAGCCTCCTTCAGCATTGCATCTCAGACATGTTGAGGTAGCTGCATCACTGCATGTAAACCCTGGCAGCAGGATAGTGGCGTCTTCTGCGGTCCCTTCTGCCTTGGTTTACCGGCTGGCCCTGCACCCCTTGTGCCTGCGCCTCTCCTCCCACAGGTCGCTCCCCTGGAAGCTGCATAGGGGCACTTGGCCTCCGCTCCCTTCTGCCCCTCTCTTCCTCCTCAGAGGAGGTGCCACCAGTGGAGACCACAATCCCCATTACCAGGGTAACAGAAGGCTGTCTGGTATCAGGAAGGATCCACATGGTCTGAATCCTCAGGAGATATTGCAGGCACCAAGGAGTCCTGAAATAAAGCCTGGAAATACTAAGAATGAAGCCCCGGTCAGAGATTAAGCTGCCAAGTCTCAACAGGCCACCAATAGCTAGTTATCTCCAAAACTCCACACTACTCACATTGGCAATGCTGCTGACCCTCCTCATCCTGCCTGTGGATGAGGTTTTGCAAATTGTGGGCAGCCCGCCTGCCTGTTTTGCCCATGCAATGAGTGAAAAATCGCATGGGCAAAGTTAAATTGCTGTCAGTTGGTTTGCCAAGGTCCTTCCCTGGCCCCTTAATTAATGGTGGGCGAGGCCCTGATTCCTGCACGCGCCAAGTGAAATATCGCGTGACTGCGCAATGATGTCTGGACGCTCGCCCGACATCATTGCGCTTCATTTTACACTAATTTGGGGCAGGCACAAACCCGCCCGACGAGTGAAAAATTCTGCCCAATGTGTGTGGTACCCGTACCCCAGTGAGAGTCAGTGTGTGTGGTACCCATACCCCAGTGAGAGTCAGTGTGTGTGGTACCCGTACCCCAGTGAGAGTCAGTGTGCGTGTGACCCGTACCCCAGTGAGAGTCAGTGTCTGTGGTACCCGTACCCCAGTGAGAGTCAGTGTGTGTGGTACCCGTACCCCAGTGAGAGTCAGTGTGTGTGGCACCTGTACCCCAGTGAGAGTCAGTGTGTGTGGAACCCGTACCCCAGTGAGAGTCAGTGTGTGTGCAACCCGTACCCCAGTGAGAGTCATTGTGTGTGGAATCCGTACCCCAGTGAGAGTCAGTGTGTGTGGAACCCGTACCCCAGTGAGAGTCAGTGTGTGTGCAACCCGTACCCCAGTGAGAGTCATTGTGTGTGGAATCCGTACCCCAGTGAGAGTCAGTGCGTGTGGGACCCGTACCCCAGTGAGAGTCAGTGTGTGTGGAACCCGTACCCCAGTGAGAGTCAGTGTGTGTGGGACCCGTACCCCAGTGAGAGTCAGTGAGTGTGGAGCCCGTACCCCAGTGAAAGTCAGTGTGTGTGGGACCCATACCCCAGTGAGAGTCAGTGTGTGTGGGACCCATACCCCAGTGAGAGTCAGTGTGTGTGGAACCGGTACCCCAGTGAGAGTCATTGTGTGTGGAACCCGTACCCCGGTGAGAGTCAGTGTGTGTGGGACCCGTACCCCAGTGAGAGTCAGTGTGTGTGGAGCCCGTACCCCAGTGAAAGTCAGTGTGTGTGGGAACCTGTACCCCAATGAGAGTCAGTGTGTGTGAGACCTGTACACCAATGAGAGTGTTGTTGAGAATGAGGATGGATTTTTGGATGTAAAATTGCTTTTGCAGGGCAGTGTGACAAGGATTAGAGAGCAGTGATGTGCCTGGTGTCTTGCTTGTGTTCCACAGTGTATTGAATATATTTTCTTTTGACAGATGTGGAACAGGTTGGTGCAGGAGCCGAGATGTGAGGTCAATCTCCCCCTCCACTCCCCCAATTCCCCACCCCCGTTCCAGCCTACTGGCACAAATGCTCTGAGTGTCTGATCTTGTCAAACAGATGAAGATTTATACTCAGCCATTCTGTGCCTCTGTCAGATGCCAGCACACTGAGTCATACCTGTAGCTATTAACTCCTTCACTGCCAGCAACTCCACAGTGTCTCTGTGGAGAAATGTACCTGCTTGTGCGGAGCTGGAAAAGGCCAGGTTCAAACCCAGAGTCCAATTACCCTCTATCTTGAGATGTCCCTAGGTGCTTTACAGCCGTTACAGTACCATTGAAGTGTTGCATAATAGTGAAAAAGGGCAGCCAATTTGCACACAGTAAGATCCCATGAACAGTAATGAGTGAATCTGTTTCAGCATTATCGATTGAGTGATAAATATTGGCCACAACAGCAGCCAGAATCCCACTGCTCATCTTCTAATAGTGACTGTAGGATCTTTATGTTCACCTGAGAGGGCAGATGGGGCCTCAGGTTAACATCACAGCACCTCGGACAGTGTGGCACTCCCTCAGTACTGACCCATTGTCAGTGCAGCACTACCTCAGTACTGACCGTCCGACAGTGCAGCACACCCTCAGTACTGACCTTCTGACAGTGCAGCACTCCCTCAGTACTGACCCTCTGACAGTGCAGCACTCCCTCAGTACTGACCCTGACAGTGCAGCACTCCCTCAGTACTGACCCTCTGACAGTTCAGCACTCCCTCAGAACTCACCCTCTGACAGTGCAGCACTCCCTCAGTACTGACCCTCTGACAGTGCAGCACTCCTTCAGTACTGACCCTCTGACAGTGCAGCACTCCCTCAGTACTGACCCTCTGACAGTGCAGCACTCCCTCAGTACTGACCCTCTGACAGTGCAGCACTCCCTCAGTACTGACCCTCTGACAGTGCAGCACTCCCTGTTTGGCCACCAGTTCTTGGCGGGTGGAACCTTGTTACGGTACAGCAGATGGTAAATGCTGGGCTGCTCAAATCCCAGAGGGAATCTTGAAACAGATGCCACAATTTCTTTTGCAATTTGTATTTTTTATCTCGAAATGTGTGCCTTGAATTCAGTAGTAATAAGTCCACTGAGTCTTAGAGGTTTTTAACAAAACTAAAAGATTTATTAATAAAAGGAATAATTTTAATACATATATAGGTCTACAAATTACTACTATGATAACTCCTAAATCCCCTAACTAATGTGGCTCCTAGTTACACCCCTGTTAAGGCAAAAGTAAAACCAAATAGATTTCAACAGACCCAGTCAGAGCACACAGTACCCTGGACAGTGATATTTAAAGTGAATTCTCTTTGCTTCGGTTCCTGGAGGCAGCAGCTTGGTACGTAGAGGCTGGAGGCTTTTCACACTTGTTGGATCTTAGAATTCCTTCTTCTTACACACAACCTCATCTCCTTTGTACAGGTTTCTCCCTTTTTAATGTAAACTCCATTGTTCCAATATGTCTTTGCAACTTTACTTTTTCCTTAATATAAATCTTTCATAGCACTCATTATCAGTAATCTTTGGGAAAAATAAACACACTGTTTGGCTTAGCTTTTGTTGGCTAGGTGCAACATCTTACTATTTCTTTGAAACACACGACTCGGGTTTATCTAAAAACGCAGATGTTCTTCACACCTCCCGCTCTAAAACTTCAGCCATGTTTACGTATTTATAATTTCAAATCTAACTTCTCTTCTGATACATCAAAACACCCAGACCAGCTGTCTGCAATTCAATTAAAAAACACACACACACACACAAACACCTATGCAGAAACTAATCCAAACCCCACTATTAACCCACCTTTACAATAAATTACAATAATATTATGAAATTTATTACGTTTTCATAACAGGCCTCTGCTGCTAGGGTCTTTAGATGTGGGGAAGGGCTGATGGCGGTCAGTTCAGTGCTCTGGGAACTTGATTCTGTCAGGCCCATAGCTCCCCCCATCACCACCCCCATGGAACTGATGGGGGGCCTCACTGGTCCTCCCACCATTGTGCATCACCCCTGTAGGTCCAATAACATCCCAGTCAATAGTTTTTGCATTTGTTAGTTTCTGTATGCTTCTGTGGCAGTCATTGGATGTAAAGTACTTTGGGACATGCTGATGTCAAGAAAGGTGCTTTAGAAATGCAGTTTTTTCTATGTATCTATGTGTCTGTCTATCAGTGTTTGAGTGTGTGAAAAACAAGCAGAAAATATTTGAAGTAATCAGCAGGTCTGGCTGCATCTGTAGAGGGAAACAGTTAATGTTTCTGATCTGTGGCACTTCATCAGAACCTTTCCATCATTTTCTGTTTTTATTTCATATTTCCAGCATCTGCAGTATTTTACTTTTGTGTTTGTGTGTGTGTGTGTGTGTGTGTGTGTGTGTGTGTGTGTGTGTGTGTGTATGTGTGTGTGTGTGTGTGTGTGTTAGTGCATGTGTGAGTGTCTGTATGAGTCAGTACATGTGTGTCAGTGTGGGTCAGTCTGTGTCCATTACCTCACCATTGACTCCATCTACCTCACCATTGACTCCATCCTCCTCCCTGATGACCTGCTGAGGTCAAACTAGTCTGTTTACAATCTGGGGGTTATATTTGACCCTGAGATCATCTTCTGGCAACACATTTGCACCAATAGTGGGAGGCAATGGTGTTGTTGCATTGTCATTGAACTAGTAACCCAGAGGCCCAAGCTTCTGGGAACCTGGGTTCGAATCTCACCATAGCAGATGATGGAATTTAAATTCAATCAATAAAAATCTAGAATGAAAAGTCTAATGATGACCATTATCAATTATCGATAACCCATTGTCGTAAAATCTGCCGTACTTACCTGGTCTGGGTTACATGTTGACTCTTTAATGCCTTCTGCAAGCCACTCAGTTGTATCAAACCGCAAACAAGTCTAAAAAGAATGGAACCGGACGGACCACCCGGCATTGACCAAGGCACCGGAAACAACAACGGCAAACTCAGTCTTGTCGATCCTGCAGAGTCCTCCTTACTAACAAAATTGGGAGAGCTGTCTCACAGACTAGTCAAGCATTGGTCTGACAGTCACCTTCATGGAATCGTATCTTGTAGATCATGTCCCAGACACCACCATCACCATCCTTGGGTATGTCACTGTCCCACCGGCAGGACAGGCCCAGCAGAGGTGGCGGCGCAGTGGTATACAGTCGGGAGAGAGTTGCTCTGGGAGTCCTCAACATCGACTCTGGACCCCATGAAGTCTCATGGCATCAGGTCAAACATGGGCAAGGAAACCTCCTGCTGATTACCATGTACCGCTCTCCCTCAGCTGGTGAATCAGTGCTTTTCCATGTTGAACACCACTTGGAGGAAGCACTGAGGGTGGCAGGGGTGCAGAATGTACTCTGGGTGGGGGAATTCAATGCCCATCACCAAGAGTGGCTCTGTAGCACCACCACAGATTGAGCTGACTGAGTCCTAAAGGACATAGCTGCCAGACTGGGTCTGTGGCAGGTGGTGAGGGAACCAACAAGAGGGAAAAACATACTTGACCTCATCCTCACCAACCTGCCTGCCACAGATGCATCTATCCATGACAGTATCGGTAGGAGTGACCACCACACAGTCCTTGTGAAGGTGAAGTCCCACCTTCACATTGAGGATACCCTCCATCGTGTTGTGTGGCACTACCGCCGCGCTAAATGGGATGGATTTCAAACAGATCTAGTAACTCAACACTGGGCATCCATGAGGCACTGTGGGCCATTAGCAGCAGCAGAATTGTACTTGAACACAATCTGTAACCTCATGGCCCGGCATATCCCCCACTCTACCATTACCACCAAGCCAGGTGATCAACCCTAGTTCAATGAAGAATGCAGGAGGGCATGCCAGGAGCAGCGCTAGGCATACATAAAAATGAAGTATCAACCTGGTGAAGCTATAACATAGGACTACTTGTGTGCCAAACTGCATAAGCAGCAAGTGATAGACAGAGCTAAGCAATCCCATAACCAATGGATCAGATCTAAGCTCTGCAGTCCTGCCACATCCAGTCATGAATGGTGGTGGACAATTAAACTACTCACTGGAGGAGGAGGCTCCACAAATATCCCCATCCTTAATGATGGGGGAGCCCAGTACAGCAGTTTTTTTTTATTCGTTCTTGGGATGTGCCCTTCCCTATTGCCCTTGAGAAGGTGGTGGTGAGCTGTTTTCTTGAACCGTTGCAGTCCAGGTGGGCTAGGTACACCCACAGTGCTATTAGGGAGGGAATTCCAGTGCAAAAGATAAAGCTGAAGCATTTGCAACAATCATCAGAGAAGTGGATGATCAATCGCAGCCTCCTCTGGAGGTCCCCAGCGTCACAGATGCCACTCCACGTGATATCAAGAAACGGCTGAAGGCATTGGATACTACAAAGACTATGGGCCCTGACAATATTCCAGCAATAGTACTGAAGACATGTGCTCAAGAACTTGCCACACAACTAGCCAAGCTGTTCCAGTACAGCTACAGCACTGGCATCTACCTGGCTATGTGGAAAACTGCCCAGTTATGTACTGTACAGAAAAAGCAGGAGAAATCCAACCTGGCCAATTACTGCCCCATCAGTTACTCTCGATAATCAGCAAAGTGATGGAAGGTGTCATCAACAGTGCTATCAAGCAGCACTTGCTTAGCAATAATCTACTCACTGACACTCAGGGTCACTCAGCTCCTGACCGCATTGCAGTCTTGGTCCAAACATGGACAAAATAGCTGAACTCCCGAGGTGAGAGTGACTGCCTTTGACGTCAAGGCCGCATTTGACCAAGTGTGGAGTTGAGGAGCCCGAGCAGAACTAGAGTCAATGGGAATCGGCAAAAACTCTCCACTGGTTGGAGTCATACCTAGCACAAAGGAAGATGGTTGTGGTTGTTGGAGGTCAGTCATCTCAGCTCCAGGACATCACTGCAGGAGTTCCTCAGTGTAGTGTCCTCAGCCCAACCATCTTCAGCTGTTTCATCAATGACCTTCCTTCCATCATAAGGTCAGAAGTGGGGATTTTCGCTGATGATTGCACAATGTTCAGCACCATTTGCAACTCCTCAGATACTGAAGCAGTCCATGTCCAAATGCAGCAAGACCTGGACAATATCCAGAATTGGGCTGACAAGTGGCAAGTAACATGTACATGACACAAGTGCCAGGCAATGACCATTTCCAACAAGAGAGAATCTAACAATCACTCCTTGACATTCAGTGGCATTACCATCACTGAATCCCCCACCATCAACATCCTGGGGGGTTACCATTGACCAGAAACTGAACTGGACTAGCCATATAAATACTGTGGCCACAAGAGCAGGTCAGAGGTTGGGGATTCTTCGGTAAGTAACTCACCTCCTGATTCCCCAAAGCTTGTCCATTATCTACAAGGCACAAGTCAGGAATGTGATGGAATACTCTCTACTTGCCTGGATGAGTGCAGCTCCAACAAGATGCAAGAAACTTGACTCCATCCAGGACAAAGCAGCCCGCTTGATTGGCACCCCTTCCACAAATATTCACTCCCTCCACCACTGTTACACAGTAGCAGCAGTGTGTTCCATCTACAAGATGCATTGGGAAGAATTCACCAAGGCTCCTTCGACCTTTTAAACTTACGACCACTATCATCTAGAAGGACAAAGGCAGCAGACACATGGGAACACCACCACCTGGAAGTTCCCCTCCAAGTCACTCACCATCCTGACTTGGAAACATATTGCCGTTCTTTCACTGTCGCTGGGTCAAAATCCTGGAACTCCCTCCCTAACAGCACTGTGGGTGTACCTACACCACATGCAGGGGTTCAAGAAGGCAGCGGTTGAAGAAGATGGTGGTTGAAGAAGATGGTGGCTGAAGAAAATGGTGTTTGAAGAAGGTGGTGGTGGTTGAAGAAAGTGGTGCTTGAAGAAGGCGAAGGTTGAATAAGGTGGTGGCTGAAGAAGACAGTGGTTGAAGAAGGTGGTGGTTGTAGTAGGCAGTGGTTGAAGAAGATGGCGGTTGAAGAAGATGGTGATTGAAGAAGATGGTGGTTGAAGAAGATGGTGGTTGAAGAAGAAGGTGGTTGAAGAAGAAGGTGGTTGAAGAAGGCGGTGGTTGAAGAAGGTGGTGGTTGAAGAAGGCGGTGGTTGAAGAAGATGGTGGTTGAAGAAAGCGGTGGTTGAAGAAGGTGGTGGTTGAATAAGGTGGTGGTTGAAGGCGGCGGCGGTTGAAGAAGTTGGTGGTTGAATAAGGTGGTGGCTGAAGAAGGTGGTGGTTGAAGAAGGTGGTGGTTGAAGAAGGTGGCGGTTGAAGAAGGTGGCGGTTGAAGAAGGTGGCGGTTGAAGAAGGCGGTGGTTGAAGAAGGCGGTGGTTGAAGAAGGTGGTGGTTGAAAAAGGTGGTGGTTGAAGAAGACGGTGGTTGAAGAAGGCGGTGGTTGAAGAAGGCGGTGGTTGAAGAAGGCGGTGGTTGAAGAAGGTGGTGGTTGAAGAAGGCAGTGGTTGAAGAAGGCAGTGGTTGAAGACGGCAGTGGTTGAAGAAGATGGTGGTTGAAGAAGGCAGCTGCCAGTGACACTCACATCCCATGAAAGAATAAGAATAAGTCAATTCTCTGCAACTCTTATCTCATCTAAAATTCTGCTGCCTGTTTCCTAACTCACACTAGGTCTGGTTCCCCTATCAGCCCCATGCTCACTGACCTACACTGGTTCGCAGTTAAGCAACATCTTGATTTTAAAATTCTCATTCTTGTTTTCAAATCCCTCCATGTCCTCGCCCCTCCCTATCACTGTAATCTCCTCCAGCCCCACAACCCTCCGAGATCTCTGCAATCCTCCAATTCTGGCCTCTTGTGTATCCCAGATTTCCATCTTTCCACCATTGGCAGGTGTGCCTTCAGCTGCCTGGGCCCTCAGCTCTGGAGTTCCCTCCCTAAACCTCTCCACCTCTCCCTCCTTGCTTAAGACACTCCTTAAAACAACCTCATTGACTGAGCTTTTAGTAACCTGCCCTAATACCTCTTTATGTGACACCGGGTCAATCTTTTAGGCTGATCCTGTGAAGCACCTTGGGATGTTTCATTGCGTTAAAGACACTATATAAATGTAAGTTATTGTTGTTACAGCCTGAGGGAAGGAATAATACAATCTGTGACTGGCTGATCCATGCTGCTGGTGTGCGCCGGCTACTCATCAGGACTGGCAGTAGTCTTGGTCCTGGATTCGTGTATGGGGAATGGGTTGTGGGCAGATCCCTGTGTGCTGTGGAATAACACAAACGAGGGTTTTTGCCACTTCCTGTGGTATAGTCCCACCGCCATGAGAGGCTGGGACCATCACAGGGCTACAGTGCCCCAGCCCCTGCATGGGCTATCACTGGAATACAGTGCCCCAGCCCCTGCATGGGCTATCAATGGAATGCAGTGCCCCAGCCCCTGCATGGGCTATCACTGGAATACAGTGCCCCAGCCCCTGCATGGGCTATCACTGGAATACAGTGCCCCAGCCCCTGCATGGGCTATCACTGGGGTGCAGTGCCCCAGCCCCTGCATGGGCCATCACTGGAATGCAGTGCCCCAGCCACTGCGTGGGCCATCACTGGACTGCAGTACCCCAGCCCCTGCATGGGCTATCACTGGAATGCAGTGCCCCATCCCCTGCATGGGCTATCACTGGAATACAGTGCCCCAGCCCCTGCATGGGCCATCACTGGAATGCAGTGCCCCAGCCCCTGCATGGGCTATCACTGGGGTGCAGTGCCCCATCCCCTGCATGGGCCATCACTGGAATGCAGTGCCCCAGCCCCTGCATGGGCTATCACTGGAATACAGTGCCCCAGCCCCTGCATGGGCTATCACTGGGGTGCAGTGCCCCAGCCCCTGCATGGGCCATCACTGGAATGCAGTGCCCCAGCCCCTGCATGGGCCATCACTGGACTGCAGTACCCCAGCCCCTGCATGGGCTATCACTGGAATGCAGTGCCCCAGCCCCTGCATGGGCTATCACTGGAATGCAGAGCCCCAGCCCCTGCATGGGCCATCACTGGAATGCAGTGCCCCAGCCCCTGCATGGGCTATCACTGGAATGCAGTGCCCCAGCCCCTGCATGGGCTATCACTGGACTGCAGTGCCCCAGCCCCTGCATGGGCTATCACTGGAATACAGTGCCCCAGCCCCTGCATGGGCTATCACTGGAATACAGTGCCCCAGCCCCTGCAAGGGCTATCACTGGACTGCAGTGCCCCAGCCCCTGCATGGGCTATCACTGGACTGCAGTGCCCCAGGCCCTGCATGGGCTATCACTGGAATACAGTGCCCCAGCCCCTGCATGGGCTATCACTGGACTGCAGTGCCCCAGCCCCTGCATGGGCTATCACTGGAATACAGTGCCCCAGCCCCTACATGGGCTATCACTGGAATACAGTGCCCCAGCCCCTGCATGGGCTATCACTGGACTGCAGTGCCCCAGCCCCTGCATGGGCTATCACTGGAATACAGTGCCCCAGCCCCTGCATGGGCTATCACTGGAATACAGTGCCCCAGCCCTACATGGGCCATCTCTGGAATACAGTGCCCCAGCCCCTGCATGGGCTATCACTGGAATACAGTGCCCCAGCTCTGCATGGGCCATCTCTGGAATACAGTGCCCCAGCCCCTGCATGGGCTATCACTGGAGTGCAGTGCCCCAGCCCCTGCATGGGCTATCACTGGAGTGCAGTGCCCCAGCCCCTGCATGGACTATCACTGGGCTAGAGTGCCCCAGCCCCTGCATGGGCCATCACTGGAATACAGTGCCCCAGCCCCTGCATGGGCTATCACTGGGGTGCAGTGCCCCAGCCCCTGCATGGACTATCACTGGGGTGCAGTGCCCCAGCCCCTGCATGGACTATCACTGGGGTGCAGTGCCCCAGCCCCTGCATGGACTATCACTGGGGTGCAGTGCCCCAGCCCCTGCATGGACTATCACTGGGGTGCAGTGCCAGAGCCTTGGGAGACCCGGGTTAATAGCAGGCGAAAACAAATCTGGATTCCTGCTCCTGGTCATGATTCGAGTCAGGGATTGGGTTTGGCTGCGATGCCTGATATTTTCAGACGAAAGTGAGGAGGTGAGGCTTTCATATGGGAGCTGCAGACCTCCCAGAGAAGAAGCATTGGCAAAATATTGAGAGAAACCCCTGGCCCCCTTTCCTTCCTGCCTGTACACCATTCAACCAACACACAAGAATGGCCAGCTGGTCATCAGGGCATCAGTGCCAGTGGATAATGCGCTTAGTAAAGAAGAGAGAATCAGGAAGGTGGGCAGGAGACAGAGAGAGAATACAGACCACACTCTTCGGAGCTATTGGGCTCCCCCTTGTTCTGCTGCCCCACTCCCCAACATCCCCGGTTGAAGGGATCACTCAGCGCACACTGCAAATGAGAAATTGATTTCTCAAAGTTTCTGGACTCCATGTCCCTGTGTGTGTGAGAGTGTGTGTGTGAGAGAGAGTGTGTGTGTGAGAGAGAGTGTGAGTGTGTGTGTGAGAGAGTGTGTGTGTGAGAGAGTGTGAGAGTGTGTGAGTGTGTGTGTAAGAGAATGTGTGTGTGTGAGAGAGTGTGTGTGTGTGTGAGAGAGTGTGTGTGTGTGAGAGAGTGTGTGTGTGTGAGAGTGTGTGTGTGTGAGAGTGTGTGTGAGAGTGTGTGTGAGAGAGAGTGTGAGAGTGTGTGTGAGAGAGTGTGAGAGTGTGTGTGAGAGAGAGTGTGAGAGTGTGTGTGAGAGAGTGTGAGAGTGTGTGTAAGAGAATATGTGTGTGTGAGAAAGTGTGTGTGTGTGTGAGAGAGTGTGTGTGTGTAAGAGAGTATGTGTGTGTGAGTAAGAGAGTGTGTGTGTGTGAGAGTATGTGTGTGTGAGAGAGAGTGTGAGAGTGTGTGTGAGAGAGTGTGAGAATGTGTGTAAGAGAGTGTGTGTGTGAGAGTGTGAGTGTGTGTGTGAGAGAGAGTGTGTGTGTGAGAGAGAGTGTGAGAGTGTGTGTGAGAGTGTGTGTAAGAGAGTGTGTGTGTGTGAAAGAGTGCGAGAGTGTGTGTGAGAGAGTGTGAAAGTGTTTGTGTGAAAGTGTGTGTGAGAGTGTATGTGTGTGTGAGAGAGTGTGAGAGTGTGTGTGAGAGTGTGAAAGTGTTTGTGTGAAAGTGTGTGTGAGAATGTGAAAATGTGTGTGAGTGTATGTATGTGTGAGAATGTGTGTGTGTGTGAGTGTGTGTGTATATGTAAGAGAGTGTGAGCGTATGTGTGTGTATGTGTGTGTGCTTGTGTGTACGTGAGAGAGTGAGCGTGTGTGTTTGAGAGTGTATGTGTGTGTGTGAGAGTCTGTGTGTGTGTGTGAGTGTGTGAGCGTGTGTGTGTGTGTGTGAGTGTGTGTGAGAGAATGCATGTGTGTGTGAGATATTTTGTGTGTTTGTGTGTTCGTGAGTATGTGAGCGTGTGTGTGTGTGTGTGAGAGTGTGTGTGAGAGAATGTGCATGTGTGTGTGTGTGAGATTGTGTGAGCGTGTGTGTGTGTGAGCATGTGTGTGAGTGTGTGTGTGAGAGTGAGAGTGTGTGTGAAAGTGTGTGTGTGAGCGTGTGTGTGTTGAGGTAACTCCGTCTCCCAGCACAGATCGATCTCCACGCCTCCAGCTACAGTGATAAGGAATGCCTGAACGGCTTCAGAGTACAGTGACAGTGTCTGATTACAGAAACACCTCCCACACCCCCCCACACCACCGTCCCCCCTCACCAATCAACAGTCACCCTTCCCCCTATCCTTCTCACCCTCTGACAGACAGCTCTGGTCCAGCTGCTCCCTACAACCAACCGTCCCCCCCGCTCTCTCCAGCCCCCCCACTCCACTCACACAAACGAGCTCCACGACAGAGTTTGGCAGCCTTTCTCCTGGTGCCTCTGACTCTATTCTTCTCTAATTGAGATTAGACAGCAGATGTGGAGAGAGTAGGAGGAAGAGAGAGAGAGAGAGAGAGAGAGGCAGAGTGCGAGAGAGCAGGAGAGACAGTGAGAGTCAGTCAGGATCAATCTGCAGAGATTGCATGAAGGGATAATCTAGATAAGAGTCCGAGAAAGGAGAGGGAAGAGGAGCTCGAATATCTCAGAGAAGCTTCCACCATACAAAACACCAACAATTTGTACAAGTAAGTTCTGGCTCTTTGGGTTCCACGGGCATTCACAGACAACTCCATGGAGTCTAAGACCTCGCTGGATTCTGAGCCTGCGTCTCTCAGGCAGGCAGTGGGCTACTTTGAGGGGACTTTGCAAGAGGCGATCAAGGAGGTGCACGTGGACATTAGTGCTTTGAAGAGGGAGGTCAAACAGCGCATTGAGGACATGTTAAAAATGCTGAGCCCCCTCTCGCAGACACTGAACCACCTCCAGCAGGAGAACCAAGAGCTGCGGGACCAGGTGCAACAGCTTTCCCAACAGGTAGAACGCTTGACAACGACAGCCAGTGCCAGCGGCAATCAGTGGCCAGGTGAAAGAGCCGAGACTAGCCAGCAAGCTCCGGATGGAACCACAATCTGGTCAGCTCCCCTCAGATCCTCGACTAGAATCAATGTAAGTAATGCATAGGGCTGCTGGGAACTGTGGCATACACATACTGTTTAAAATCTCGCTGTGAAGGAAACTCAGCAGCACAGGAATTTTCCTGGGAATCCTGGTCCTGCTGGGGCGGAACATTCTCACTGGGGTACAGGTCCCACACACACTGACTCTCACTGGGGTACAAGTCCCACACACACTGACTCTCACTGGGGTACAAGTCCCACACACACTGACTCTCACTGGGGTACAGGTCCCACACACACTGACTCTCACTGGGGTACGGGTCCCACACACACTGACTCTCACTGGGGTACAGGTCCCACACACACTGACTCTCACTGGGGTACAGGTCCCACACACACTGACTCTCACTGGGGTACGGGTCCCACACACACTGACTCTCACTGGGGTACGGGTCCCACACACACTGACTCTCACTCGGGTACAAGTCCCACACACACTGACTCTCACTGGGGTACGGGTCCCACACACACTGACTCTCACTGAGGTACGGGTTCCACACATGCTAACTCCAGCAACTCGAGACACTGGAGTCCTGACTGTGCTGTAACCTGCTGCAGACTATGAGTTGCTCAATGCCACAAGGAACATTGCATTAACTCCACCTGGAGCTGGGCTGTGTGCCTACAACCTCAGGTTATTCCGGATGCTCGATGAGGTAACTTTGGGGAAGGGTTCGGTGTCTGGTTTGTGCCGAGGGAACTGTCCTCAGCTGCAGCTGTGGCTGCTGAACTGAAACTGCCCTCAGTCTGAGGCAAGCTTCAGTAGGAAATTACCTGCTTTCCTTCTCCTGCTCACCTCCCAGCAATTCCACCACAAGAACCCAGCATCCTGCCTGCATGGTGCGTGGGTGTGGACAGAAAGCGAAACCTTGATGCCCCACAGTGAAATAGTCTGGTAACACTGACCCCTGTGGGGGAGACAGAGGCTGTCAACCACCAACCGTCCCTCCCAACCCTACACACCGGCAACAATCCCACATCCATCGCCATTCCAGCCCTAAAAATCTGACACTGGCCCTCATTCAGGGACTCCCAGCACTGGCAGTTATTTGCTCTCACACATGGATTCTGGTAATGCACAATATGAAGTAGCTGATTTATATCTGATCTGATAGAAATGCAGCTTTCATAAGGCCCTCATATGATGTCACCAAACAAACCTGATCAGGAACTGGGAAAAAATAACCTGAAGATTCAGTGACAGCAGAAAAAATGATAAAATATAGCAACAGGCACAATAGAGAAAATAAAATCAGGCCTGTCCCCGTCAGTGCAGTACCCCAGTGTTATACAGTGACAGGCCTGTCCCCAGCAGTACTGTACCCCAGTGTTATACAGTGACAGACCCGTCCCCATCAGCACTGTACCCCAGTGTTATACAGTGACAGACCTGTCCCCACCAGTACTGTACCCCAGTGTTATACAGTGACAGACCTGTCCCCACCAGTACTGTATCCCAGTGTTAGACAGTGACAGACCTGTCCCCACCAGTACTGTACCCCAGTGTTATACAGTGACAGACCTGTCCCCACCAGTACTGTACCCCAGTCCTTTACAGTGTCAGACCTGTCCCCACCAGTACTGTACCCCGTCCTTTATAGTGACAGACCTGTCCCCACCAGTACCGTACCTCAGTGTTATACAGTGACAGACCTGTCCCTACCAGTACTGTACCCCAGTGTTATACAGTGACAGACCTGTCCCTACCAGTACTGTACCCCAGTGTTATACAGTGACAGACCTGTTCCCACCAGTACTGTACCCATGTTATACAGTGATAGACCAGTGCTGTACCACAGTGTTATACAGTGACAGACCTGTCCCCACCAGTGCTGTACCCCAGTGTTATACAGTGACAGACCAGTCCCCACCAGTGCTGTACCCCAGTGTTATACAGTGACAGACCTGTCTCCACCAGTGCTGTATCCCAGTGTTATACAGTGACAGACCTGTCCCCACCAGTGCTGTACCCCAGTGTTATACAGTGACAGACCTGTCCCCACCAATGCTGTACCCCAGTGTTATACAGTGACAGACCTGTCCCCACCAGTACTGTACCCACACAATCTCTCATTGTTGTATTGTGGAGCAGTCTGTAAAGGATTAGTGTTTTCTGCAGCGAAGCAATTATCAGGATTGAGGCTTCAATCTTTTCCACCGCCCTCCCATTTTACTCCCTTCTCTGCCTGCTTGGTGAGCCGGAGCCATGTTATCTTGTGACTGTGGGGGATTGTGGCGTCAGAGTTCAGGCTCAGCCAGGATGGCAGTGACATCAGAGCAGGAGGCACAGGAGTATTTAGGGTGAGCGGGGGGCGGGGGGGGGGGGGGTGGTTCCAGTCTGTGAGGAGTGAAGATCCCATGGCACCATTTCACAGAAGAGCAAAGAGCCTTTTCTTTGGACTACATCACTAAACAGATTATCTGATCATTATCACCTTATTTGGGACCTGCTAAGGTCATGACAGGTGCCAAATGAAAGCAAGTCTTTCTTCTTATTTAGGGAAAATAGCCCATACTTGATTAAAAAAAAACGGAGTGTTTGACATCACTGGGCTGAATGGTCCTTGGGATGTGAGATAAACATTGTTCAAGCTGGTAACATGGGGAGAGATGTAAAACTGGCTTTCAACTCATCGTCACTCATTCTACACTATCACACAGGGACCTACTCCTGGAGAGAGGGAGGGAGACAGTGAGAGACAGAGAGATAGTCAGAGAGACAGTAAGACATAGACAGGCTGAAGGAGATATCGACAAGTGCAAAGGCACACAGAGTGTTGGAGGATGAAAGACAGAGACAGAGAGAGGAGCAGAGAGACAGACTGAGACAAGGTCCCAGAGGATGGAAGGGGTAATGATGGTTTTGTTTCAAATTCAAAGCTTACTAAACTTCAGCAAACAGAGTACATTTTCACAGCAATAAAACCTCAGTCATAGAAAGGCATTCTCAGAAGTGCTGCAGCTACAGGAGTGACCAACCTGAATCCAGAGTGAATTACTGATTGTCTGGGAGACATCTCAGTTCAGGCTGGATATGAGTGAAAATAGGTCAGGCCGTTTCAGGTGAATAATGTCATTGCTGGGAATGAGAACACACTCACTTCATACCCAAGGTCAGCACAAACACTCCCAGAACAGGTGCAGCACGGGGTTAGACACAGAGTAAAGCTGCCTCTACGCTGTCCCCATCAAACACTCCCAGGACAGGTACAGCACGGGGTTAGATACAGAGTAAAGCTCCCTTATGCTGTCCCCATCAAACACTCGCAGGACAGGCACAGATGGAGTCAGCATTGAGGGAGCGCTGCACTGTTGGAGGGTCAGTACTGAAAGGGTACTACATTTTCATATGGTCAGTACAGAGGCAGTACCACACTCACGGAGGGTCAGTAGAGGAAGTACTGCACTGTTGGACAGACACTGCTGAGGGAGTGCTGCATTGTCGGAGGGTCAGTGCTCAGGGAGTGCTGCACTGCAGGATGGTCAGTGCTGAGCAAGTGCCGCATTGTCAGAGGGTCAGTATTAAAAGGAGAGCTGCATTGTCGGAGGGTCTTTACTGAGGGAGTGCTGCACTGTCAGAGGGTCAGTACTGAGGGAGTGCCGCACTGTCAGAGAGTCAGTACTGAGGGAGAACTGCGTTGTCGGAAGGTCATTACTGAGCGAGTGTCGCACTGTTGGAAGGTCAGTACTGAGGGAGAACTGCATTGTCGGAAGGTCATTACTGAGCGAGTGCTGCACTGTCAGAGGGTCAGTACTGAGGGAGTGCTGCACTGCTGGAGGGTCAGTACTAAGGGGCTGCTGCACTGTCAGAGGGTTAGTACTGAGGGAGCACCACACCGTCGGAAGATCAGTACTGAGGGAGTGTTGCACTGTCGGAGGGTCAGCACTGAGGGAGTGCCGCACTGTCCGAAGGTCAATACTGAGGGAGTGCCGCACTGTCAGAGGGTTAGTACTGAGGGAGCACCGCACTGTCGGAGGATCAGTACTGAGGGAATGCTGCACTGTTGGAGGGTTAGTACTGAGGGTGTGCGGCATTGTCGGAGGGTCAGTATGGAGGGAGTGCTGCACCTTTGGAGGGTCAGTACTGAGGGGGTGCTGCACTGTCGGAAGGTCACTACTGAGGGAGCGCAGCACTGTCAGAGTGTCAGTACTAAGGGAGTGCTGTGCTGTTGGAGGGTCAGTATTGAGGGAGTGCTGCACTGTTGGAGGGTCAGTACTGAAGGAGTGCTGCACTGTTGGAGGATCAGTACTGAGGGAGTGCCGCACTGACGGGGGGGTCAGTACTGAGGGAGTGCCGCACTGACGGGGGGGTCAGTACTGAGGGAGTGCTGCATTGTTGGAGGGTCAGTATTGAGGGAGTGCCGCACTGACAGGGGGTCAGTACTGAGGGAGCGCTGCACCGGGACTTTGAACATCTATGTTAAAATTTGCTTTTCTGCCTCAGTGTCAACATTTATTTGATAGCATCTTGGAGCATTTTCACTATATTTGTGGTGATCTGTACTGACAGGTTGTTGTGGTTGGGTTTGTATTTTTGCTGTAGATTCTATCCTGATAATATTGCCGAGTTTACACCACAGGAACAAGACTCTGGGGAAAGAGCTGGGAACCGGATCCTGACAAGTGGGAACAGATGCAGTCACTGAGGACAGACAGTGAGAGAAAGAGAGAAGCTGATTTCACAAACACCCTGTTTATTGGGCTGATCCCTGTCTGCAGCCTCCCCTATTGACTTCAGGCCATAGACTATCCAATGCTTTAATAAGGTAGCAGTTAATCATCTCATCTGACTGGACATTGAAGCAAGTGTCCAAGGGGTGCAAGGGAGAGGCCGTGGTTTGGGTAACAGGCCAGTGCTTTCAAACTGCGGTGGATAAAGTGAGGGTTAATGTTTAATGTAGTGGTCAGGTTTACAGCTCCACGCTTGCCAGCTCCCAATCTCTTCTGGCTGCCCTGACACCTCATGCACCCCAATCCCAGCAGCATGGACAGTAACTTAAGCCCATGTTATTCATTGGGTGATTCAATGTGGTTGGGAGTGGGCCAGAATGGGCGGCCCTAAGCCAGCCTGTGCCGCTCATGTCCAGGGTTAACAATTGGGCCACTGTACATCCATCTCTTGGATGTGATGTTAAAACTGTTTGCCCTCCCAGGTGGATGGAAAAGATCTCATAGTCACTCTTTCGAAGAAGAGCAAGGGAGTTCTCTGGTGTCCAGCAGCCAATATTCATCCTTCAATCAACATCATAAAAACAGATGATCCGCTCATTATCACGTTGCTGTCTGTGGGATTTTGCTGTGCACAAATTGATTGCCCTGTTTCCTATGTTACTATGGCGACTACATTTCAAACAGTTCTGCATTGGCTTTGGGACATCACGAGGTCGCTATAGAAATGCGATCCTTTCTATAATTGCCTGCAGTGACCCTGGGAAAAAAACTCACCAAGCTTTCTTCGACAGCACCTTCCAAACCCATGACCTCTGCCATCTAGAAGGGCAAGGGCAGCAGGCACATGGGAACACCACCACCTGCAAGTTCCCCTCAAAGCCACTCACCATCCTGATTTGTAAATATATCGCCGTTCCTTCATTGTCGCTGAGTCAAAATCCCGGAACTCCCTCCCTGACAGCACTAAATGCTGGCCTTCACATCCTGTGATGCGCATGTCCCATAAAATGAAGGCTCCTCCTCCCAATCTCTGTTTAGGGTTCCTACATAGAATCTCTAGGGCGCAGAGGGAAGCCTTTGGCCCATAGCCAGCAATCTAGTCAGTCCCACTCCCCCGCTCTATTCCTGTAGCCCTGTGAATTTATTTCCCTGAATATAAAATTTCCTTTCAAAATTATTTATCGTCTCTGCTTCCACCACCCTCATAGACAGTGAGTTCCAGCTCATCACCACTCACTAGGCAAAAAAAGTTCTTCCTCACATTTGCCCTGCATCTCTTGCCCAAAACCTTAAATCCATGTCCCCTGGTCCTTGTAGCATCAACTGATGGGAATGGTTTCTCCTTATCAGCCTCACCTAAACCTGTCATAATCTTGTACACCTGTGTCAAATCTCCCTCAATTTAATTTCTCCAAGGAGAACAATCTTAGATTCTCCAACCTACCCTCATAGCTAAATCCCCTCATCCCTGGAATCATTCTGGTAAACCTCCTCTGAAGGGGTGAGAAAGTTGGGTGAGGATAGGATTGGAATTTGAAATGCTGGTCCACACAGCCGAATAGCTGTCGACTCTCAGTGTCACAACACACTGCTGTGAGGAATAGCCATTTGGTAATGGTGTAGGCGGGAGCTGGACCCAAACAAGGGATTGAGGGTGGAGTAGAAGAGGAAAAGGAACATGAGGGAACAAGCAGGAAAGTGAGAGGAGCCACAGACTGTTAATGATTAAAGGCTAATGGAACGATTCTGCCTGATATGGTCCGTACCATAGGTCATGGCCCAAATAACAATAAAAATTTGCATTTATATAGCGCATTAGTTCACTGTAGGTTCACCAGGCTGAATCCTGGGATGAAAGGGTTTATCTTATGAGGAAAGGTTGGGCAGGTTGGGCCTGTGCCCATTGGAGTTTAGAAGAATGAGAGGTGATCTTATTGAAAGGTAAGATTCTGAGGGGATTTGACAGGGTGGATGCTGAGAGGATGTTTCCCCCTCGTGGGGGAATCTAAAACCAGGGGGCACAGTTTCATTTAACACAGAGATGAGGAGAATTCTTTTTCTCTCAGAGGGTCGTTAGTCTGTGGGATTCTCCTCCCCAGAGGGCAGAGGAGGCTGGGTTAATGAATATAGTCAAGGCTGAGTTAGGAAGAATTTTGATAACAAGGGAGTCAAAGGTTATGGGGGGGGGGGGCAGACAGAAATGTCAGAGCAGCCATGATCTTATTGAATTTTGGAGCAGACTTGAGGGGCCGAGTGGCCTACAATTCCTCCTAATTTTTATGTTCTTGGTGCCTTTAACATAATAAAACATCTTCAGGCGCTTCACAAGAATGTAATCATACTAATTTCAACACCGGGCCACATAAGGAGATATTGTGGCAGACAACCAAACACTTAGTCAGCCAGGTAGGTTTTAAGGAGTGTCTTAAAGGAGGAAAGTGATGTGGAGAAGGGGAGAGGGGTTTCCAGAGTCTGAGTTATTTCCAGACGACCGAAGGCATGGCCCCCAGAGTGGGGCGTTGGAAATGGGGGACATACAAGAAGCAGGAATTGGAGGAGGTGACAGAGATCTCGGAGGGTTAGGGTCAGGGTGGCAGAGATTTCAGAGGGTTAGGGTCGGAGGAGATGACAGAGATAAGGAACAGGCTTCAAATGGGCTTGTTGCATGTTGGGTAATGGAAATCTGGAACTCTCACTTCCAAAAACCTGTTGAGGCTGAGGGTGAGCAAGAAAGTTTCAAACTGACCTAGATTTTTATTGGGTAAGGGTGTTTAGGCATATGAAGCCATGATGGGTAAATGGAGTTAAGATAGAGATCGGCCATGAGCTAACTGAATGGTGGAACAGGGGGCTAAATGGCCTCCTCCTATCCTGGGAAAATTTCTAAAGTAGTTCCAACTCAGTGAACAAACTTTTTCCTTGTGAAGGTGGAAACTGCAGAGCTGATCCCAAATTCCCAAAGGAAGGACAGGGATATCTGTCCAAATGGATTCACAGTTTGCAGTTGTTAACAAACTTGACTGGGGGAAGTCAATGGAACAAATGGTCAAGGGAGGAGGCTAAATATAGTGAGAGAAGGAAGACAAGAACGAGAGGGGGGAGGGGTTGGCTAGAGAGAAAGAGAGGTCCGAGAGAGAGAGGAAAAAAAGGAGAGAGGAAGAAGAAGTGACAAATGCATAGAGCCAGAGACAAAGACAGAAATGAAGAGATAGCTAGAGACAGAGAGAGGGACAGGGGGAGAGGCAGATAGGGAGACAGAGATGGGAGTTCAGCATTGTCAAAGAACCAGGATGTAACCCTTTGGCCAATCTGTTTGACTGAACCATCTGTTGCTGATCCATGTCTATCAGCCTGTGGCGGCTGTTTGTACCCCTCCCCCGCAGAGCTGCCGGAACATTCTGAGTAGCTGATGTCACCGGTTGCTCCAGCAGCTTTTCTCCTGCAGTTTCCTCTGTTTCTGCGTTCCTCCCAACTCCTGGCTCGAGCCCCTCACCCTATTCCTCGCCCTCACCATCACCTCTACCCTATCCCCCTCCCCCTCCCCAACTCACAGCTGCCTCACATAAAATCACATTTCACAGTTGTGCTTTTTTAAAAGCAAGATCCAGTTTGTCAACAGTGCACCCCATCATGAACACCAGCTGTGGGATCTTTTATTGCAAGAATATTTTTCTTCCAATTCTCATGGGTAGAATTATTTGCTGTCTAATTTTGCCAAGTTACTGACTATAGGGTGAAAGACAGCTACCCAGAACAGTAAAAACTTGGAAATAAGAGTACTGACTGGTCCGAACTGTTATTTCCTATTGGGTATATGTAAATGGAAGTCCTTTTACTCTCAGAATCACACAGCACAGGGAAGCCATTCGGTCCATCATGCCTGTGCTGGCTCTTTGAAAGAGCTATCCAATTAGTCCCAGTCTCTCACTCTATCCCCTCCCCACATTTCTCTTTTTCCAATTCCCTTTTGGAAGTTAGTATTGAATCTGCTTCCATCACCCTTTCAGTGCGTTCCAGATCACAACAACTTGCTGTGTGAAACAAAAATACATTTCCTCTCAGGTTTCTTTACCTATTATCTTAAATCTGTGCCCGCTGTTAACCAGTTGCCAGTGGAAATAGTTTCTTCCTATTCACTCTATCAAAATCGCTCATAATTTTGAACAACTTTAATCTCCCCTTCACCTCTGCTCAGCAACTGTACAAGATTCACCACACCATCTCCTACATTCATCCCATCCTGAAACTGTTGAATCTTCACCGTCAGTAATCTTCTCTTTCTCCCTCTAATCTTCAGACTTTAAAAACCAAGCTGTTTCCTGACTTATCTTGTTTTGTCCTTTCTGCTCTTTGGTCTCAATGCGGTCTTACATCCTAAACAAAAACAAAAGTACCTGGAAAAACTCAGCAGGTCTGGCAGCATCTGCGGATAGGAGTACAGTTAATGTTTCGAATCCAAATGACCCTTCAACAGAACTAAGTAAAAATAGAAGAGAGGTGAAATATAAGCTGGTTTAAGGTGGGGGGTGGGACAAGAAGAGCTGGATAGAGGGCCAGTGATAGGTGGAGATAACCAAAAGATGTCACAGACAAAAGGACAAAGAGGTGTTGAAGGTGGTGATATTATCTAAAGGAATGTGCTAATTAAGGGTAGAAAGCAGGACGAGCAAGGTACAGATAGACCTAGTGGGGGTAGCCCTAGCCTTGCTCGTCCTGCTTGCTACCCTTAATTAGCACATTCCTTTAGATAATATCACCAGCTTCAACACCTCTTTGTCCTTTTGTCTGACATCTTTTGGTTATCTCCACCTATCACTGGCCCTCTACCCAGCTCTTCTTGTCCCACCCCCTCCCCCCCTTAAACCAGCTTATATTTCACCTCTCTTCTATTTTTATTTTTTATCATATTTTATTCAGGATAAAAGAGGCTAGAATGCAGGGTCACAGTCTCAGGATAAGGGGTTGGCCATAAAAGACTGGGATGGGGAGACATTTCTTCACTCAGAGGGCTGTAAAGCTTTGGCACCCTCTACCCCGAGAGCTGTGGGTGTTCAGTTGTTGAGTACATTCAGGACAGGCAGTGATGGATTTTGGGGTTCTAGGGGAATCAAGGGATATGGGGAGTGGGTGGGAACATGGAGTTGAGGCAGACAATCACCCATAATCTTATTGAATGGTGCAGCAGGATCAAGGGGCTGAATGGCCTCCTGCTCCTTATTAAGGTGCATTCCTTTTTGCAAAGCCAAGGTGAGAAAGGCAGGGTGTAAGACCGAAGCTAAAAGCAAAAAACTGCAGATGCTGGAAATCCAAAACAAAAACAAAAATACCTGGAAAAACTCAGCAGGTCTGGCAGCATCTGCGGAGAGGAGCACAGTTAACGTTTCGAGTCAGAATGACCCTTCAACAGAACTAAATAAAAATAGAAGAGAGGTGAAATATAAGCTGGTTTAAGGGGGGAGGGGGTGGGACAAGAAGAGCTGGGTAGAGGGCCAGTGATAGGTGGAGATAACTAAAAGATGTCACAGATAAAAGGACAAAGAGGTGTTGAAGGTGGTGATATTATCTAAAGGAATGTGCTAATTAAGGGTAGCAAGCAGGACGAGCAAGGCTAGGGCTAGCCCCACTAGGACTATCTGTACCTTGCTCGTCCTGCTTTCTACCCTTAATTAGCACATTCCTTTAGATAATATCACCACCTTCAACACCTCTTTGTCCTTTTGTCTGTGACATCTTTTGGTTATCTCCACCTATCACTGGCCCTCTATCCAGCTCTTCTTGTCCCACCCCCCACCTTAAACCAGCTTATATTTCACCTCTCTTCTATTTTTACTTAGTTCTGTTGAAGGGTCATTTGGATTCGAAACATTAACTGTACTCCTATCCGCAGATGCTGCCAGACCTGCTGAGTTTTTCCAGGTATTTTTGTTTTTGTTTAGGATGTAAGACCGCATTGAGACCAAAGAGCAGAAAGGACAAAACAAGATAAGTCAGGAAACAGCTTGGGTTTTAAAGTCTGAAGATTAGAGGGAGAAAGAGAAGATTACTGACGGTGAAGATTCAACAGTTTCAGGATGGGATGAATGTAGGAGATGGTGTGGTGAATCTTGAACTTCACACAATCCAGGGAGGTAGAAAACGGTGTGGGACTGAGGGTCTGGATTCAGGAGGAACACGAGAGAGCATTGACAGCAGCGATAAAAACAGAAAATGCTGGAAAAACGCAGCAGGACTGACAGCATCTGTGGAGAGAGAACAGAGTTAACAGACTTGAAGCGTTAACTCTTTTTCTCTCTCCACAGATGCTGCCAGACCAGCTGCGCTTTTCTAGCATTTTGTTTTTATTTCAGATTTCCAGCATCCGCAGTATTTTGCTTTAATTGACAATAGTAATATTGATAAAGAGAAAACAAGATTGCGACAAAGAGAAAGAGATTGAAGGCAATCTGTCACGTTTCTCACCAGGCACTAGGCTTCAATCTAAGGCAGTGAAATGTTTTAGGACATCCTGAGGTCATGAAAGGTGCTATATAAATGCAAGTTGTCTCTTTACAGGTGGGAATGAAATTGCTTATCAGGCAACAAGCTGTTTTCTGTTACCAGGAATATGAGCGGCATTCAAGGAGTGTCATGGGAACTGTGTCCAAGTTTTAAACAGCATGGCCTTGTTTTACACTTGTTAAGAAGACAAGTTTGAGAGCAATAAAGGGACAGTTTCCTGGGGCTGATGGACAAGTTGTGGGAGCTCCGTTTAAAACCAGGGCAGATGAGGCCAGGAATGTCAATCATTAGATACAAGAGGATTGAGAGGTTAAAGAGGTAAGAAATTGGAAGTTGTTGGTGAGACTTGTGAATGACACAATGAAACTGTCTTTGGAGAATTGAAAGAAGCTGAGGAGTTTTCACCATTCAATGAAGGGGTGAAGATTCAGTGATTCAACCATTACCCTGAGGATTGGAGTTTGTGAGAATTGTTATCTGAAGAAAGGTGATGAGTGAACCATCAGCAAAAGCTTGGATAGAGTTAATGAAGAGAGGTGGAGATCCTTACCTGGTGAAGAGGGAGAGTGTGAGAGGGCTCTTGGTCCTTGGAACCCTGGTTAATGGAAAAAGAGTCAAGAAGATTGATCAGTTATAATTTAAGATGGGGTGCTGTGACAGGAAGTAGATAGCATTGGATTTATGGTCATCATCCAAGGGGATATTCTAGGCTGCCATGTTGGGAATCATAACTGAGCCTGAATATATCCCCACCCACCAGCTAGTTAGGGATGATTGAATAGTAATCTGGAGCAGCCAGTCTGCCTTCCCTAAACCAAGGACCATCTGACTAATTGTGGTACCTAAACTGCTAGTCATGACCCAAATAACCAAACTTAAGACAGACCAGGAATCCCATCCAGAGCTTTCTAATTAGGATAATGTCACCTGGTCGATTCACCCACTAATCCATTAGGGAAAAGTTGTGATGTTGTCATGCCTTAAGTTATGTTCACAACAATGCCAACTTGCATATATATAGCCCCTTTAACATAGTAAAACCTCCCAAGATTTCACAGGAGCGATTCAAGCAAAATTTGACACTGAGGCACATATGAAGATATTAGGTCAAGTGACTAAAAGCTTGGTGAAAGAGGTAGCTTTTAAGGAGTGTCTTAAAGGAGGAAAGTGAGGTAGAGAGATGGAGAAGTTGAGGAAATTCCAGAGCTTAGGGCCCAGGCGTTTGAAGGCATGGCTGCCAATAGTGGAGCCATGGACACAAGAGGCCAGATTTAGATGAGTGAAGTGATCGGAGGGTTATAAGGCTGGACGAGATTACATTGATAGGGAGGGGGTGAGGCCATGGAGGGGTTTGAAAAGAAGGAAGAGAATTTTAAAATCGAGGTGTTACTGGACCAGGAGCTAACTTAGGTCAGTGAGTTAGCACATGGGTATATTTTTTTTACAGGTTCCTCATCCTATTGTCAATCACCCCCAAATTTCCTTCCTTCTCCCAACAAAGAATTCCAAATCATAACAAATGTTTCAAACAGGGAAACACCTCTCTACAATTTACTCCCAATCACCTTATTGTACATATCATTCCCATCCTCTCCTGTTACTCTGTCTCCTCTGGGGAACAATACTGGAGTCCAGTTTCCATACTTGTGCTTTCTTTTTGCTTGTTCATGCTGGCTAGACCAGCATTCATTGCTCATCCCTAATTTAAAGGTCAACAACATTGCTGAGTCACATGTAGGCCAGACCAGGTAAGGAGGGCAGATTTCCTTCCCTAAAGGATATTAGTGAACCAGATGGGTTTTTACAACAATCAGCAATGGTTTCAGAGTCAGAATTTTATTGAATTCAAGTTTCACCATCTGCCATGGTGGGATTTGAACCCAGGTCCCCAAAAGCATCAATGTAGGTCTCTGGATTACTAGCCTGGCAACAATACCACTACACCACCAATACTACATGTGAGACTGACTATTTCACCTTGATGATTGCTCTGCTTAGCAAGTTTGGGAATATTTCTAGCATTTTCTGTCGTTATTTGCGATCTTCCCAGCTCTGTTTTGCTCAGCACCACAGCGGATGATGGATTTACCCAATGATCTTGCCCAATGATCTCTGAAGAGTATCTGAAATTTTGTAGACTTAACGGGGGTAGATTTTTGTCTTCCCTCCCAGTGCAACCTTACCCTACCCCACCCCACGTCACTAATCTAATGGAGGGGAGAAGGGAACACACTCTGCTACAGGATCAGCCAGCTATTCCTCCCATTAATTGTCACGGTATGAAAACCAGGCAGCTCCTGTAAAGGGCATGTGTTAACCGACCCCTCCAGATTACCAGCCAGGCTGTGGGGATGAAGATGGAATCCCCAGTCTCTCAGTTTGAGCTGGCCTCTCTAACAGATTCTGCAGGCTCACCCTCTAACCTTAATTCCATTTTTGTCGGGGCCTCACAGCTCAGCTCTCAGGGCCTCATGGTGTCATTCTATTTAAAGATCATTGTTTATGCTCCATCTG
Source organism: Carcharodon carcharias (assembly GCF_017639515.1). Classification (NCBI taxonomy): domain Eukaryota; kingdom Metazoa; phylum Chordata; class Chondrichthyes; order Lamniformes; family Lamnidae; genus Carcharodon; species Carcharodon carcharias. The sequence goes on from NC_054476.1 coordinate 143,702,890, forward strand.
TCAGGGATCAGCACTTAAAACAAGCTCATCTTTCTCTCTCTCTCGCTCTGTCATCACGCAGGACACATTATAAACAGGTCACAGTACAGACCAAAACTGAGAGCTTTCGATGCTGTAGTGAAAGTGTTAGAAAGTAAACATTGACAGGGAGTGTGGGTGAGGCTCCGCACCCTGGAGTTAGCATCAACCTCATCGCTTCAAAGTAATCTTTTTAAAAGTTGGCAAAGCTCGAAATCTGTGACCTGAGATCAACTGATTCTTGTTGGGTAAGGGTATTGAGTGAAATGGGATCAAAGACGGGTTAACTGGAGCTGAAGTACAGATCAGCCACGATCAAACAGAATGCCAGAACAGGTTTGAGCGGCTGAATGGCCTCCTTTTGTTCCTAACTTGTTAATGAAGTATCACACGGGGGTATCCCACCGGTTTGAGTTTCTTCACTGCAGCTGGAAGAGGCTTTTACTGAACTATAGCGTGCCGGGAACTGCATTGTCTCTCACAACCTTGGGGTGTCCCAAAGCGTTTTACTGCAAATCAAATATTTGTGAAGTGTAGTCACTGTTGTAATGTAGGAAATGCAGTAGCCAATTTGCACACAGCAAGATCCCACAAACAATAATGCGATAATGACCAGATAATCTGTTTTAGTGATGTTGATTGAGGGGTAAATATTGCCCAGGACACTGGGGACAATTCCCCTGCTCTTCTTCCAATTAATGGTTGTGGGATCTTTTATGTTCATCTGAGTAGCAGCACCTTCAGCAATGCAGCACTCCCTCAGCTGGGATTTTGTGCTCAAGTCTCTGGAGTGGGAATTGAACACACAACCTTCTGACTGGGAGATGAGAGCGCTGCCCACGGCTGGCACGTATGTGATTTCATCTGCTCTCCTGTAGATTAACCAAACGCTAATCTTCGGCTGTGAGCCTAGTGCCACAGGCCGATCCTAGCCACACGGCTGGTTGCACCAATAGTCAGAGGTAGGAGTCCTGTGTAATTATTCCCTCCTTCGGCCTCCCCCAACCACATCCAGCCAGCACCCCCACCTACTCACACCCTCCCCCAAAAAGCCAGCCCCTCCTCAACCCAACTCAGCCACCATCTCAGTTTGGTTCAGTGACCTCAACACTAACTGGGAATGTACCGGGCTGGATACTGAGAATTGGGTGGGAGCTCTCTTTACCCAGTTCCTGACCATCCCTCCAATTCGCATTAAGCTCCATTTTTAATGACCCCAGGAAATTCAGCTTTTCTCATTCATTATGTAAAGTTTTTCCTTTGATTTATTTGGAAACTTACACATTTATGTTTAAATCCTCTTGTTTTGCTGAGCTGGCATATGTTGGAGAGATAGTTCTGGCCCCACCCCTCTGTACCAGTTCATATTTGATGTGTCTCAATGTGGAGCTGCATTAACCACTTTCTTTCCCGGTTGATAAAACAGGCGGGAGATGATACAAGTGACGACCGATTGAATGACCTGTTCTCAGTTGCATTTTCTCGATAATCTATGTTTTAGGAGGGGTTGAATTTCCCCACTCCTTGAATCCAAGGAGATGGGAAGTGTTTGACTCGTTGGGTTTCTGAAGTTTAACCCATTTCCTTTCTCTTTCTTTTAGCCCGATGAACAGCCGGCAGAGCAGAATGGGGCACAAGGCGGCAAATTAACAAAACTCAGTGCAGAAGTGAACATGCTGCACTCCACAAGAGGCAAGACAGGAGATAATGCTTCCCCTTTAACAGCATTCTTTGCATGTGGATGTTTTCATTTCTTGGGTTTTCTAAGGTGATTTCCAGTCCTTTTCCCCTTCCTCTCTGCCCGTCGACTGGAGGAGCGGTTTGTCCCTCCTTCCATCTGCACCTCACTTCCAGCTGCATGTTGTGGTCTGGGGTGTAGCATTCTTACCTCAGAGTCACAAAGTTCCGGGTTCGAGTCCCACGCCAGAGATTTGAACACAAAGTTCATGCTGACATTCCCAAGTGCAGTACTGAGAGAGTACTGCGTGGCTGGAGGTGCTGTCTTTTGGATGAAATGTTAAACCTTCTCAAGTTGGGCAGAAAAGAACCCACAGCATTATCCCGAAGCAGAGCGGGGCAGTTATCCTTCGTTCCCTGGGGTCAATATTTATCTTTGAATCAACATCATTAAAAACAGATGTACTGGTCATTATCACAGTGCTGTTTGTGGGATCTTGCTGTGCGCAAACCGGCTGCTGCGTTTCCTCTAGTGACTAGATTTTAAAAGTACCTCATTGGATGTAAACTGCTTTGGGATGTGCCAAGGTTGTGAAAGGTGCTATAGAAATGCCAACAGGGAATCAGTGAAGCTGATGGATGGAGCTCGGGGTGTTCCAGTTTATAGTTGAGACTGAGGGGAACTTGTATTTATCTAGAAATGTCCCAAGGCACTTTACGTATAGTGATTATACTTTGAAGCACATTTACTGCTGCTATGCAGCAAACATGGCAGCCAATTTGCACAGGAAGATCCCACAATAAGACGAATGTTCCTTATTTTTCATTGGTGTTGATTAAGGGGTGAAAGTTGGACCAGGTTAGTAAGAAAATTCCAATAGGGGCCATGGGGAAGTCTTTAGCCCAGTTGAACAGGCAAGCGGAAGCAAGCAACACACCCAAAGGACAGCACCTCCGACAATCTGGCTCTCCCTCAGCACTGCACTGGAGAGTTGGCCCATGCTATGTACACTGCCTTGGGGCAGAATCGAAGACTACTCTAACCACAGGCAGTGAGCTGTTGCCTGAAGCTGAGCGAGATCAATCAGAGTCAATGTGGATGGAGAGACATACACCAGCTCCATTCCAGTCTTCATAGAATGATACAACACAGAAGGTGGCCATTTGGCCCATCATGCCTGTGCTAGCCCTTTTAAGAATTAACCAATTAGTTCCATTCCACTTGCCCTTTTGCTATAGCCCTGCAAATTTGGAAGTTCCTTTATTGAGTTTTCCACTGCCCTTTCAGTGGCCTTTCAGGCAGCACATTCCAGATCACAACTCACTGTTTAATAGATAAATCTCCGCAGGTTACTGACTGTCCTGCCAATGGAACCAGTTTCTCCTTATTTACTCTATCAAAACCCCTCATAATCATTCAGTTAACTTTACCCTTAGTACATCTGCTTGAACGAGAACAACCCTAGTTCCTCCAGTCTTCGCATAAACTCAGAATTAGACAAAGTACTCCAGCTACAACCAATGTTTGATAAAAGTTTAGCATAATTTCCTTGTTTTTCTACTCTATTCCTTTAGTAATAAAAACCAGGATCCCATGTACTTTTTAACAATCTTCTCAACCTTTCCTTCCAATCCCTTTAAAACTGGACCATTTAATTTACTTTGCCTCTGCTCATTCTTGCTGCCAAAATGTAGGACTTGCTTTCTCTATGAAGAGATGGGGGTGGGTGTGAGATCAGGGACCCCGAATTCTGGGTTGTCCCTTATTTACAATGGAACACAACTTGAATAAAATTTCACTTTTCACCCAAAGCAGGGAAGGAACTGACAACAGGCCGGCAGGGCCCAGCCACTGCGTTACAGGAACATGAGCCTGCAGCAGTGGGCCTCGCTCACCTGCCCATCACCGCGGTTACCAAATCTGGGGAGAAATTCTCCGCGGAAATGTCAACGAGCACGACCTCGCGATCGGAAAATCTCAGCCAATTGGCTGAAAACAGGCACCAGACGGAGAGCATCAGTCAAACTGTGCACCAATCAGGCGAGTGACACGGGTTCAACAGGCAGAAATATTCGCTAATCGCACCTGCCTCGTCCTGTTCTGGGCCTTGTTTCATGAAAGCTCCTTCCACAACCTCAGGGCGTCCCAAACTGTTTACAGCCAATGAAGTACTTTTGAATTGTGGCCACTGTTGTAAAAGGGAAACACAGCAGCTAATCGGAGCACAGCAAGATCCCACAGACACCCATATGTTAATGACCAGATAATTTGTATTTCGTGATTTTGGTTAAAGGATAGATATTGAACAGTTCACCAAGCAGCACTCTCCTGCACCTCTAAAAAAGTGAAAGAGAATCTTTCACATTGACCTAAGAAACAGTTTAATGTCTTATCTGAAAGGCAGCACCTCCGACAGGGCAGCATTTCCTTAGTACTGACCCTCTGACAGTGCGGCACTCCCTCAATGCTGATGGTCCAAAGAATGTGGCATTCCCTCAGTACTGACCCTCCAACAGCGCAGCACTCCCTCAGTACTGACCCTCCAGCAGTGCAGCACTCTCTCAGTACTGACCCTCCAACAGTGCAGCACTCCCTCAGTACTGACCCTCCAACAATGCGGTGCTCCCTCAATACTGACCCTCTGACCGTGCAGCGAGCCCTCAGTACTGACCCTCTGACTGTGCAGCGCTCCATCAGTACTGATCCTCTGACCATGCAGTTCTCCCTCAGTACTGACTCTCTGACTGTGCGGCGTTCCCTCGGTACTGTTCCTCCGATAATGCGGCACTCCCATAATACTGACCCTTTGACCGTGCAGCCCTCCCTCCCTCAGTACTGACCCTCTGACCGTGCAGCACTCCCTCAGTACTGACCCTCTGACCGTGCAGTGCTCCCTCAGTACTGACCCTCCGATAGTGCGGCACTCTCATAATACTGACCCTCTGACAGTGCAGCATTCCCTCAGTGCTGACCCTCCGACAGTGCAGCACTCCCTCAGTACTGCACTGGGAGCGTCTGCCCAGATTATGGGGTTTAATGCTTTAGGGTTTGAATCTATGACCATCTGATTTAGACAGTGCTGCACTGATAGCTGTTTAGTTTGGATTCTAAGCCTTACTTCAAACACTGGGAAATGGCGCAGTAACTCGCGAGTGTTTTTCCCTCCCTGAAATCTGCCACACTCCAGGGAAGAAAGGCCTTGCTGATCCCGAGGGACACTGGGAGATTTTTATCCCTTCATTGAGTTTCAGACACAGACAACAGCTGCCACATTCCAGCAACAGGGGCACTTGAGGCAACCATGTTCAGGAAAATTGTCCCCTTCTCATTGGCATGGGTTCACTGCAGGGAGCAGATGCTGGCAGCCTGCTCACTCGTGTTTCACAAGGTTAAACTCAGTTAATGAGTGAAGCAATGTCAATTGTTTCAGATCAGGGACACACTGCCTGATTTCCAGGTACACTGGAGGTGACTTAGAAATCTTTATTCATTCATGGGATGTGGGTGTTGCTATCAAGGGCCAGCATTTATTGCCCATCTCTCATTGCCCTTGAGGGGTGATGGTGAGCCACTATAGCTCACTACAATATAGCTGAGTGGCTATTTCAGGGGGCAGTTAAGAGTCAACCGCATTGATGTGGGTCTGTAGTCTGACTGGGTAAGGATGACAGATTTCCTTCCTAAAAGGGCATCAGTGAACCAGATGGGTTTTTACAAGAATCCTATAGTTTTATGGTCAATGTTACAGAGATGATTCCACATTAATTAATTTTAATTCACCAGCTGCCACAGTGAGATTCAATTTCATGTCTCTGGATCATTCATCCAGGTTTCTCAATTACGAGTCCAGTAACAGAGCCACTCTGCTACCATTGTTGCATTTGCTGTACTCTTCACATTGAGATGCAAATCGAATCAGTGACATTGCACATGCATCACCTGGAGACCGGCTACAAAGCTCTCTGAGGCTATGAATGGTGGGTAAGGAGAGTACAGCCGCGTGTTTGTGATGTGTTTCTGCAGATCCTCATTGCTGCTACTTCATTGTCTCTTTTTCAGACAAGAATGTCAGTGTCAGTAAGACCGCCTCTTCTATCAGTTACTCGATGTCCAGTGATGCTCAATCTCCATCCAGGTAATGACTCGGGGAAAACATCCCAAGCAATCGAACACATTCCGTTCTGATCAACTCGACCCCTGTGATCTAAACTCCTACTTGTTACAGACTCACCACTCAGGTCTGCTCCAACCTTCTGATTTTTCTTTGTCCACATTCTCCTGATTACCCTCCCACCTTCCACTCTCTGGAAAGATGAGCTCATCCAAAACCTTCTTGCCCACGTCATAACTCGCACCGAGTCCCTTTTACCCATCACCCCTGTGTTCACTGACCGACACTGGGCTCAAGACCTGGCCACTTTTACAGTTCTCACTCTTGTTTTCAAATCACTCCATGACCTCCCCCTCCCTCTATAATCTCCTTTGGCCCTACAACCCTCTGAGATTTCTGCATTCCTCTAATTCTGACCTCTTGAGTAAGCCTGATTTTAATGGCTCCACCATTGGCAGTCGTGCCTTCAGCTGCCCCAAGTTTTCGAATTCCCTCCCTAAACCTCTCTCTCCTCCTTTAATACACTCCTTAAAGGTTTTTGTTCAACTGTCCTAGGTTCTCCTTTATGTGGCAAAACTTGTTTGATAATGTTTCTGTGAAGTGCTTTGGGACTATGTTCAAGGCCCTACACAAATTTAAGAGTGGTGGTTTCCGGATCACTTTGGGGTCCAAAAAGAGGTGTAGGCAAGAGGGAGGATTAAGAAATTCCTGGCACCTCCTGGAAGTTCGGTTTGAGCTCATAAACTTCACAACCGTAAAGGAAAAGACCAGAGTGGACACAAAAATAAAGAGAAAGCCACAAATATCTCCACAAAGAATGAAAACTAATTCTCCACATTTACTGCTTCTTACAAGAGATGGGCTTTTTTCCTGCTTCTAACTGAGCAGAATTTTAAGGGCTGCTTTTAATTCAGCTCCACAACAGAACAGGAGAGCTGAGTTTTTCTGAAGATTTGAACCCTACTCCCACGCAATGCCTTGTCAGTTGTTATTAAACTGATCCCAAATCTGTTTGAAGCATGAAACCCATTCACACTTCACTGCCCGGCCACTAAAAGGATTAGGATAATCGCTGCAAGAATTGAAGGAGAGGGTTAGGAAAAGGTCGACACTGAGGGTAATTAGTGTATAAAATTCTTGATGACAAACTTCTGTTAAACTAGAATCAGTAGACTCTTGTAAAAGAGTTTCACATTGGTACTTGAAAAGGAATTGGGAATAATAAAGGGTACAGGGAGTGAGGGGGGAGGGGCATTAGACTGGGTGGGATATTAGAGAGTACAGGCAGTGAGGGGAGGGGCATTAGACTGGGTGGGATATTAGAGAGTACAGGGAGTGAGGGGATGGGGATTAGACTGGGTGGGATATTAGAGAGTACAGGGAGTGAGGGGAGGGGATTAGACTGGGTGGGATATTAGAGTATTAGAGAGTACAGGGAGTGAGGGGAGAGTGAGATTAGACTGGGTGGGATATTAGAGGGTACAGGGAGTGAGGGGAGAGTGAGATTAGACTGGGTGTGATATTAGAGAGTACAGGGAGTGAGGGGAGAGTGGCATTAGACTGGGTGGGATATTAGAGGGTACAGGGAGTGAGGGGAGAGTGAGATTAGACTGGGTGGGATATTAGAGGGTACAGGGAGTGAGGGGAGAGTGAGATTAGACTGGGTGGGATATTAGAGGGTACAGGGAGTGAGGGGAGAGTGAGATTAGACTGGGTGGGATATTAGAGGGTACAGGGAGTGAGGGGAGAGTGAGATTAGACTGGGTGGGATATTAGAGGGTACAGGGAGTGAGGGGGGAGGGGCATTAGACTGGGTGGGATATTAGAGGGTACAGGGAGTGAGGGGAGAGTGAGATTAGACTGGGTGGGATATTAGAGTATTAGAGGATACAGGGAGTGAGGGGAGAGTGGCATTAGACTGGGTGGGATATTAGAGTATTAGAGGGTACAGGGAGTGAGGGGAGAGTGGCATTAGACTGGGTGGGATATTAGAGGGTACAGGGAGTGAGGGGAGAGTGAGATTAGACTGGGTGGGATATTAGAGGGTACAGGGAGTGAGGGGAGAGTGAGATTAGACTGGGTGGGATATTAGAGGGTACAGGGAGTGAGGGGAGAATGAGATTAGACTGGGTGGGATATTAGAGTATTAGAGAGTACAGGGAGTGAGGGGGGAGGGGCATTAGACTGGGTGGGGTATTAGAGGGTACAGGGAGTGAGGGGAGAGTGAGATTAGACTGGGTGGGATATTAGAGTATTAGAGGGTACAGGGAGTGAGGGGAGAGTGAGATTAGACTGGGTGGGATATTAGAGGGTATGGGGAGTGAGGGGAGAGTGAGATTAGACTGGGTGGGATATTAGAGTATTAGAGAGTACAGGGAGTGAGGGGAGAGTGGGATTAGACTGGGTGGGATATTAGAGGGTACAGGGAGTGAGGGGAGAGTGAGATTAGACTGGGTGGGATATTAGAGGGTATGGGGAGTGAGGGGAGAGTGAGATTAGACTGGGTGGGATATTAGAGTATTAGAGAGTACAGGGAGTGAGGGGAGGGGCATTAGACTGGGTGGGATATTAGAGGGTACAGGGAGTGAGGGGAGAGTGAGATTAGACTGGGTGGGATATTAGAGAGTACAGGGAGTGAGGGGAGAGTGAGATTAGACTGGGTGGGATATTAGAGTATTAGAGAGTACAGGGAGTGAGGGGAGGGGCATTAGACTGGGTGGGATATTAGAGGGTAGGGGGAGTGAGGGGGGAGGGGGATTAGACTGGGTGGGATATTAGAGGGTACAGGGAGTGAGGGGAGGGGCATTAGACTGGATGGGATATTAAAGGGTACAGGGAGTGAGGGGAGAGTGGCATTAGACTGGGTGGGATATTAGAGGGTACAGGGGGTGAGGGGAGAGTGGCATTAGACTGGGTGGGATATTAGAGGGTACAGGGAGTGAGGGGAGAGTGGCATTAGACTGGGTGGGATATTAGAGGGTACAGGGAGTGAGGGGAGAGTGAGATTAGACTGGGTGGGATATTAGAGGGTACAGGGAGTGAGGGGAGAGTGGCATTAGACTGGGTGGGATATTAGAGGGTACAGGGAGTGAGGGGAGAGTGAGATTAGACTGGGTGGGATATTAGAGGGTACAGGGAGTGAGGGGAGAGAGGGATTAGGCTGGGTGGGATATTAGAGGGTATGGGGAGTGAGGGGAGAGTGAGATTAGACTGGATGGGATATTAGAGTATTAGAGAGTACAGGGAGTGAGGGGAGAGTGAGATTAGACTGGGTGGGATATTAGAGGGTACAGGGAGTGAGGGGAGAGTGAGATTAGACTGGGTGGGATATTAGAGGGTATGGGGAGTGAGGGGAGAGTGGGATTAGACTGGGTGGGATATTAGAGTATTAGAGAGTACAGGGAGTGAGGGGAGGGGCATTAGACTGGATGGGATATTAGAGGGTATGGGGAGTGAGGGGAGAGTGAGATTAGACTGGGTGGGATATTAGAGGGTACAGGGAGTGAGGGGAGAGGCATTAGACTGGGTGGGATATTAGAGAGTACAGGGAGTGAGGGGAGAGTGAGATTAGACTGGGTGGGATATTAGAGGGTATGGGGAGTGAGGGGAGAGTGAAATTAGACTGGATGGGATATTAGAGTATTAGAGAGTACAGGGAGTGAGGGGAGAGTGAGATTAGACTGGGTGGGATATTAGAGGGTACAGGGAGTGAGGGGAGAGTGAGATTAGACTGGGTGGGATATTAGAGGGTATGGGGAGTGAGGGGAGAGTGGGATTAGACTGGGTGGGATATTAGAGTATTAGAGAGTACAGGGAGTGAGGGGAGGGGCATTAGACTGGGTGGGATATTAGAGGGTACAGGGAGTGAGGGGAGAGTGAGATTAGACTGGATGGGATATTAGAGTATTAGAGAGTACAGGGAGTGAGGGGAGGGGCATTAGACTGGGTGGGATATTAGAGGGTACAGGGAGTGAGGGGAGAGGGGCATTAGACTGGGTGGGATATTAGAGAGTACAGTGAGTGAGGGGAGAGTGGCATTAGACTGGGTGGGATATTAGAGGGTACAGGGAGTGAGGGGAGAGTGAGATTAACCTGGGTGGGATATTAGAGGGTACAGGGAGTGAGGGGAGAGTGGCATTAGACTGGGTGGGATATTAGAGGGTACAGGGAGTGAGGGGAGAGAGGGATTAGACTGGGTGGGATATTAGAGGGTACAGGGAGTGAGGGGAGAGTGAGATTAGACTGGGTGGGATATTAGAGGGTACAGGGAGTGAGGGGAGAGTGAGATTAGACTGGGTGGGATATTAGAGGGTACAGGGAGTGAGGGGAGAGTGGCATTAGACTGGGTGGGATATTAGAGGGTACAGGGAGTGAGGGGAGAGTGGCATTAGACTGGGTGGGATATTAGAGTATTAGAGGGTACAGGGAGTGAGGGGAGAGTGGCATTAGACTGGGTGGGATATTAGAGGGTACAGGGAGTGAGGGGGGAGGGGGATTAGACTGGGTGGGATATTAGAGGGTACAGGGAGTGAGGGGGGAGGGGGATTAGACTGGGTGGGATATTAGAGAGTACAGGGAGTGAGGGGAGAGTGGCATTAGACTGGGTGGGATATTAGAGGGTACAGGGAGTGAGGGGAGAGTGACATTAGACTGGATGGGATATTAGAGTATTAGAGGGTACAGGGAGTGAGGGGAGAGTGGCATTAGACTGGGTGGGATATTAGAGGGTACAGGGAGTGAGGGGGGAGGGGGATTAGACTGGGTGGGATATTAAAGGGTACAGGGAGTGAGGGGAGAGTGAGATTAGACTGGGTGGGATATTAGAGAGTACAGGGAGTGAGGGGAGAGTGGGATTAGACTGGATGGGATATTAGAGGGTATGGGGAGTGAGGGGAGAGTGGCATTAGACTGGGTGGGATATTAGAGGGTATGGGGAGTGAGGGGAGAGTGAGATTAGACTGGGTGGGATATTAGAGTATTAGAGAGTACAGGGAGTGAGGGGAGAGTGGCATTAGACTGGGTGGGATATTAGAGGGTATGGGGAGTGAGGGGAGAGTGAGATTAGACTGGATGGGATATTAGAGTATTAGAGAGTACAGGGAGTGAGGGGAGAGTGGCATTAGACTGGGTGGGATATTAAAGGGTACAGGGAGTGAGGGGAGAGTGAGATTAACCTGGGTGGGATATTAGAGGGTATGGGGAGTGAGGGGAGAGTGAGATTAGACTGGATGGGATATTAGAGTATTAGAGAGTACAGGGAGTGAGGGGAGAGTGGGATTCGACTGGGTGGGATATTAGAGGGTACAGGGAGTGAGGGGAGAGTGGCATTAGACTGGGTGGGATATTAAAGGGTACAGGGAGTGAGGGGAGAGTGGCATTAGACTGGGTGGGATATTAAAGGGTACAGGGAGTGAGGGGAGAGTGAGATTAACCTGGGTGGGATATTAAAGGGTACAGGGAGTGAGGGGAGAGTGAGATTAACCTGGGTGGGATATTAGAGGGTACAGGGAGTGAGGGGAGAGTGGCATTAGACTGGGTGGGATATTAGAGGGTATGGGGAGTGAGGGGAGAGTGAGATTAGACTGGGTGGGATATTAGAGGGTATGGGGAGTGAGGGGAGAGTGAGATTAGACTGGATTGGATATTAGAGTATTAGAGAGTACAGGGAGTGAGGGGAGAGTGGAATTAGACTGGGTGGGATATTAGAGGGTACAGGGAGTGAGGGGAGAGCGAGATTAACCTGGGTGGGATATTAGAGGGTACGGGGAGTGAGGGGAGAGAGGGATTAGACTGGGTGGGATATTAAAGGGTACAGGGAGTGAGAAGGAAAGTGGGATTAGACTGGGTGGGTTATTAAAGGGGACGGGGAGTGAGGGGGAGAGTGGGATTAGGCTGGGTGGGATATTAAAGGGTATGGAAGTGAGGGGGACAGTGGGATTAGATTGGGTGGGATATTAAAGGGTATGGGAGTGAGGGGAGAGTGGGTTTAGACTAGGTGGGGTATTAAAGGGTGTGGCAGTGAGGGAGAGAGTGGGATTAGACTGGTTGGGATATTAAAGAGTGCAGGGAGTGACTGGAGAGTGGGATTAGACTGAGTGGGATATTAAAGGGATAAAAACAAAAAACTGCGGATGCTGGAAATCCAAAACAAAAACAGAATTACCTGGAAAAACTCAGCAGGTCTGGCAACATCGGCGGAGAAGAAAAGAGTTGACGTTTCGAGTCCTCATGACCCTTCGACAGAACTAGTGAATCCAAGGAAGGGGTGAAATATAAGCTGGTTTAAGGTGTGAGGGGTGAGTGGGTTGGGTGGGGGAAAGAAGTGGAGGGGGGTGGTGTGGTTGTAGGGACAAACAAGCAGTGATAGAAGCAGATCATCAAAAGATGTCACAGACAACAGAACAAAAGAAGTTGGTGATATTATCTAAACAAATGTGCTAATTACGAATGGATGGTAGGGCACTCAAGGTATAGCTCTAGTGGGGGTGGGGGGAACATAAAAGATTTAAAAATATTTAAAAATAATGGAAATAGGTGGGAAAATGAAAAATCTATATAATTTATTGGAAAAAAACAAAAGGAAGGGGGAAGAAACAGAAAGGGGGTGGGGATGGAGGAGGGAGGTCAAGACCTAAAGTTGTTGAATTCAATATTCAGTCCAGAAGGCTGTAAAGTGCCTAGTCAGAAGATGAGGTGTTGTTCCTCCAGTTTGCGTTGGGCTTCACTGGAACAATGCAGCAAGCCAAGGACAGACATGTGGGCAAGAGAGCAGGGTGGAGTGTTGAAATGGCAAGCAACAGGGAGGTTTGGGTCATTCTTGCGGACAGATCACAGGTGTTCTGCAAAGTGGTCACCCAGTTTACGTTTGGTCTCTCCAATGTAGAGGAGACCGCATTGGGAGCAACGAATGCAGTAGACTAAGTTAGGGGAAATGCGAGTGAAATGTTGCTTCACTTGAAAGGAGTGTTTGGGCCCTTGGACGATGAGGAGAGAGGAAGTGAAGGGGCAGGTGTTACATCTTTTGCGTGGGCATGGGGTGGTGCCATAGGTGGGGGTTGAGGAGTAGGGGGTGATGGAGGAGTGGACCAGGGTGTCCCGGAGGGAACGATCCCTACGGAATGCCGACAGTGGGGGTGAAGGGAAAATGTGTTTGGTAGTGGCATCACGTAGGAGTTGGCGGAAATGGCGGAGGATGATCCTTTGAATGCGGAGGCTGGTGGGGTGATAAGTGAGGACAAGGGGGACCCTATCGTGTTTCTGGGAGGGAGGAGAAGGCGTGAGGGCGGATGCGCGGGAGATGGCTGGACACGGTAGAGGGCCCTGTCAACAACCATGGGTGGAAAACCTCGGTTAAGGAAGAAGGAGGACATGTCAGAGGAACTGTTTTTGAAGGTAGCATCATCGGAACAGATATTAAAGGGTATGGGAGTGAGGGGATAGTGGGATTAGACTGGGTGGGATATTAAAGGGTATGGGAGTGAGGGGAGGGTAGGATTAGACTGGGTGGGATATTAAAGGCTTGGATGGGCTGTGCCAAATGGGGATCCTGCTTATAGACGATGGGACTTTAGCACAGACATTAACACCCGCTGCTTGCTGCAGAAATATGGGAAATATTCTATTTTCCCTTTCTCTCCGATGGAGCTGACTCTTGCTGGGTGCAGCTCCCCAGGTACTCACCACTCTGTCAGTGGGTTAGATGGAGATGGGAAACATCGTGCCTGATGAGCCTCATCATGTCCTAATGCAACATCCATACGCTCACTTCCAAGGCTGTTGTTTGACCTCAGAATCCTCCAGAGGTCAGAACACAAGAGTTAGGAGCAGTAGGCCATTCGGCCCCTTGAGCCTGCTCCATCAGTCAATAGATCACGGCTGATCTGATGGTGGCTTCAACTCTACTTTCCTGCCTATCTCCATTGTTGATCAAAAATCTAACTCAGCCTGGAATATATTCAATGATCCAACCTCCACTGCTCACTGGGAAAGAGAATTCCAGAGACTCAACGATCCTCAGATATAATTCTCCTCATCTCTGTCTTAAATGGGAGACTCCTTATTCTGAGACTGTGTCCCCTAGTTCCAGATTCCCCCACAAGGGGAAACATCCTCTCAGCATCTACCCTGTCAAGTCTCCTCAGGATTTTATATGTTTCAATAAGGTCACATCTCATTCTTCTAAACTCCAATGGGTATTGGCCCAACCTGTTCAATCTCTCCTTCATCTCAGGGATCAGTCAAGTGAACCTTCTTTGAACTGCTTTTAATGCAATTATATCCTTTCTCAAGTCAGGAGACCAAAACTGTACACAGTATTCCAGATGTGGTCTTACCAAGGCCCTGTACAGCTTCAGTAAGACCTCCCTATTTTTATATTCCATTCGCATTGCAATAAACACCAACATTCCATTTGCCTTCCTAATCACTTGGTGTCTCTGCATATTAACTTTTTGTGATTCATGTACCAGGACAACAGATCCCTCTGTACTGTAGAGTTCTGCAATGTCTCTCCATTTAAATAATATGCTTTTTTATTCTTCCTAAAAAGTGGACAGTTCTCATTTTCCCATATTATACTCCATCTGTCAAATTTCTGTCCACTCACTTAAACTGTCTAAATTCTTTCATAGGCTCTTAACCTCCTCTTGTCAACTTACTTTCCTGCCTATCTTGGTGTCATCAGCAAATTTAGCTACCATATATTCCCTTCATCAAAATCATTGATATAGATTGTAAATAATTGATGCCCCAGCACGGATCCCTGTGGCACAGTACTCGTTATAGCTTGCCAATCTGAAAATGACCCATTTAACTGCAAGTACTGTTCAAATTCGAAGTCTCATCCAGGGGCCTAAGCAAGGAGATAGAAGCTATCCACTGGCAGTAGCTGAAATAGTTAATTAAGGAAACTAGGTTGAACTGGTCTTGCTGTACCTGAGCTCAGCTAGTCTCTTTGTTTAGAACATATAAATTCAGACATTCTCTATGCGACCAGTGAGGGTTTGGTGAGCTGAGGGAGTTCTGTGAGGAGGGGAGGGAGTTGCTCCTTCACTTTTTCTTTTTCACCCCTGAGGAACTGGGTCTACTACAGGGGAAGAAACTAGACATTTGGTGAATATCTGGTAAGTGGTCAAGATCTTTTCTATTCCTAAGGTTGAAAATAGTACAGAAATTTGTGATAATATTAATAAATATATAAAAGAAAATAAATAATTGAATAAAATAATTAGGTAATTAATTAAAGCACATAGGTATGACAAGACAGGTGATGTGTCATGGCTGCGGCATGTGGTATGTGGTATCCAGTGTTGTCCAGGACAAGCACATCTGCAGTAAGTGTGTGCAGCTTGAAGAGCTTCGGCTCAGAGTCATTGAGCGAGAGGCTGAGCTGCTGACACTGCGACAAATAAGGGAGGGGGAAAGCTACCTGGACAATTTGTACCAGGAGGCAGTCATACCCGTTAGGATAGGATATTCTGATTTGGAAGGTGGTCATGGACAGGAGGGTGTGACTGTTGCTGAGGTAGGTAAAAAGACCCAGAGGGCAGGAGTGTGAGCCTCTGCAATTATCCAAAAAGTTTGAGGTTCTTTCACTTTGCTTGGATGAGAGTGGGGCTGCAGGCTGGATGAGCAAACTGACCATGGTACTGTGGTACAGGAAGCCATTCAAGTGGGGAGAAGCAAAAAGGAATGTAATGATAGTAAGGGATAGTATACTGAGGGGGGTTGACACTGTTCTCTGTAGCAAACAACGAGAGTGCAGACGTCTATGTTGCCTGCCCGATGCCAGGGTTTGGGACATCTACTCAGGGCTGGAGAGAAACCCACAGTGGGATGGGGAGGATCCAGTGGTCGTGGTCCATGTAGATACCAACGACATAGGCAGGATGAGGAAGGAGGCTTTGTATAGGAGCTAGGCACCAAATTAAGCAGAACCTCACAGGTACTAATAATCTCTACATTATTACCTGAGCCACATGCAAACTGACATAGGACAAATAAGATTGGAGAAACGAAAGCGTGGCTCAAAGACTGGTGTGGGAGAAGTGGGTTCCAGTTTGTGGGGCACTGGCACCAATACTGGGGAAAGTGGGATCTGTATTGTTGGGATGGTCTACACCTGAGCCGTGCTGGGGCTGGTATCTTCACGAGTTGCATAACTAGGGAAGTGGAGGGGATTTTAAACTGAATAGAGGGGCAAGGAATCATATTAGGGGAGATGTGGTAAACCAAAGAGTAGAGACAAGGCATGAGGGAAAGGTATTAATATGGGAAATGATAAACAGAACATAACAGGAAGGGACAGAGAGTATAAATCCATGAGTAAATCAGCAGAATACAAATCTAAGAGCAAGTCAACAGATAAGGCTAGACACTAAAAATAATAAAAGTACAAAACTAAAGGCACTGTATCTAACCATACGTAGCATTCGAAACAAAACAGATGAACTGATAGGGCAAATAGAAATAAATAAGTACGATCTGATAGCCATTACAGAGATTTGGCTACAGGATGACATAGATTGGGACCTGAATTTTGAAGGTCTTGAAAGAAGTGGCTAGTGAGATAGTTGATGCATTGGCTTTAATTTTCCAAAATTCCCTAGATTCGGGGCAAGTTCCATTGGATTGGAAAATAGCAAATGTAGCTCCTTTATTCAAAAAGAGTGGGAGACAGAAAGCAGAAACCTACAGGCCAATTAGCCTAACATCTGTCCTGAAGAAGATGCTAGAAGTTATTATTAAAGATGTAATAACAGGGCACTTAGAAAAATTCAAGGGAATCAGGCAGAGTCAAAATGGCTTTGTGAAAGGGAAATCATGTTTAACCAATTTATTGGAGTTCTTTGAATAGTCACATGTGCTGTGAATAAAGGGGAACTGGTGGATGTACTATACTTGGATTTCCAGAACGCATTTGATAAAGTGCCTCATCAAAGGTTATTGCGGAAAATAACAGCTCATGGTGCAGGGGGTAACATATTGGCATGGATAGAAGATTGGCTAGCTAACAGGAAACAGAGTTGGCATAAATGCGTCTTTTTCTGGTTGGCAGGGTGTAATGAGTGGTGTGCCACAGGGATTGGTGCAGGAGCCTCAACTTTTTACAATTTATATAAAGGATTTGGATGAAGGGACTGAAGATATAGTTAATAAATTTGCTGATGACACAAAGATAGGTATTTGTGAAGAGGACATAAGGAGGTTACAAAGGGACATAGATAGGTTAAGTGAGTGGACAAAGATCTGGCAAATGCAGTATAATGTGGGAAAATGTGAAATTGTCTATTTTGGCAGGAAGAATAGAAGAAAAAAACAAAAAAAACTGCGGATGCTGGAAATCCAAAACAAAAACAGAATTACCTGGAAAAACTCTGCAGGTCTGGCAGCATCGGCGGAGAAGAAAAGAGTTGACGTTTCGAGTCCTCATGACCCTTCGTCCGAACTGAGTTCAGTTTGGTCGAAGGATCATGAGGACTCGAAACGTCAACTTTTTTCTTCTCCGCCGATGCTGCCAGACCTGCTGAGTTTTTCCAGAATAGAAGAAAAGCTTATTATGCAAATGGTGAGAGGTTGCAGAGCTCTGAGATTCAGAGGGATCTGGATGTCCTAATGCATGAATCACAGAAGGCTAGTATGTAGGTACAGCAAATAATTAGGAAAGTTAATAGAATGTTATCATTTATTGTGAGGGGAACTGAATACAAAAATAGGGAGATTATGCTTCAGTTGTACAGGGCACTCGTGAGACCACATCTGGAGTAGTGTGTACAGTATTGGTCTCCTTATTTAAGGAAAGATGGAAATGTGCTAAAAACAGTTCAGAGAAGGTTTACTAGACTAATACCTGGAAAAGGTGGGTTGTCTTATGGGGAAAGGCTAGACAGGTTAGGCTTGTATCTACTGGAGTTTAGAAGAGTAAGAGGCGACTTGATTGAAACATGTAAGATCTTGAGGGGTGGATATGGAGAGGATGTTTCCTCTCATGGGAGAATCTAGAACTAAGGATCAATGTTTAAAAATAAAGGATCACTCATTTAAGACAGAGATGAGAAGATTTTTTTTCTCTCAGAGGGTCATGACTCTTTGGAACTTTCTTCCTCAAAAGGCAATGGAAGCAGAGTCGTGGAATATTTTTAAGGTAAAGCTAGATAGACTCTTGATTAACAAGGGGGTGAACAGTTATCAGGGGTAAGCAGGATCATGGGGTTTGAAATTGCAATTCAATCAGCTATGATCTTATTGAATGGCGCAGCAGGCTTGAGGGGCCTATTCCTGCTCCGAATTCATATGTTCATTTATCCTGGCTCTATGGGACACCAGGACCGATTTTGATAGGACCGGCTGCCTTCTGTCTTGTTAAATGCCCAGAGACCAGTGTTTTTCTATACTGGTTAAAGAGCCTATCTTATCTGGAGCAACTTGTGGTCTGAATCAGGTTGTTACTTCCAGATGGTTTATTTATGTTATGTATGCTATATACAGGATGAGCGACTAGGTAGGCACACCTCTTTTGAATATTCCATCTGCTGTACATCTCACACACATGAGCGATGTCATTGCTACAGCATGATCTTCATCACTCAAAAGCATAACTATTCTATTAACCCATTATACTACAACCAGGAATGAAAGCTGGCACCTGTGTGGAGTGAGGGGCACAGATCTGGCACATTAAACTATTCAGCTAGAAAGCTCACTCTTGCAGAGATTTTTCAGGTAGCTTAATATTCTAGGACACAACCAATAATTCCTCAGGGTAGTGTGGTAGGCCCAACCATATTCAGCTGCTTCATCAAGGACCTTCCTTCCATCATAAGGTCAGAAGTGGGGATGTTTGCTGATGATTGCACAATGTTCAGCACCTTTCGTGATTCCTCAAACGCTCAAGCAGTTCATGTCCAAATGCAACAAGACATGGATAATATCTAGGCTTGGGCTGATAAGTGGCAAGTAACATTCACACCACTCAAGTACCAGGCAATGACCATGTCCAACAAGAGAGTCTAACCATTGCCGCATGATGTTCAATAGCAATACCATCACTGAATCCCCCACTGTCAACATCCTGGGGATTATCATTGACCAGAAGCTGAACTGGACTAGCCATATAAATACTGTGGCTACAAGAGCAGGTCCGAGGCTAGGAATCCTGTGGTGAGTAACTCACCTCCTGACTCCCCATAGCCTGTCCACCATCTACAAGGCACAAGTCAGGAGTGTGATGGAATACTGCCCACTTGCCTGGATGAGTGCAGCTCCAATAACACTCGAGAAGCTGGACACCATCCAGGACAAAGCAACCCACTTGATCAGCACCCCATCCACATTCACTCCCTCCACTACTGAGGCACAGCGGCAGCAATGTGTACCATGTACAAGATGCACTGCAGGAACCCACCAAGCCTCCTTAGACAGCACCTTCCAAACCCACGACCGCTACCATCTAGAAGGACAAGGGCAGCAGACAGATGGGAACACCACCATCTGGAAGTACCCCTCCGAGCCACTCCACCATCCTGACTTGGAAATATGTCGCCATTCCTTCATTGTCGCTGGGTCAAAATCCTGGAACTCTCTCCTAACAGCACTGTGGGTGTTCCTACACCACATGGACTGCAGCAGTTCAAGTAGGGAGCTCACCACCACCTTCTCAAGGGCAATTAGTGATGGGCAATAAATTCTGTCCTAGCCAGCGACACCCACATCCCATGAATGAATAAAATAAAGAAGCATCCCGTACATCCTACAGGCAGATTTTAGGAAGGTAGGAAGAATGTGGCATCATTAGAGAGAGTGCAGGAAAGATTCGTGAGAATGGTTTGTGGCATGAGGAACTTCAGTTATGAAGGTAGGTTGGAGAAGTTGGGACTGTTTTCTTGGGGGAAGATTAAGAGATTTGATAGAGGTGTTCAAAATCATGAGGGGGCTGGACAGAGTAAATAGGGAGAAACTGTTCCCATTGCCGGAACGATTAAGAACCAGAGGGCACAGATTTAAGGTAATTGGCAAAAGAACCAATGGTGACATGTGGAAAAAGTTTTCACGCAGCGAGTGGTTAGGATCTGGAGTGCACTGCCTGAGTGTGTGGTGGAGACAGATTCAGTCACGGCTTTCAAAAGGGAATTGGATAATTACTTTAAGGGAGAAGAATTTGAGGACTCTAGGGAAAGGACGGGGAAGTGGGACTAACTGGATTGCTCTTGCAGAGAGTCAGCAAAGGCTCGATGGACTGAATGGTTTCCTTTAGTGCTGTAACCATATTGGAATATCTGCTGTTTTTCCATGCTGTTACTTACTTGTAACCCTGTTTCCCTGCAGTGTACTCAATCTTTATCCAGACCCAGCCACCAAATCCCAATCCCCCCCTCCTACCCTGCCTCGCCAGGGCGAGAAGCGCCCTCTGCTGATGAGGTCACAGACACTGCCCCGGACATCTGGACCCCAATCCAGGAAGGCTCTCTTCGAAAAGTTTGAACAGGAAGGCACAAGGTAAGGCCATCCCTCTGATTCCTGTATCTTACAGACTATGAGAGGACAGGGATTATCCACACTGATGGCACAAACCAATTTCCGATATGGCTCAATGGGCAGCACACTCTGCACTCAGTCAAAAATTAATTAGTTCAAGCTTCACTCCAGAGGCTTAAGCACAAAATCCAGGCTGACATTCCCAGTGCCAGCACCGAGGGAGCGCTGCACTGTCGGAGGGTCAGCACCGAGGGAGCGCTGCGCTGTCAGAAGGTCAGCACTGGGAAGGCCACACTGTCGGGGATGCCATCTTTCCAATGAGATGGTAAACCAAGGCCCTGCTTGCCCTCTCAGATGGACATAAAAAGGCCCCATTGCCACAGTGCAATGAAGAACAGATTTGGAGGTGGGGCAGGGGGGGGGGGTGGAGGAGTTCTTTCCAGTGTCCTAGGGCCGATATCTATCCCTCAATCAACACTAAAAACTGATCATCCAGCCATATAATATAGCTGTTTGTGGGATCTTGCTGTGTCCAACTTGGCTGTTGTGTTTCCTACATTACAACAGTGGCTACACCTCATAAGTACATCATTGTCTGTAAAGCCCTTTTGAGACATCCTGAGTTTATGAAAGGTATGACAGAAATGTAGAAATGTGAAGTCTTAATTGCTTCCAATAAAGATACTTTAATCCCTCTTTCGTCCCCTCCCTTTCCTCTCCCTTATGCTGTGAACTCTCGCTGCGGTACAGTTCCACTGGTTACTTCACCCAAGAACTCATTCTCCATCTTTGAAGCAGGCACAGTGAGTGTTTCTGGAATATTCCATCACTGAGGGCATTGCAGCTACATTCAGCCCCAACTCTGCCCAATGACCCCACCGTGAGCTTTTGAAGCACTGATGATATTCAGGATGTGAATCCCTGGCTAAATCTCCCTCTCTGTCCCAGGGCACTGAGGCCAAGTGTGGTGTCTCAGCTCAGCACAGCCACCTGGAATTGATTCTGAAGCCTTGCCCTGAGTGATACATTAACCCACTGAACCAGTGGGGGCGTCTGCCAATTAGAAAGAAATTTAAATTAAGTTGGACATATATTTGAAAAGGAAAAATTTGTAGGACTGTTGGAAGAAATGGGGGACTAATTGAATAACTTTCAAATATCAACACAGGCATGATGACCTGAATAGCCTCCTATGGGTCTGTCTGTCCAATTCATTAAAATCTTTATTTTCACTGTGTGTTTCTGAGTACGGTGATGACTGTGGTTTGCAGTCTAACCCCAGGACAGATGTTTTACAATGTGTTAACCCATTCTTTCAGGGGCAAAGTTGGAGCTTCAAAAGGAAAGCTCCAACGATCCCAAAGCTTCGGCGTTGCCAGTGCAAGTAGTATCAAGCAGATCCTTCTGGAGTGGTGTCGCTCCAAGACAATAGGATACAAGGTAAGTGAGGGGCTAATGCCTAATGACCTACCCAGAGACAGAGGGAGTGAGCAGCTGTCAAAGGTGATGATTAGAACAAACTTTACTGATGTATAGGCCGAGGTCCATAACTCAATCTGTGTTTAATTAGCTAGTCTTCATCAGGGCTGGAGGAGGAATTCAAAGGGTTAAATTACAAGGTGAAATTACACAAACTAGGGTTGTATTCCCTGGGAATTAGCGGGTTAAGGGGTGATTAGATCAGTTCCAAGATATTAAGGGGAACAGATAGGGGATTTGAGAAACTATTTCCGCTGGTTGGACAGTCTAGGACTAGGGGGCAGAGTCTAAAGATGAGGAAGACATTTCAGGAGGGAAATTAGGAAACACTTCTTCACAAAGGGTGGGAGGAGTTTGGAACACTCTTCCACAAACGGCAATTGATGCTGGATTTAAACTTAATATTTGATCTAAGATTGATAGATTTTTGTTAACCAAAGATACAAAGGGGGGCTTGGCCTAAATAGCCAAGTGGTTATGGTACTGGGCTTGTAGCCCCAAGATCAAGAGTTCAAATCTCACAACGGCAAACTATGAAAGATACAAAGGGGAGGGGAGTCAGCTCTATGGTGTTAACCATGATCTCAGTGAATAGTAGAACAGGCTCGAGGGGCTGAATGGCCTTCTCCTGTTCCTGTGTAACAGGCTCAAGGGGTTGAATGGCCTACTCCTGTTCCTATATTTAGTTAGAGGGGGGAGTTCATCCTGTGGTTTGCACTCCAAATGAGCCATAATCATGTGGGGATGTTGGGTGAGGACAGGTTAGAACTAGGCTGACTTTCCATAATGGCATATGCTAACAATACTCACATGGAAACACCACTGGTACTTCAAAAAGGGAATGACTGTGAAAATTAGAGGGCAGAGAAAAAAAAAGATAGAATGGGATGTTGTGGGGGGTGGGGAGCAGGTTTGATCCCTCACTTTGCACAGTTTCTGATCTCAGCTGTATTCTGCAGAAAGTTAAGGCTAGCAGCTACCATATCAGAAAGAAAGGCAGAGAACTGTAGCCCATCATTTTTACCCACACTGGACAGCTCGTGTGTGCCTCCTGGTGGCCTATTGAAGAGCAGCCTTGGTAACAGTACCTCAGTCAGAATATTTGGAGTCAAGTATCATTATTGCAAAAATACTTCTTCAAATACAGGATTTCTAACTATTCTCTCACCAAAGACTTGAACAGTCTTCTCACTCTGGAAATAACTACATAAATTTGTCCATATGTCCTAGGAGTATAAATACAAACTTTGTCAAACACAATCTTGTGACTTGTTTATGGTCAGAGAATAGAAACGTTGAACTGGAGACTATTCTCCTGTGTTGAAAAGGCAGATTTACACCTGATTTGCTCATTAATTTGAGCCAACACTCGATTTCCTTAAGATCTGCCTCTTCTAATTTCAGCATCGAAGAAAACAGCTTCCTAAATACCGGTCCTGTTCCATGATTCCTTGTTTAAGATTCAACTTTTGTAGCAACATTATAACAGCATCTTCCTCGAGTCTAAGCTTGCGCCCTGATATGCACATTGAATTGAGACTGTGTAAGGGTTCTGCAGGCTCTATTCTGTTATCTGATGTGCTCTTGTTAATTCACCTGACAGCTTTTCTAATACATTTTCATTCAAATTTAGTGAATCTTCATTTTTAGCAAAAGAATAGCTTTCAAAAAATAAGTTGTATCAAATAATTTTCCCTACCATTTTACCACATTTAACCAATTCCATCATCTCATCTACCCTTCCTATGCCTTCCCTCCTCCTCATGGCATTCCCATCCCAAACAATCTCTCCAGCCAGGGTAACTTGTTGTTAGGCTCCCATTAGCTTCTGCTATTTTTGTTCTCCACCAACACCAGCCCCACAACACCCACCCAGTAACCACTGAACCACTGGCAGCAGCAGGTATGTAACGTGTCTCAGCGAGCACCAGGCATTGCCCAACAATAAACCCAATAGATTCGTCCCTTAAACTTTCCGATCAAAAAAGTTGGTCAGACAAAAGCTGCAACTCATTGCAGGATCTTGCTGTGCACCCACATTTCCTACAATAGTGTCTACACTTCAAAAATGCTTTATTAGCACTTCGGGATGTTCTGAAGTTCATTATAGGCAAGATAGAAATATACCCTGTCCTCGGAGTGTTTGACGGGGACAGTGTAGAGGGAGCTTTACTCTGTATCTAACCCCGTGCTGTACCTATCCTGGGAGTGTTTGATGGGGACAGTGTAAAGGGAGCTTTACTCTGTATCTAAGCCTGTTTTGGGAGCAATTTAATGTTTATCACTTTAGGGGCATGAATTCACCAATAAAGGGGAAAAGCTGCTGTGCCTCCAGATTGTAAATCTCTCTCTCTGTTCCTTGCAGCTGATTGATATCCAGAATTTCTCCTCGAGTTGGAGCAATGGGATGGCGTTCTGTGCTCTCGTCCACTCTTTCTTCCCTGAAGCCTTCGATTACAATGAGCTGAGCCCCAGTAACCGCAAACAGAACTTTGAGCTCGCATTCGGCACGGCTGAGTGAGTACGACCCTTCCACAAACAGCTCATCCATAACAAGGTCCTGTCACTGTTAGGAACATGGAGATCTTGGGAGGGGGGCTGGGGTGAGGGTGAAGAGAAATCAATGTCCAGGATGGACAATAGGTACAGCTGCCTGAACTGAGGATCCCTCAGTATAGCAGGTTCCATGTTACTTTTATGTAAGAGCATACAAATTAGGAGCCTGCTCCACAGTTCTATAAGATCATGGCTGATCTGATTGTGGCTTTAACTGCGCTTTCCTGCCGATCCCCAAACTCTCGATCCTCTCGTCGATCAAAATTCTAACTCGGCCTTGAAAACATGCAGTGACTCAGCCTCCACTGTCCACTGGGATAGAGAACTCCACACAGACTAATGACCCTCAGAGAGGAGAAATTCTTCCTTATCTTGAGTCTTAAACAGGAGACCCATTATTCTGAAACCGCACTCCCTGGTTCTAGGTTCTCCCCACGTGTGGGAAACATCCTCTCAGCATCCACCCTGTCAAATCCCCTCAGAATATTGTGTCTCAATAAGAGCTCTCATTCTTCTAGACTACCAATGAGTACAGACCCAACCTTCTCAACCTTTCCTCATAAGACAAGCCCCTTCATCCCAGGAAATCAACCTAGTGAACCTTCTCTGAACTGCGCCTGTGTACAGCAGCAGGCCGAGAGCTCAAGGCTAACTGGGAAGGCTGGGCTTATAAATGACGGTCTTGCAGGGTCATCCATATCCCCCAGAAAGAATATTTTTTAAAAAATAAAGCTTTGAGAGTTTGATTGCCTGGAGGCCGCAGGAAATGGCACAGGGCAGCAGTATCTTCAGTTCCACAGATCCCAGGTCCCTGTGCACACTTACAGATCTCAATCGGTCAACTTCTTTCACGGTGCTGCCTTTCAGATCAGATGTTAACCGATGGCCCCCATTCCTAGGAAGAGAGATCTGACCAGTGCCCTGGCCAACAACTTACTGTGTGTAAATTGGCTGCTGCATTTCTGACATAAGCGCAACATTGCCCACGAAGCAGCATTCTGAAGTAGCAAGGTGATGAAAGGCACGATAGAAATGCAAGTTTTATCTTTGTTCTTGATGTTACAGGAAGATGGCCCAATGTGACAGGCTGATTGAAGTGGAGGACATGATGGTGATGGGGAACAAACCGGATCCCATGTGCGTGTTCACCTACGTCCAGTCGCTCTACAACCACCTGCGGCGTTACGAGTAAATCCCCCTTCCTCACGACTGTCGAGACTGGGGAGGGAGAGGCACAGTGGGCTCAATGCCTTGCCCACTCTCCCAGCCTGGCAGAGTCAAAGAGCAGCATCGCAGGTGGCAGCACCAACGTTTTGCAGCAGAGAGGAGGCACCCTGAGCGAATATAAACCACACCATTTTCAGTGCTCACAGCAGAAAAATAAAGGCCACCTACACAGATGTAGCAGCTCACTTAAGATTAAAATAAAAAGAGTTTAACTGTATTGTGGAAGAATCTTTCTTAAGAGGCCAGCTTTTCACAGGGAATCCAGATTCAGCGTCGAAATTCAATATGATGAATGTAACTAGTTGTCAGCTGTGGGTCAGTGGGCAGCGGGGAACTCCCAACCCCTGACCCTCTGCTTCAGAGGCAAGTCCAACTCCAGAGACTTAAGTTCATAATCCAGGCAGATACTCCCAGTGCAGGGCCGAGGGCAGGGCCCAGAGCGGCGCGGCCGGAGGGATCAGGGCTGAGGGCGGTGGTTGTTTCTGTGCTGTAAAGTCCAGACAGTTGCCTCTTCAACTTATGTCACCAACTCCAATTAAATCGATTAGGGAGGACCTGGGATGCACCAGGCCAGATCCAGGTTAGATGTCAGGAGGTTGTTCTTTTCTCCAGACAATAATGAATCACTGCTGTCTCGTGTGGTGGGTGCTGATTCACTGAATTCCTCCAAATGAGGCTTAGACCAGTTTCTGGCTGGGAGGTACTACAGGAAACTCAGGGCCAGAACAATCACCTGCACTCGTTTCAAATTTCCCAGATTATTTCTCCCCAAATTAGCCCAGAGTTTTTCTCCGATTTTCTCTGGCCATGTGGTCTAGGGATAAATATTGGCCAGGGCATCATAGCTAACACTGCAATTCGCTGCTGAAGCTGATCTAGTCAGCTGTTAATTGGGTGCTGCATAATTCCCCTGCTCTTCAAATTTTGCCATGAGGTTTTTGACATCCACCTAAAAGTACAGACAGGGTCTCAGTTCAACATCTCATCCGAAGCGACTGGATTGTGCACTCAAGTCTGTGGAACGGTGCTCAAACTCTCAACCTCCTGATTCGGAGCGGGGGCGGGGAAGGAGAGAGGGGGAGGTTTACCTGAACCTGTTCTAGCAATTCTGAGATTGCGGAAGTTAAGCCTTCTGCACCCGGTCTCTCTCTTTGATGCATTGGAAGTTCTGCCATTCAGTTCTCAGCCACAGTATCTCAGAGCCCTAGCTGCTAAAACCATTGAGAAACTTTCAGGGCAAATTATTCATTGGAATTGGTGTGTTATAGACTCAAACAGGTCCCAGTGCCTTCCAGCACATTGTACAATCGCTGCTTACTGGCTGTCAGTCGGTGGGTATTTTGTGCAACTCATGGAACTTGAGGTTTTTGAAAAGTGGCGGGGGATCTGAAAACCAGAGTGACAAATTTCTGAAAGCTACCATCATCCAGGTCCATTCTCCAGTCCAAATCACTGACCAGTCCCAGGGAAGGGCAGCGACAGTTTTAGCCACATTCACAAAGGAAAAAACGTCTAATAGACACCATCCTGGGTCATGTCACGTGACTGCAATCCTCAGATAGACAGTGTGTGAGATAAAAAGGAGTGTGTACAAGTTACCCAGAGAACAGTGAGAATGTGGAATTCACTACCACAGGGAGCGATTGAGGTGAATAATATAAATACATTTAAGGGGAACCTAGATAAATACAGGAAGGAGAGGGGAACAGCGGGATATGCAGAGAGGGGTATGTGAAGTAGGATGAGAGGAGGCTCGTGTGGAGCATAAAGACCAGCATGGAGCAGCTGGGCCGAATGGCCCGTTTCTGTGAAGAACATTCTATGTATTTTGATCAATAGTTATTTGTGTAGTTATTGAATAGTGAGGGATATTTATTTAGTAAATATTCATGTATGAATTAAATGCACCCGAATTGAGAGGCATTTTCATCTAAAATTAGTACTTGTCTAAAACATCGTTACCATAGCAACACTGTAGATAGACTGATTTCTATTGGTCAAACCCTGCAGAATCATGGCACTCAGTGGTGCTATTCTGACAACACTGGGTATCCCTCGCAACCCACTGTGGCTTGTAAACAGTGCAGATAACACAATCTCTACAGCAGTGAGCATTTCAACTATTCAGGGGAGTGTTTACCGTCCCTGGAATTCCAATTCCTGCCATCGCCCAACACCCGATTGAGAAAGGGCACAACACTGCCTCAGACAAGGCCATGGCTCCCCCATGGGACTTAGCCAGGCAAGCACAGCGCCACCTGAGCCTGTGCCTTTCAGGGAATGCTTGCATTTCATCTGTGCCTGGTAAGCTGACCTCAACCACGGTAGCTTCAATCAACAGCGTAAAAACAAGGGAGAAGGGGAAAGATAAGAGTCGGACAGGGTTCCTGATCCTGACCTCTTGCTGGTAATCCCAGCTGCAAAGCTCACATCCAGATACCAGAATAAGGCTCGAGGTTCTACATTTTTGGAGGCATGCATCACATGAGACATTTCAGCCTGAAACACCAGGGGTGGGGAGTGGCAAAGGATAGGCTGGACCTTCAGAGACAAAACACTCCAATTCTAGAAACAAAATTAAATATTCATATGTATTTTAACCGAACAGTAACCTGAGAATCCGGGAAAACAACATTTAAAACAAACACTACAAAGAGATTAAGAATACAATTATCCAAAAACTATTTTGGGCTTTTTTTTAAATAAAGGTAACAGGCTTGGCACTGTGTGTTAAAGAGAAAAGCAGCTTAATCCTAGTGGAGCTGTTTCAGCATGGATTGACATGCTATCTCACCCCCAGCTCCTGGGATCAAGCTCTGTGATTAGCAAAGTATCCAAAAAGGGTTAAAGAACGGACACTCTGCAAACGTGTTCCACTGGAAACAGGACATGGCATTGAAACCGTCAAAAGAGGTAGCAAGAGGGAATAAGTGGCCCATTTGCACTCCTTTCAGAAACAAGCAGCTGAGGGTGTTGAGTACCTCCCCAAATGTCCGCAGTCACTAAGGCAGTTTTGACAATGAGTCCATTTTAACTTGGTTGTGATGCACTTCGTTGGCAACTGGAGTTGATAGGAAAGCTGGTCTGGATTGTGCATTACTGAACGTCAGAGAAACAGACAGATGTAAGACAGAGGCTACGCTGTGCAGATGCTGACTCTCCTTAGTCAGTCTTTCAGATCTTGTTGAGAATTTTGACAACCTCCTCATAAATGACGAAGACAATGGCCACATCAAGACACACTCTGGCCAAACGTGGAACCGTTCCTTTGTAAAACCTGCAGCACACAAGGGGATGGCCTTTTAGGAAAAATGCAAGGGCATTCGGACTCTCCGAGTCCAGAACAGGCAGAAAAATTTAACATGTCAATACTTACGCAAATAATCCCTCATTTTTAAGGATCTGATATGCACAATCCAGTGTGTTCTTGTACTTGGAGGCCTCAAGACCCTACAATGAAAAGGGGTATGAAAATAAGAACATAGTAATTTCCCAAATACACCAGGCTGCAGTACACACCATGGCGAAGGAAAAGGCTATTTCTTTAGCACCTTTCACAATCTCAGGGCGCCCTAATACACTTTATAAAGTCACTGTTTTAACGTAAGAAATGCAGCAGCCAATGGGCACTCAAACAGCCAATGAACAGCAGTGATAAACAACCAGATCATCTGTATTTAATGACGTTGGTCGATGAATAACTTCCTTGTTCATCTTTCGTATACACAAAAAGGGCAGATTTAGTTTAGTAGCTCATCTGAAAAGGTGCTACCTGCAGCAGTGCTGCACTCCCTCAGTACTGCACAGTGGGCATCGACAGTTGGTGGTGGTGGTGCACGGTGAAGAGTACACAAATAGATAAAGCTTTGTGAAAACAATTGAAATATTTGAGGGAAATTGCTTGCTAGCTGCTCTCCGGCCCCCTCCATTGGAAGTTGACCTCTATTACTCTCAATGGCAGGGTAAGTGTCAGAGCTCTTGTTGAAGCAGCAGAGGGCTCTGGTCCAGTCGAACCACGTTGAACACTATGTCCAGCTCAGGTCAGCATGACACAGGGAGACAGTTAAACCAGAAGGCAGTGACAAGGCTGAACCCTGGCACCAGAGTTACAAGAAGAATCTTGAGAGGTGGCTGAGAGGGTCCCTCATTGAAGTATATTCGACAATAAACAGTGCAGAAAAGGTAAGATCTAGAACACAAGACATTATTCACAGAAAGCACGATGAAAACCCAGGACAGATTTCAGAGTCGGAGAAAGCCCTGGAATCAGCTAACAAAAACAGGCACTGTGATGTGGGGACTGTAGGTTCTCCTTGAAGAGATGAGGAAGAATAATCCTTACCTGGATCTCGTTTGCCTCCTGCAGCAAAAGCTGCCCAACCGCAAGGGGCTAAAGGAGCGAGCTGACCAGATTCAGGCATGGTCAGAGTCAGCGATATGTCACGGGAGGGGGGCATGAGGGACCATTCATGGTTCGTGCTACAGGGTTGGTGGGGGAAAAAGATGGGCAGTAGAGACTTTTCTTGTTGGGACTGAGAACTCATTGTAAGATATTTGATTTATCCTCTTCCTTCCTCACCAGGTTACAAAGTGGTAGGCACCCAAATCACTCAGCAGTTAAATTTCCCTCAGGGTCTGGAAGAAATTATAGGTGCCCAATTTGCATTCATTAATGAGGCTCCCACTCGAGTCAGGCAGCACTCTCAGTCACATAAGGAAACAGCCCCATTAGGGTGGCAGCAATCAAATGGGAACATGGGAGTCAGTTCCAGGAACCAGTCTTACCAGCACGCCCGGTTCCTTCCCACAGGGCAGAGTGGGTCCCAACCCCACCTCTGTCTTTATCTAAGATTTCCGATATCACAACAGTGACCGCACTGCAAAAGGATTTTGTCTGAAGTGCTTTGGGACATCCTGAGATGGCAAAAGGCGCTACAGAAATGCAAGTCTTTGTTTATTTGCAGCACACGCAGTTAAGCATTTTAATCTGCATCAAGCACTGATCTCACCCCCCACTACAATGCCCTGCGTCTCACCTGCATCCTCGTCTTCACCACATCCAGTGGGGTATTCCCGAAGACACTGGCTGCACCAGCAGTAGCTCCAAATGCAGCCGTGATAAATGGGTTAATTGGTTTATTTGGATCATTACCTGAAAACACAGAACCTCTCAGTAATTCAATTCCAATTGCATTATCGAGCCAACATGCATCACATTTTTGATCAGATTCAGAAAGTACCATTGGTCCAAGACCCAATGCTGGCTTCCTCGGGCACCCCCCTAGGTCTGAGCAACTTCCAGGACAACAGCAGAAAAGTGAGGCAAGGGGGCTGGGAATGCTCCCACCCATCTCATTTCCACAGTAATGCTTTATCTGTACCAACTGCCCTAGGTTTTCCACAAAGACCCAAAGCCTGCAATGTAAAAGGGACAGAAATTCAGCATCCTCCTCACCTGGGGAATGGGCTCTCACCCAGTGCCAACCCCAGGAAGTAATGCCCCAGACTCCTCCCCTCCCCCTCTAACTCCCAATGGGTAAAGGGGATGGGATGATGTCCCTCGCTGACCGCTCACCTTTATACCAATTGCGTAGCGTTGTCATCATAAAGAAGCGGATTGCTTGGTTCGAGCCCTGTTTGAGGACAGTGGCTGTCAACCCCTGGTATGTTCCTCGAAGACCTGAGAGAGATAACAAAATACCTCAGTGAGAATTTCCTCAATTATCTCTGAATAAACAGGGATTCTGTGGGGGTGGTAGGGAGACCCTCCCTCTTCCTCTCAATGCCATTCCTTTCCCCACCACAAAGGCAGTGACTCGATGAGGCTCACTGGTCCTCAGTACCCTGTCCATTGGACACGAGACCAGAGATATCCAATATGTTAGCCACATGTGTCTGTCTGAGAATCCAGGTGTGGCTAACTGCATTTCCGAATAGGAAAATGGGCAACAGGCACAAATACTCAGTATGTGTATGAACTTTAACCTGTTTGTGCATTTGCTGGTAAAACAACAAGAAAAGCAGTGTGTTAATTGTATATCCATTATATTTAATTGTATGGAGGTGGTGGATAATAACTGTGGTCATTGGGTGAGGAGCTGCATGCTTGTAATGCATAAATCTGAGAAAAAGGCTAATGAAAGTGTGTAAAGATTGGCTCCAGTTCCATCCTTTACCACCTAGATTTCTGGAACATGACCTAGTGTGAATCAATTTATTGTGAGTATGCGAGAGGTGTTTTCTACTGAAATTAGCGCATGTAGCTAGAATTATGTGAGGGTTCATTGGCAATTTCTACTGGACAACACTGACCAAGACTCTGAACTAGGTTTGGAACTTGATGATTGAGTTTAAATCTAGATTTAAAGGTGGCCTAGATGAGGAATTCATACAATGTTCTCATGGTAGTTTTTTAGAACAGCATGTTCTGGCATTAACCAGAGAGCAGGCAATACTAGACCTGGTACTGACCAAGGAGATAGGATTAATTAACGACCTCCATGTAGGCGCCCCCTAGGTAGCAACAAACTTAATATAATTGGATTTTACATACAGTTTGAAGGAGAGAAGAGTGGGTCTAAGATTAATATTTAAAGTTAAATAAGGGCAATTATGAGGGCATGAAAGCAGAGCTGGCTAAAGTGAACTTGCAAATGAAGGGGTAGGTCAGTAGAGATTCAGTGGCAGACATTTACGGGATATTTCAGAAAACACAGAATAGATACATTCCAACGAGAAAGTAAACTTCCCAGGGGAGGACCCACCATCCGTGGTTAATAAAAAAGTTAAAGATAGAATCAAACTCAGAAAAACCATATAAATCGCTCAAAGATGGGTGGCAGGTCAGAAGATTGGACAGAATATAAAAACAGCAAAAATAATGACTAAAAGATTAACTAGAGGGGAAAATTTAGAGTACAAGAGAAAGCTAGCTAGAAATATAAAGACATATAGTAAGAGTTTCTACAGATATTTTTAAAAAGTTAACATTTGGTCCTATAAAAAGAGAGCCAGGGGAATTAATAATGGAAAATAAGGAGCTGGTAGATGAATTGAACAGGTATTTTACATCGGTCTCCACTACACAGGATACAAGTAACATTCCAGAAATAGCTGTAAATCAGGAATTGGAAGGGAGGGAGGAACTCAGGAAAATTACAATCACCAGAAACTTAGTTACTCACAGTACTAAGCAATTTTTTGGAGCTGCAGGCTGACAAGTCCCTGTGACCTGATGGATTTCATTCTGAGGTCTTAAAAGAAGTGGTTAGTGAGATAGTTGATGCACTTGTTTTAATTTTCCAAAATTCACTAAATTTGGAGAGGGTTCCATTAGAATGGAAAGTAGCAAATGTAACTCCTTAGTCAAAAAGGGAGAGAGACAGAAAGCAGGAAACTATAGCGTAACATCTGTCATAGGGAAATTATTAGTGGCTATTATTAAATACATTATAACAGGGCACTTGGATAAATTTAAGGAGTCAACATAGTTTTGTGAAAGGGAAATCATGTTTAACTAATTTATTGGAGTTCTTTGAAATAACATGCTGTGGATAAAGGGGAACCAGTGGATGTACTCTACTTAGATTTCCAGAAGGCATTTGATAAGGTCCCACATCAAAGGTTATCGCAGAAAATAGAAGCTTATGGTGTATGGGGTAACACACTGGCATGGAAAGATGATTGGCTAGCTAACAGGAAACAAAGTTGACATAAATGGGTCATTTTCTGGTTGGCAGGATGTGATGAGTGGTGTGTCAGAGATCAGTGCAGGGGCCTCAACCTTTTACAATTTATATAAATGACTTGGATGAAGGGAAGGCATGGTTGCTAAATTTGCTGATGACATAGATAGGGAGGAAAGTAAGTTGAGAAGAGGACACAAGGAGGCTACAAATAGATATAGATAGGTTAAGTGAGCGGGCAAAGGTCTGGTAAATGGAGCATAATGTGGGAAAATGCAAAATTGTCCATTTTGTCAGAAAGAATAAAAAAAGCATTATCTAAATGGTGAGAGATTGCAGAGCTCTGAGATGCAGTGGGATCTGGATGTCCTAGTGCATGAATTGTAAAAGGTTAATATGCAGGTAAAGCATGTAATTAGGGAAGCAAGTCATTTATTGTGAGGGGAATTGAATGCAAGAGTAGGGCGGTTATGCTTCAGTTATACAAGGCATTGATGAGATCACATCTGGAGTACTGTGTACAGTATTAGTCACCTTATTTGGGAAAGGATGCAAATACGTTGGAAGCAGTTCACAGAAGGTTTACTAGATTAATACCAGGAATAGACAGGTTGTCTTATGAGGAAAGGTTGGGCAGACTAGGCTTGTATCCATTGAAGATTAGAAGAGTAAGAGGTGACTTGTCGAAACATATAAGATCCTGAGGGATCATGTCAGGGTTGATGTGGAGAGCGTGTTTCCTCTTGTGGGAGAATCTAGAACTAGGGGTCACTGTTTAAAAATAAGGAATCACCCATTTAAGGCAGATGAGGAGAAATTTTCACTCTGAGGGTTGAGAATATTTGGAACTCTTCTCAAAGGCAGTGGAGACAGAATATTTTTATTTTATTATTTGAATATTTTTAAGGCAGAGACAGATACATTCTTGATAGGCAAGGGGTGAAAGGTTATAGGGGTTAGGCAGGAACATGAAGTTGAAGCTAAAGTTAGATCAGCCATGATCTTATTGAATGATGGAGCAGACTCAAAGGACCAAGTGGCCTACTCTTGCTCCTAATTCTTGTGTTCTTATGACAGGTGTCTGGGGTGGGTCGAGAGACAGTAATGCAACAGTATAAACACAAAGTGCTGGAAAAACTCTAAGTCTAGCAGCATCTGTGGAGAGAGAAACAGTTACTGTTTCGATTCCAATATATGACTCTTCTTCAGAAGTTAAGCTTTGAAGATGAGTCATATTCGACTCGAAATGTTTTTCTCTCTCCACAGATGCTGCCAGACCTGCTGAGATTTTCCTGTCTTGGTTTTATTTCAGATCTCCAATATCTGCAGTTTTTTGCTTTTATTATAGTAATGCAATGGCGCTGGCACAGGACTAGAAATCCAGAGGGTGCACATTCAAAACTCACCATTACAAGCTATGGAACTGAACCCACTCATCAAAACCCATCAGCTAGCTCATTAATCCTTCAGCCCCTATTAATGATTACAGCCACACATTATACTGGCCTTTAGTCCCAGGGTCTAGGAATGGGCAGGGAATGCTGCTGTGCCAGTACTACCCACACCTCAAGAATGAATAATAACGAGAGACAGTAGGAAATTCTCATAGTGCTTACTGTATTATTTGATTTTGGCATTTGACAGGCCTATATTCTCAGGAGGTATCAGACTGCATGCAAAGTCATAGTCATAGAGGTCTACAGCACAGAAAAAGGCCCTTCGGCCCATCAAGTCTGCACAGGTCAAACAAGTACCTAACTATTCTAATCCCATTTTCCAGCACTAGGCCCATAGCCTTGTATGCCATGGCATTGCAAGTGCACATCACAATACTTCTTAAATGTTATGAAGATTTTTGCCTCTACCACCCTTTCAGGCAGTGAGTTCCAGATTCCCACCACCTTCTGGGTAAAAAAATTCTTCCTCACATCTCCTCTAAACCTCCTGCCCCTTACCTTAAATCTATGCCCCTTGGTTATTGATCCCTCCACCAAGGGGAAAAGTTCCTTCCTGTCTACCCTATCTATGCCCCTCAATTTTATACACCACAATCATGTCCCCCCTCAATCTCCTCTGCTCAAAGGAAAATAACCCCAGTCTATCCATCTCTCCTCATAACTAAAACTCTCCAACCCAGGAAACATCCTGGTAAATCTCCTCTGCACTCTCTCTAGTGCAATCACATCCTTCCTATCATGTGGATTCCAGAACTGCACAAAATACTCTAGCTATGGCCTAACCAGCATTTTATACAGTCCCAGCATAACCTCCCTGCTCTTATATTCTATGCCTCGGCTAATAAAAGCAAGTATCCCATATGCCTTCTTAACCACCTTATCTACTCATCCCGCTACCTTAAGGGACCTGTGGACATGCACACCAAAGTCCCTCTGATCCTTGGTACTTCCCGGGGTCCTACCATTCAAAGTGTATTCCCGTGTCTTGTTTGTCCTGCCCAATTGCATCACCTCTTACTTATCTGGATTAAATTCCATTTGCCACTGATCAGCCCATCCAAACCCTCCTGTAATCTAAGGCTACCCTCCTCACTATTTACCATCTCACCAATTTTCATGTCATCCACGAACTTACTGATCAACCCTCCTACATTCAAGTCATTTATATATACCACAACAGCAAGGGACCCAACACCGATCCCTGTGGAACCCCAATGGACACAGGCATCCAGTCACAAAAACACCCCTCGACTATCACCCTATGCTTCCTGCCACTCAACCAATTCTGGATCCAATTTGCCTTGGATCCCATGGGCTCTTACCATTGTTATCAGTCTCCCATGCGGGACCTTATCAAAAGCCTTGCTGAAGTCCAAGTAGACTACGTCAAATGCATTGCCCTCATCTACACACCTGGTCACCTCATGGAAGAATGCAATCAAGTTGCTAAGACATGACCTCCCCTTAACAAAACCATGCTGACTGTCCTTGATTAAGCCCTGCCTCTCCAAGTGTAGATTAATTCTGTCCCTCAGAATTGCTTCCAATAGTTTCCCCACCACTCAGGTCAGACTGACTGGCCTACCTTGTTCTCGAATAATCCCCCCGACACCATGGAAAAACCCATCTGACTGGCCTACCTTGTTCTCGAATAATCCCCCGGACACCATGGAAAAACCCATGGTATTTCGGACTAAGTGAGCTCTGGTCATGAATAAGCTTCACCTACAAAGAGAAAAAACAATGATAAGAGCTCAAATCAATTTCAACAATGAACAAAGGGATTGAGAAAAAGGCAGCTCACCACCAACTTCTCACGGGCAATTAGGGGATGGGCAATAAACACTGGCCCAGCCAGCGAAACCAACATCCCATGAATGTATAAAAAAAAGTTATATTGCACAAAATATATAAGAGATTCACTGGTTACCAAAACCAAGCCTGGTTCACAAGCTCTAAAATATTTACCTAAATGAGTTCAGTTGAAATAATCCAAATGTTAAGGTATGTTCTTTTGTTAATGATTCCACATAAATACTCTGCCATTGTTCTCTGATGGGACTTTTTCACTCCTGGGCACAGTGTGAGGATGTGACATTACCTTTACTGTCTCCATGGGGCATACAACCAACACAGCTTCAGCCACCCCAGCTCCCAGGCCACACAGAAAGCTCCGCCACATAGTCAGCACCCCCTTCTCATCAATCATCCGATTATTCAGAAATTCAAACATTCCAAACCTGAGGACAAAATAAAGGAGAGACAAATAAGATCATTTAGACAGTGCCAAGCTTGGCAGCAGTGCCATTTATCTCTTTGCTGCTTGTGGGAGCTTGCTGTGCACAGTGATTGCCACACTTGCCTACAATCCAACACTGACTACACTTAGTACCACATTGGTTGTAAAGCACTTTGGGATGTACTTAAGATGTGAAAGGGGTGGGGTGGGGGGGGGGGCAGGGGGAGGAAGAGAGAGAGAGAGAGCAATATGGGGGTGGGGGAGGAAGAGAGAGAGAGAGCAATATGGGGGTGGGGGAGGAAGAGAGAGAGAGCAATATGGGGGTGGGGGTGGGGGGGAGAGAGCAATATGGGGGTGGGGGTGGGGAGAGAGAGCAATATGGGGGTGGGGGGGAAGAGAGAGAGCAATATGGGGGTGGGGGGGAAGAGAGAGAGCAATATGGGGGTGGGGGGGAAGAGAGAGAGCAATATGGGGGTGGGGGGGAAGAGAGAGAGCAATATGGGGGTGGGGGGGAAGAGAGCAATATGGGGGTGGGGGGGAGAGAGCAATATGGGGGTGGGGGGGAGAGAGCAATATGGGGGTGGGGGGGGAGAGAGCAATATGGGGGGTGGGGGGGGAGAGAGCAATATGGGGGGTGGGGGGAGAGAGCAATATGGGGGTGGGGGGGAGAGAGCAATATGGGGGTGGGGGGGAGAGAGCAATATGGGGGTGGGGGGGAGAGAGCAATATGGGGGGTGGGGGGGAGAGAGCAATATGGGGGGTGGGGGGGAGAGAGCAATATGGGGGTGGGGGGGAGAGAGCAATATGGGGGTGGGGGGGGAGAGAGCAATATGGGGTGGGGGGGAGAGAGCAATATGGGGGTGGGGGGGAGAGAGCAATATGGGGGGTGGGGGGGGGAGAGAGCAATATGGGGGTGGGGGGGGGAGAGAGCAATATGGGGGGTGGGGGGGAGAGAGCATATATGGGGGTGGGGGGGAGAGAGCAATATGGGGGTGGGGGGAGGGAGAGAGCAATAGGGGGTGGGGGGGAGAGAGCAATATGGGGGGTGGGGGGGAGAGAGCAATATGGGGGTGGGGGGGAGAGAGCAATATGGGGGTGGGGGGGAGAGAGCAATATGGGGGTGGGGGGGAGAGAGCAATATGGGGGTGGGGGGGAGAGAGCAATATGGGGGTGGGGGGGAGAGAGCAATATGGGGGTGGGGGGGAGAGAGCAATATGGGGGTGGGGGGGAGAGAGCAATATGGGGGTGGGGGGGAGAGAGCAATATGGGGGTGGGGGGGAGAGAGCAATATGGGGGTGGGGGGGAGAGAGCAATATGGGGGTGGGGGGGAGAGAGCAATATGGGGGTGGGGGAGGAAGAGAGAGAGAAATATGGGGGTGGGGGGATGAGAGAGAGCAATATGGGGGTGGGGGGGAAGAGAGAGAGCAATATGGGGGTGGGGGGGAAGAGAGAGCAATATGGGGGTGGGGGAGAGAGAGAGCAATATGGGGGTGGGGGGGAGAGAGAGCAATATGGGGGTGGATGGGGGGGGAGAGAGAGCAATATGGGGTGGGGGGAAGAGAGAGAGAAATATGGGGGTGGGAGGGGGAAAAGAGAGAAATGGAATCAAACTGCCCGACAATATTATGGGGGCCGGGAGGTGGGTGTAGGGCTGCAGCCAGGAAAGTAGAGTTGAGGTCACAATCAGATCAGTCATGTTCTTATGGGATGGCAGGGCAGGCTTGAGGGGCCAAATGGCCTACCTCCTCCTTTTCCTATTTGAGCAGAAAGCAGTGGTACCCACTCAAGAATTTCTCAGTATGTTGAAGCAAAGCATTGCACAGCAAGTATAGCAGCAGAAAACCCCCACTCTTCATAAAACTGAACAATATCATTGATCTCAAATATTTGCCCATAAGCATGCTCCTTCTTTATCCACCTCCTTTTCTGGCCTTTATTTTCCATCTCTTAACTTTTCCTGCTTGGACTGATGTTTCATCCCCTTACCTGACGGCTGATTTTGGAATGGAACCATACAGCAGAGAGCTAAGACCTCGGTACAATCCTTTAACTCCATGATCCCGAACAGTCACTTGCACACAGTCAGCTGCCAAGAGAGCAGATTGTTAGCTCCTGGAGCTCATAAGTGGGCAATCAACTCCCGATCAATCTACTCCCTGCGCACAGTTTTATAAATGACAATAATATAAAAGCAAAATACTGCGAATGCTGGAAATCTGAAACAAAATCAAAAATTGCTGGAAAAACTCAGTAACTCTGACAGCATCCGTGGAGAGAAAGACAGAGTTAACGTTTCGAATCCGTATGACTCTTCCTCAGAACTAAAGAGAAATAGAAATGTGGTGAAATATAAGCTGCTTAAGGGGGTGGGCCGGGACAGCTGGAGCTGGATAGAGGGTCAGTGATAGGTGGAGGCAAAGGAGAGATTGCCAAAGATGTCATAAACAAAGGGACAAAGGGTTGTTGACGGTGGTGATCTTAGTTAAAGGATGTGTTAATGGTGACATTAAGGGTGGAAAGCAGGAAGAGCAAGTGACAGATGGCCCTGGTGGGGTGGGGGATGGAAATAGGCTAAAAGGTGGGGATAAAACAATAAATAGAAATAAATTTTAAAAATAATAATAGAAATAGGTGGGAAAAGAAAAAAATATATAAAAAAAAATTATTATTAGAAAAAAGGGGCTCAAAAAGGGGTGGGGTTCAAAGGTCTGAAGTTGTTGAGCTCAATATTCAGTCCGGCAGGTTGTAAAGTGCCTAGTCGGAAGATGAGTTGCTGTTCCTCCAGTTTGTGTCGCGTTTCACTGGAACAATGCAGCAGGCCAAGGACGGACATGTAGGCATGAGAGCAGGATGGTGTGTTGAAATGGCAAGCGACAGGAGGGTCTGGGTCATGCTTGCGGACAGACCGAAGGTGTTCCGCAAAGCGGTCACCCAGTCTGTTTTTGGTCAATCCCTATCAAATGACAATCCCTGCCTCCTGATGTCACTTCCAGTTCTACTTACCATTGTCTGGTTCACTAACTGCTCAAGTTAGCTACTTGAGTGCATGATCATACCACAGACTGACAAGTCCCTCTCCCCCATCCCCCCCACCCTCCGGGAGAAGTGGATTCCAACTATTCATTCCAAATGCTCCCCTGCAGGGAACTGGGCAGGGATCAGAGAGGAAACCACAATCTGTACATCTCCTGTCTCGGTGAACTCAAAGTAACCTGCCAGCGTCAGGATTTTTAACCAGGCTGCCCTGTGTAGCGTGGGAATGTGAGCATTACTTCCTGATGGCCCTGTAGAATGTACAGCTCTATATTAATGTGGAGTCTGTGGCCACACATACAACCTTCAGAGTTCCAGTCACAAAGTGAGAGCTTAATTTTCAGTGTCATCATAGTACAGGGGAGGGGGAGTCTTTGTACCAGTAAAAATTTGCAGGCATCTCTCGCCTATTCCCTATAACATATAGCCTTTATTTCTTGATAATAAGGAACTGTATTTACCAATGCCCTTATAGCGTGGAGGATTTGCTCGTTCATCAAGCTGTAACTGTGTTTTCACATACTCTGTCGGAAACGTGATACAGATTTCAATTCCACCAGCCAGTCCACCTACACCACACAAAGACGATTCATTGATGTGACCACACACAAATTAAAGGTAATCTCAACTAACACCCCCAAGTACTCGCACACTCCCTACAGCCTTGTAGCCCAAATTGCCCCATCCTCACACCCCTTTCCCAGCCTTCAAAGCCCCTTAAGCACCACCACTCCTCCTTCAGCAGCAACTCCCAGTCCTGTTACATCTACCATACCCACAAATCTTCATCCCTCCCTCGCTCACTTCCCCCCTCCCTCCCTTCCCTCTGCCCCCTCCCTCCCTTCCCTCTACCCCCCTCCCTCCCTTCCCTCTACCCCCCTCCCTCCCTTCCCTCTACCCTCCTCCTTTCCCTCTGTCCCATCTCCTCTCCTTCCTCTCCCTCCCTTCCCAGTGCCCCCTCCAATCACGCCCTCCCCTCCCTTCCCACGGCCGCCTCCCCTCGCTCCCTCTCCTCTGCCACATCCCCCTTCGCCTCCTTCCCCCACTCCTTTCCCCCTTCCCCTCCTCCCCTCCCCGCACCCTCTCCCTCTCCTCTCCATGCACCGCTCTCCCCCCCTCCCCTCCCCTCCTACCCTCCCCCCGCCTCACCTGCCAGGATGGCTTTCGCCGGGTGAGTGATTTTCTTGGAGCCGCCTCCCGTTGCCGTTGCCGGTGCCGGTGCCGCTGCCGCCCAGAGCGGCCT
This sequence comes from Carcharodon carcharias, assembly GCF_017639515.1. Taxonomy (NCBI): domain Eukaryota; kingdom Metazoa; phylum Chordata; class Chondrichthyes; order Lamniformes; family Lamnidae; genus Carcharodon; species Carcharodon carcharias. Next base: position 143,744,088 of record NC_054476.1, read on the forward strand.
CTGCCTCTCCGCCTCCGGGTCTGAAGTCCTGACCGTTCCGGAGCCGCTGCCTAGCCGCCTCGTCCTGGCGGGACAAGAGTCGCTGACAGCGAAAGGCCCGATTCTCGATGACATGTCGGCGGCGCGGAGGCCGCTCCCGGGCCTCAGGCCGGGGTAAAATTCGCCTCAAATTCGGCGCCGAAAGAAAATTACAGATCGGCCCCGCCCTCCGCCGCTCTCCATTGGCCAATCCCAGTTCTCGTCTGATTGGCTCCTGAAAGCCTGCGATACAATTGGCTAGATCCGGGACCTATGATTGGTTAATGCCTGTGTACTATATGAAACATCTGATTGGCTGTCTCCGACATCTGATTGGCTGTCTCCGATATGTGATTGGCTGTCTCCGACATCTGATTGACTGTCTCCGACATCTGATTGGTTGACGAGGATAAGGAGAGAGATAACCTGAGAAGTGGAGTCACCGAGAAACAGTAAAAACATTCACAGTGCAAATTGTAAAAACAATCACAATGCAAATTGGAAAAACATTCACAATGCAAATTGGAAAAACATTCACAGTGCAAATTGGAAAAACAATCACAATGCAAATTGGAAAAACATTCACAATACAAATTGTAAAAACAATCACAATGCAAATTGGAAAAACATTCACAGTGCACATTGGAAAAACATTCACAGTGCAAATTGGAAAAACATTCACAATGCAAATTGTAAAAACAATAACAATGCAAATTATAAAAACAATCACAATGCAAATTTTAAAAACAATCACAATGCAAATTATAAAAACATTCACAGTGCAAATTGTAAAAACATTCACAATGCAAATTGTAAAAACATTCACAATACAAATTGTAAAAACAATCACAATGCAAATTATAAAAACAATCACAATGCAAATTGTAAAAACATTCACAATGCAAATTATAAAAACATTCACAATGCAAATTATAAAAACATTCACAGTGCAAATTGTAAAAACATTCACAATGCAAATTATAAAAACATTCACAATGCAAATTGTAAAAACAATCAATGCAAATTATAAAAACAATCACAATGCAAATTATAAAAACATTCACAGTGCAAATTGTAAAAACATTCACAATGCAAATTATAAAAACATTCACAATGCAAATTGTAAAAACATTCACAGTGCAAATTGGAAAAATATTCACAGTGCACATTGGAAAAACATTCACAGTGCAAATTGGAAAAACATTCACAATGCAAATTGTAAAAACAATAACAATGCAAATTATAAAAACAATCACAATGCAAATTTTAAAAACAATCACAATGCAAATTATAAAAACATTCACAATGCAAATTGTAAAAACATTCACAATGCAAATTATAAAAACATTCACAATGCAAATTGTAAAAACATTCACAGTGCAAATTGGAAAAATATTCACAGTGCACATTGGAAAAACATTCACAGTGCAAATTGGAAAAACATTCACAATGCAAATTATAAAAACATTCACAGTGCAAATTGGAAAAACAATCACAATGCAAATTGGAAAAACATTCACAATGCAAATTATAAAAACATTCACAGTGCAAATTGGAAAAACAATCACAGTGCAAATTGGAAAAACATTCACAGTGCAAATTGTAAAAACAATAACAATGCAAATTGGAAAAACAATAACAATGCAAATTGTAAAAACATTCACTGTACAAATTGGAAAAACATTCACAGTGCAAATTGGAAATATATTCACAATGCAAATTGGAAAAACATTCACAATGCAAATTGGAAAAACATTCACAGTGCAAATTGGAGAAACATTCACAGTGCAAATTCTTCAGTTCTAAAGAAGGGTCATACGGACTCGAAACGTTAACTCTATTTTTCGCAATGCAAAGTGTAAAAAAAGTATCCACAATGCAAAGTTCAAAATATATTCACAATGTAAAGTACAACAAATATTCACAATGCAGGATGCGAAAAAATTCACAATGCAGGGTGCAAAAGTATAGTGAATGCAGACTGCAATAATTATTCACAATGCAAAGTGTAAAAATATCCACAATGTAAAGTGAAAAAAGTTCGCAGCCTGTGGAGATTGTAACATCTAAGGTACAGGATGTTCCAATGCTTGTTACATTGGTTCCTGGCTAGTTACAAGGGTGGGACCCTCTGGGAGTGTTTTGATAACTCCCCAGATCAGTTCACTGGTCAGTGAACAGCTCTTCTTTGAATCATTCAGTTTCGGGGGAGTCAGGAGCAGGGGAAGGAAGTTCCAGGCAGCCAAATTGCTGCTGTTAGCTCGGAAGAGCTGAGAAGAGAGCTCAGGGGAAGCTCAAGTAACCAAATATAAGAAGCCCTGAAGACCCAAGAAGGCAGTCAGCCAGTTTGAGGCAGTCTGCCAGCCAATAAGTGTCACAGAGTCAGGGACAGGCAAAGTTCCCAGTTAAGTTGGTTAAAAAGTTAGAGAAAGTGCTGTGGGGAGCAGATTTTAAGTAAAGAGGGCCATTGGGAAAAGGTACCTCTTTGAAGCAGTGGTATTCTGCTTGGCATGGCCATATATCTGAAAGTGTGCTTGTAAGCTAGTGTTGAGTGTACTCAGGAATCCAGGGAGAAGGAATCTCGGAAGGCGAGATTGAAACCCTCTGAGGTGGGCCATTGTTAAAGCTTTCGGAGTGTGAGTGACTTTTGGAGAGAATTCCAAGGAGAGATCTTTGAAAGTGAAGCTGGGAATCAGAGTGAAGCAGAGTTTCAATAAAATTGTTTGAGTTGGTCTTTACTGATGTCTGGGTGGGTTCTTGAGAAATCCATGGACTTCGCTTTTGTTTGTTCAAAACCCATGGATTCTTGTGGCTTTATTCCAAAAGCATGTGGTCTTGAATCTCAACCTTTACCTACTTGAAACAAAATGTTACTGGCCCCTATCCAGATCTCCCCTCACATCCCAGGATCTGGTCAAGGCTCATAACACAATGCAAATTGCAAAAAATATTCGCAATGCCATGTGTAAAAAATATTCACAATGAAATGTGCAAAAAATACTCAATGCAAAGTGCAAAAAATAGTCACAATGCAAAGTGTAAAAAGTATTCACAATGTGAAGTACAAAAAATGTTTACAATGCAGGCTGCAAAAACCATACACAAAATAGGATGCAATAAAACAACACGATGTAGGGTGCAGTAAATAAACACAATGCAGTTAAAAAATATATACACAATGCAGGGTGGAAAATATATACACAATGCAGTGAAGGCATTATTAGATGGAAAATTTTTTAGACCACATTTGGAGTACTCAGTCTCCACCGTTCTGGTCTCCATAATGCAGAGAAGGATTTTGAAGCACTGGAGAAAGTGCAGAAAAGATTCACAAGTATGATAACAGAACTGAGTGCGTCAGGAAAGCTTGAGCTGGCTGGAACAAAACAGAAAACACTGGAAAAACTCAGCAGGTCTGACAGCATCTGTGGAGAGAAAAACAGCTCTGGAGAAGGGTCATACGGACTCGAAAAGATAACTCAGTTTCTCTCTCCACAGATGCTGTCAGACCTGCTGAGTTTTTCCAGAATTTTCAGCTTTGTTTCAGATTTCCAGCATCTGCAGTATTTTGCTTTTATTTGAGCAGGCTGGAGTTCTTTTCTCTATTAAAGAGGCTTTGCTGGGAACAATTCAGGAGGAATTTCTTTGCCCAGAGAGTAATGAGAATGTGGAATTTGCTGCCAGGTGGAATGGTTGGAGCAGAGAGTAATGACCCATTTAACGGGAGGTTTGATTCATATATGAAGGAGATATGGATATATATAGGTAGAGAAGGATAAGGGTGTACCTACACCATAGGGACTGCAGCGGACCAAGAAGACAGCTCACCATCAACTTCTCAAGGACAATTAGGGATGAGCAATAAATGCTGGCCTAGCCAGCGATGCCCATATCCTGTAAATGAATAAAAAAGACGTAATTTGTGTATGCAGTCTATTGCATAGACCAAATGGGCTGAATAGCCCATACCAGTGTTATAATTCTGTGCAACACAGTGCAATGTAGAGCGTTTAAGATAAAGGTGAACTTATCATGTAATAAATTAAAGCAACATAACACAAAGCTGAGTGAGTTAAATAAATAAATATAGTGCAAAACAATGGAGAGTTTAATCAATAATTTCAACAATACAAGTTGCAATAGGTTATTTCAATACAAGATAATGCAAGGTGCAATAAATATATTAGAGATAGAGATGTGCTAGCTGTGATTTTTCAAAATTCTCTAGATTCAGGATGGCCCCGTTAGATTGGAAGTTGGCAAATGTTACACCACTTTTCAGGAAAGGAGGGAGAGAGAAAACACTGAACTACAGGCCAGTTAGTCTAACATCAGTTGCTGGAACAATGCTGGAATCTACTATTAAGGAAGTCTTAACAATGCACTTAGAAAAGTTTAGTATGATTAGAACAAGTCAACATAGTTTTACTGAAGGAAATCCTGTTTGATAAACTTATTCGTTTTTTGAGGATGTAACTAGTAGGGTAGATAAAGGGGAACTAGTAGATGTAGTGTACCTGGATTTCCAAGAGGCATTCGATAAGGTGCTGCACAAAAGGTTAATAGGCAAGATAAGGGCTCATGGAGTTGGGGGTAATATATGAGCATGGATAGAGGATTGATTAACGGGTAGAAAGCAGAGAGTGGGCATGAACAGGGCTTTTTCAAGTTGGCAGGCAGTGAATAGAGGAGTGCTGCAAGGATCAGTGCTGCAGCCTCAGTTATTTACAAGCTATATTGATGACTAATGTGAAGAGACAGAGTAATGTATCTAAGTTTGCTGATAATACTAAACTAGGTGGAAAGGTAAGCTATGGGGAAGACATAGAGAGACTGCAAAGAGATATGGACAGGGTAAGTGAGTGGGCAACAAGATGGCAGATGGAGTATAATGTAGGGAAGTGTGAAGTTATTCACTTTTGTTGTAAGAATAAAAAAGCAGAATTTTATTTTTTAATTAAGAAACTTGTAAGCATTTACATTCAAAGAGACTTGTGTGTGCTGGTGCAAGGAATGCAGAAAGTTAGCATGCATGTGCAGTAAGCAATTAGGAAGGCAAACAGCACGTTGGCCTTTATTGCAAGGGGGTTGGAGTACAAGAATAAAGAATTCTTGCTACAGTTGTACAGGGTTTAGATGAGGCCACATCTGGAATAATTTGTGCAGATTTGGTCTCCTCATTTAAGAAATTTGCATTGAAGGTGGTACAGTGAAGATTCACTAAAATGGTCCTTGAGATGAGGGAGTTGTCCTATGAGAGAGGCTGAGTAAACTGGGTTTATATTCTCTGGGCTTTAGAAGAATGAGAAGCAATCACATTGAAACATACAAAATTCTGAGGGAGTTTGATAGGGTGGATGCTGTGGGATTGTTTCCACTAGGTCAGGGAATCTAAAACACGGGGGCACAGTCTCAGGATAAGGGGCTGATCATTTAGGACTGAGATGAGAAATTTCTTCATTCAAAGGGTTGTGAATCTTTGGAATTCTCCACTCCAGAAGGTTGTGGATGCTTCATCATTGAATACATTTAAGGCTGGGAGAGACAGATTTTTGGTCTGTCAGAGGATTAAGGGATATGGAGATTGGGCAGGAATGGAGTTGAAGCCCAAGTTCAGCCATGATCATATTGAATAGCAGGGTCCAGGGGCCAAGTAGTCAAATCTGTTCCTGTTTCTTATGTTCTTAACATAGTTCCCCTGTAGCTCAGGAAGCCATAGTAATAATGAAAGTTGCAACTTTGATTAGCAATGCTGGTAAGCCCACTGATGTTCAGGCAGCTAACTTAGCACAGATGATGGTTTGTTCTAGATTGGTACCAGACCAAAAAGTGTTTTGCCATTGTTATGAAAGCTTTCTTTACTGAAATTATTCAGAAGTTTCTTACTTGTAGTTCTAATTGTTATCTTCCAATTTAAATTAATTTCAAACATTAAATGCATATTTTATCAATTCAATTCAATAACGAAATGAAGTTGGGTTCTGTTTAACAAACTTTAAAAAAAAGAAACTGGAACTTCTTCCTGCTCAAAATATCTGATGCAGCGATGGCTAGTAACATTTTTGGTGGTTGAATCATATGCAGAACCATTCCAGCTTGTTACACGACAATTGATCATAAGGCTGGGCATCAACCACATCTTTCCAAAAATGTTTTCTTTAATCTGAAATGAGTTCAGGGTGGAGAAGGGGGGTGGTGGACAGGAAGCAGGTTTTCAGAAGCACCTTAAAGGAGGAGGAAAGAGACGGTGAGATTTAGGGAGGGAATTCCAGAGCTTAGGGCCCAGGCAGCTGAAGGCATGGCTGCCAATGGTGGTGTGATTGAAATGCTTGAGTGGTGAGAATTGGTGGAGCGCAGAGATCTTGGAGGGTTGTAGGGATGGAAGAGATGGGAGGGGCGTGGCCATAGAGGAATTTGGACGTGAAGGTGAGAATATTAAAATTGTGAGGTTGCCAGACTGGGAGGCTGTGCAAGTCAGTAAGTACAGGATTAATTGGTGAAATGGTCTTAATGTGAGTCAGAACAAGGGCTGCAGAATTTTGGATGTCCTCATATTTAGAGATCGTACAGCTGGATCTCAGTCAGGAGAGAATTAAAATGGTTGAGTCTGGAGTCAGAGTAATCATCATTAATTGATTGAGAGTTGAAGTGGAGATGAAGCTACTGTGAGCTGAGTAAAGCTGCAATGCTGGGGACAATCACAAATAGAAAATAAAAATGTCCCAAAGACTTTCAGCTGAACTCCGTCCCTTTCAGATTCAAAATTCCCACCTTGTCAACAAGTCACGCCCCCTCATCTCTATTGGTCGATGGTGAGGCCCCGCCCACTGGCTTTGCTCGGTTATCATGGCGGCGGTTGCGGCGTTGGATACGGTTGCCAGGCGACACTTTTTGTTGATACGGTGGCGACCACGGCTGCGCGAACCTGGAGAAGGGAAAGAAGGAGGAGAGCGGCTCCCAAGGCAAGTTTCAGCGGGACAGGGGGCTACCCAGGCCCGTGGACAGGGGGCTACCCAGGCCCGGGGACAGGGGGTTGGGGGGAACACCCAGTCCGGGGACAGGTGAGTCCCTCCCCCACCACCCCGGGGACAGGTGATTCCCTCCCCACCCCCCACGCCCGCGGGGCAGGTGATTCCCCCCCCCCCTGGAACAGTTGATTCCACCACCCCCACGCCCGCGGGGCAGGTGATTCCCCCACCCCCAGGGACAGGTGTTCCTCCCCCTCCCCCTCCAGGGACAAGCGCTCCTCCACCCTGGAGACTGATACTCGCTGTCCCTGACCCCCGGGACAGTCCCTCATACCAGAGAGGCTGCCTCTTTCCCTTTACACCTGGGGACCACCCCCTCCACTGTGATTGCCCATGACCTCTCACCCTAGCGCCTGGCCTAAACCCCTGACCCTCAGGCTGTGCTACGAGTTACTTCTTGTCCTGATCTCTCCTAATGTCTCTCGCTGTCAAACTCTGGCTAATAATTACATCTCCGAAATGCCTTGGGATGTTTAACTCTGTTAAAGGCACTATATAAATGCGAGTTATTGTTGGTGTTTCTAGCAGAAGGTTCATGACATCTCCCTCCCCCCATTCACCAAAAATAAAACCATGGATAAATAATAAATGTAAAGAATGATTATTGTTGATTGAATAATAATTAGAGAGCGAATCGCTTGTTTTCAGCATACAGCAGGGGACAATGGCCAAACTGGTCCAGACACGAACCAAGTTCCTGCCCCAAGAATGGCACTTGTCAAACAAAAGCCGCTATAACAATGCAGAGGTTCAGCGCTCACGATCGGAGCGCCTGGTCTTGGAGAGCGAGAGGCTGGTGGACCAGATCGAGAACTCCACGAGGAAAACTCAGCGAGATGTCAACAAAAAGCTCGGTATGTCCCTTTTGATAATTTTTTAGCAATATTGCATTCTGTATGTCCACTGACCCGCGGGCAAGTACAGACCCATAGACAGTCTCCTAGTATTTCCAATCTTATCGCGTAGCAAAGCAACTTCAGGTTCAACTATGTTAGTGTGACTCTGGAGCCACATATCGGCCCAGACAGGGTAAGGGCGGCACGTTTCCTTCCCTAAAGGACATCCGTGACCCAGATGGATTTTTACAACACCTTCATTGTCACTTGTTCTGAGACCAGCTTTTTATTTCCAGAATCTATTGAAGTGAATTCTAATTCTCAAACCGCCATGGTTGGCTTTGAACTCACATTCTCTTGATTATTATTCCAGTAAAACAGCCACTGCAGCATTGCACCAATGAGTGTGGCTTGTTTGATCAGTAGACCAGGGAGCTCTCAGTTACATAAAAACAAAAATAAAAACAAAAAAAACTGCGGATGCTGGAAATCCAAAACAAAAACAGAATTACCTGGAAAAACTCAGCAGGTCTGGCAGCATCAGCAGCTTATATTTCAACTCTTTTTTGGACTCGAACGCAAGTTCTGTCGAAGGGTCATGAGGACTCGAAACGTCAACTCTTTTCTTCTCCGCCGATGCTGCCAGACCTGCTGAGTTTTTCCAGGTAATTCAGCTCTGTTACATCCTGATGTGGGACACTTTGCTCTGTACAGCATGGAAATGTTTTCCCTTTCTCGTTATCACAATTCTGTGTGGGATTAAGTTAACTCTGAGTTCATTCTGAGTACCTTGGGCCTGAGGACTGCCTGGGACTGAGTCTCATGTGTCTTCATCCCTTTTGACCTGTTCACCCATTACCCTGCACTCACTGACCTACATTGGCTCACTCTCCGGCAGTGCGTTGATTTTACAATTCACAGCCTGTTTTCAAATCCCTCCATGCCCTCACTCCTTCTTAAGCCTGTAACCTCCTCCAACCCCACAATCCTCCCAGATCTCTGCACTGCTCCCATTGTGACTGCTTGAGCATCCCTGATTTCCATCTTTCCTCCATTGGCGGCCACACCTTCAGCTGCCTGGACCCTCAGCTCTGGAGTTCCCTCCCTAAACCACGTCACCTCTTTCTCCTCCCTTAAAACACTCCTTAAAGCCAAACTTTTGGTCACCTGTCTTCTCACCTAATATCTCTTTATGTGGCTCGGTTCAAATTTTGTCTGATTAATGCTCCTGTGAAGCAGTTTGGGACATTTTATGATGTAAAGGTGCTACATAAATACACACTGTTGTTGTTGCTGTAGATCAGAGGATTGAGGAGATCACTTACTGGGAGAAAGAGCTCAACACCAAACTCGAAGAGCTCTCAGATGAGACAGAACTCCTACAGGGACAAAAGACACGTCTAGAAAAGGCTCTGGACAGTTACTATGCTCTTCTCTGCATTGCTCAGCAGTGTCTTCTCAATCGGTACGGACTGCCAGCTGGCCCATAATCAGCCGGAGGAATGGAGGATGTGTTTGGTGAGGGAGGTGGAGAGCTGTAAGACCGTAACCTAATCTGGATCCTGGAAATATTCAGCCGATCTGGAGACCACAAACAAAACCTGTACCCATCCCTTTCTCCCTTTGTCTCGTGTCCCAGAATTGGGCTGCAGCCTCAGACCCCCACCCACCCCATGCTTAGCACTGGTTACCATTCTTTTACAGACAGGCTCAGGCTGTTTTAGCAAAATATTCTTACCATGAGGCGATTGCAGCCAATTCTTAACTACTTTGAGCCTAAGAGAGATAGCTCAAGGATATTTTCTAAATGATGAAAAGCTAATAACTACGGAGGAGCAGAGAGAGATTTAGGGATCCAAGTACAGAAATCACTGGTGGACAATAATTCAAAAAGCTAATGGAATGGACTTGGGGGAATGATACTGGGTCTAAAAGGGTTAAATTATGAGGACAGGTTTCATAGACTAGGCTTTTATTCCTTGGAGTATAGAAGATTAAGGTGTGATCATATTGAGCTGTTGAAGATGCTTAAAGGATTCAGTGGGGTAGGTAGAGAGAAACTAATTTCCTCTGGGGCTGGGTTTCAGAATCAGGGGCAGAACCTTAAAATTGGAGCCAGGCTGTTCAGGGGTGATGTCAGGGAACACTTGTTCGCACAAAGGGGACTGGAAATCTGGAACTCCCTCCCTGAAAATATTGTTAATGCTGGGGGTTAATTGAAAATTTCAAAACCAAGACTTATTTTTGTTGGTTAAGGAGGTTTAGGATTATGGACCCCAGAGAGTGCAGATAGAGTAAAGATACAGATCAGTCATCACTTCTTCCTTTCTTAGACTCTCACTCAATATCCAAAGTCCACAGACACAGTTCTTAGTGGAGGTGTTGAATGATATTCAGGATCAGGAGCAGTGAGGGTTAGATCTCCTGCCAGGTATTTTTTACTCATTCTCTGGATATGGGCGTCGCTGGGCTGAGCCAGCATTTATTGCCCATCCCTATTTGCCCTTAAGAAGGTGGTGGTGAGCTGCCTTCTTACACTGCTGCAGTCCATGTGGTATAGGTACACCCACAGTGCTGTTAGGGAGAGAGTTCCAGGATTTTGACCCAGCGACAGTGAAGGAACGGTGATATATTTCCAAGTCAGGATGGTGAGTGACTTGGAGGGGAACTTCCAGGTGGTGGTGTTCCCATGTGTCTGCTGCCCTTGTCCTTCTAGATGGTAGTTGTCGTGGGTTTGGGAGGTGCTGTCTAAGGACCCTTGGTGAGTTGTTGCAGTGCATCTTGTAGATAGGACACACTGGTACTATTATATGTCAGTGGTGGAGGAAGTGAATATTGAAGGTAGTGGATGGGGTGCCAGTCAAGTGGTCTGCGTTGTCCTGGATAGTGTTGAACTTCTTGGATGTCGTTGGAGCTGCACTCATTCAGATACAATACGAATGAAATCCCGGGTCTGGCCTGGGACTGGTGTAGCTCCAGATCCTTGAGCTGGTAGAGGGCATGAATTTTCTAATTCAACTTTCCCAATAAGCTGTATATTTTTTGGATGGTTTTTGCAGAGCGAAGCGAGTTGGGATCGATCTGGTGCATGATGAGGTGGAGAGGGAACTGCTGAAGGAAGTTGAGGTTATCCAGGGTATCATGGCTTTGCTGAAACGCACCATTGATCAAACAGAGGAGCAGCTCAGGTCAGTGAACTCTTGCTGGTCGATGAACAGTGGCCTGTGACAGGATGTTCTGGAATTACAGGCCATATTGTGGGGGAGAGGGAGAGAGGGAGGGCCCCCGGGAGAACATAATAACCCAGAGGGGTTATTCAAGAAATGTGTTGGTCAAAAACAGTGGCCTGATTACTGATTGGAAATTCTTCTCCATTTCAGGCTAGTAGGTTTTGGGATTGACAAAAGAATAATTGGGGAAGTGGGCAGGAAGCAAAAAGTTTTGCCTCCAAAATGTTTTGAAGGTGTTGGCTGTGGTTCAATGGTTAGCACTCTCACCTCCGAGTCACGAGGTCATAGGTTCAAGTCCCACTCCAGAGACTTGAGCACATAATCCAGGTTGGCACTCGCTGTGCAGTACTGAGGGAGTGCTGCACTGTCAGAGGTGTTGCCTCTTGGGTGAACTGTTAAAGCAAGGCTCCTTGGCTCTCTCAGGTGGACGTCAAAGTTTCCACAGCCGCTATTGGAAGAAGAGCAGGGGAGTTCCCCCACAGTCCTGTGGCCAGCATTTATCCCTCAACCAACCTCACAAGAAACAAATGATCTGATCATCAGCATTATGTTAGTGAGATCTTGCTGAATAAAAATTGGCTGCCTTGTTTCCTAATGAGTCCTTTCTTTCCGCATCTGTAATAACTTGCAAAAAATTCTGCTAAACTCTCTTTTCATTCAACCTCCAGGTTAAATCGTTCCGCTAAGTTTTACTTGGAGAAGGATCTGAAAGACAAGTCCATTGCTCTGAAAGTGGACAAATTCACTGCCAATCTGACCAACAACTCTCCAAACATTGACTACTCGCCTAATGTGGTCAGGATCGAGGGCAAGTAAGCATGCTTAATGTTCTCACTGTGCAACAGCCTGAAATATAAACCTATGTTAATGAGCTGGAACTCTAGACAGAGTGACCGTTTTTATTCTTTGGATCTTGCTGGCTGAGCCAGCATTTATTTCCCGTCCATAATTGCCTTTGAGAAGGTGGTGGTGAGCTGCCTTCCTGAACCACTGCAGTCCATGTGGTGTAGGGAGGGAGTTCCAGGATTTTGACCCGATGACAGTGAAGGAACAGTGATTATAGTTCCAAGGCAGGATGGTGTGTGGTAATAACTGTGATAACTATGTTATTGGAGGGTGACTTGTATTTGATCTGGTGTTCAGGGGATCTAGGCTGTGGAATCCATCCCATTGATACCAAGCTCTACATTCCACACAGGTGCCTGGAAAAGGCCAGAAACACTGGTGCCCAGAGGTGTTGCTTCCCCCAGCAGCTGGAATGATCCCTTCCTTCCAGTAATGTGGAGTTGCCAGCTCTGCAACAGAAAGGAGGGATGATTCCTCCTGACAAATGTCTCTTAGGTGGCATCAGACAGAATACCTTCCTGATTAACCTAAGGTGGGTTAACCACTAAAAAACCTATTACCAGCTCATTACTCTCAGTCACATGCACTGGTCATTGGCATGACTGTTATGGCACAACCGATGGTAAATGCTGAGTTGTTCAAATCCCAAAGGGAAACTTGAAAGAACTGCCACAACCTGTTTTCCAATTGCATAAATTTCGAGGTGCATGCCTTAAATTCAGTACTAATAAGACCACCAGGTCTTATAGGTTTATACAAAACTAGATTAAACATTTATTAATAGAAGAATGACTTTAAATACATACGTAGATCTAAAAATTACTAGTTTGATAATTTCGAAATCCCCTACTTAATCTGACTTCCAGTTATACTTTTGTTAAGGCAACAGTAAGACACATTTTTAAAAGACCCAGGCAAAGTGAACAATACCCTGAACAATCGAATGCAAAGTGTGTTCTCTTACCTTCAGTCCCTGAAGGCAGCAGTTTGATACGTACAGGCTGAAGATGTTTCACACTTGTTGAATCATAGACTGCCTACCCTTACACACAGCCTTCACTCCTTTATACATATTTTCCTCTTTGAATGCAAATACCCATTGTTTCACTATGTCTTTGGACTTTATCTCCCTGATAATAAAAATCTCTCATAGCACTAAGTTTTAGCAGTAATCTTTGGGAAAAATAAACATGCTGTTTCTAAACTTCACCTGGCTAGGTGACACATTTCACCCTTCCTTTGAAAACAATCTAGTTTAGTTTATTAAAAAATGCAAATTTCCTTTTATACGCTACATTCTAAATTTTCCCCATATTTACCATGTTTACATCAAAGCCTTCAAACCAGCTGCTATGGACATTATTATATCTTCCTGACAAAGACACAGGGGTAATGGTGGGTGTTCTGCTGCTGCTGGAGGTGAGTGTTCAACTGAAGCAAGATGCAAATTTCATGAAAGGCCCCATTTTCAGGTTACTGTTTGTCTTGTATTGCAGGACATTGAAGATTTATTTTGACAGAGTACATTAGGAGAAACTATCTTCAATGGCAGAAGGATCAGTAGGTAACCAGAGGGACATGGATTTAGGATCATTGCTAAAAGAACCAGAGGGATGGTACAATTTTTTTACACAGCGAGTTGCTGCAATCTGGAATGTGCTGCCTGAAAGGGCGGTAGAAGCAGATTTAATTGGAACTTTCAAAAGGGAATTAGATAAATAATTGAAAATGAAAAAAAATTGCAGGGGTGGGGAAAGGGCAGGGGTTAGTGGAACTAATTGGATAGCTCTGTCAAAGAGCCAGCGGAGCATGGTAGGCTGAATGGCCTCCTTCACCACTGTACAATTCTATAACTCATTGCATTCATTACCCCAACTTGTCAGTATCTTCAAGGAAGTAAGGGTAAAGTGGGATAATAGTGAGGGAATCTAGAACAAGGGGGAAAATCTTAAAATTAGAGTCAAGCCATTCAAGAGCAAAATCAGGAAGCACTTCTTCACATAAGGGGTAACCTGGAACTCTCTGTGGATGCTGAGGCTTTTAAGACAGATTTTAAGATTGGGAAGGGTATTTGATGAGCAGATCTTGACAAAACCTGCTCTCTAAGAATTTTGATGAAAGTTGAGAGGGTCATGAATAATGAGGGTCACTCCTTGTCTCAGTATCACTGTTGGATGTGTTCAGAGAAAAGGCTACAATCACTCAGATGCAGGACAAATTGCTTCTTGAACTTGTTTGTGCCATTCTATATGAGAATTTTGAAGAGGATTTTGATGTATGGATGAAGATAGGCAGTTAGGATGGGACTCACTGACTGATTATTTTAATGCATTGAAATAGTTTTTAACACATATGTTTAATTAAAGCTAGATCTCTGTGATAGGGTAACTTTCTTTCTTTTATTGTTATTATTAATTTACATTTTTTAAAAATTACTGATTTTTTAAAAATTACGTATCCAAAACAAATCCCTGTATAGATAATAAAAGTAACTGAATTAAATTAAATTTTCATTCGGCAAGGGTATCAAAGGACATGGAGCAAGCAGGCTGGGGTTGAGGGACAGATTAGCCATGATCTAACCAAATGATGGAGCAGGCTTGAGGGGCTGATTGGCCTCCACCTGTCCTTACATGACAGGAGCGAGATGCTGAATGGCTGCCTTCTGTTCTGGTGTTCCATCCTCAATATCTTTACTCTGTTTTTACAGCTCGGTCACCTCTCAGGAGTGGCAAGATTTCACCAACACAAATATCGTGAATGCTGACAAACAGAAAAATAACTCAACTACAATGCGCTCCCTGATTGATGGCATCTTATCACAAACAACAGACGATATGCAGAAACAAGTGGAGGCCGTGAATCGTGCCTTTAAATTCCGCATTCAAGAAACAAGAGATGCAAAATGCAAACTGGAAAAGCATCTCAATAAGGCAGGTGCCTGTAACGTCTCTGTTGTCATGGAGACACCAATCATGGCAACTCCTGACTCAGTGGGGGTGAGGAGGGTGCAGCTCATATTCTCTCCATCGCTACGACCATCCAGTTCCACCTCTGTAACATTGTCTATAAACAGCTTTGCCTCAGCTTACCTGAAATCCTCATCCATTCTTTCTTGTCACCTCCAGATTTGACTAGTTTAGTTTTTTGGTAATAAAGAACTTGAGCATTGTTGAAAAAAGACACATGCTGTCAAAGCTTTTTATCTTGCACTCATCAGGACAGAATCACAGGAATACTAAATTTCAATTTTCGTTCCCCATGACAATGCCTCGGCCAATCAGAGTCAACTATTCAGTACCTTTTTCTCATGCAGTATAAATTGTTGTTCCCTTTGAGATTTGGCATTCTTGCATCTGTCCTGATGAGCCAAAAAGTTTCAACAGCCTGTCTACTTTTTTAGCAATACTGATTTGAATTCCCCAGTTACCATGGTGGGATTTGAGTTCATGCCTCTAGAGCATTAATCCAGGCCTATGGATTACTAGTTCCATAACAACCCCACTATGCTACTTAATTGACACCCCAGTGGGCATCGCTGTTCAGGCCAGCATATATTGCCTATCCCTAGTTGCACTTGAGAAGGTGGTGGTGAGCTGCCTTCTTGAACCGCTGCAGTCCATGTGCTGTAGATACACCCACAGTGCTGTTAGGGAGGGAGTTCCAGGATTTTGACCCAGCGACAATGAAGGAATGGCAATATATTTCCAAGTCAGGATGGTGAGTGACTTGGAGGGGAACTTCCAGGTGGTTGGTTGTGGAATCGCTTAGCTCTGTCTATCACTTGCTGCTTTCACTGTTTGGCACATTAGTAGTCCTGTGTTGTAGCTTCACCAGGTTGACACCCCATTTTCCGACGTGCCTGGTGCTACTCCTAGCATGCCCTCCTGCACTTTCCATTGAACCAGTGGAAACAGCTTCTCCCTCTAAACTCTATCAATATCCTTCATCATTTTAAACACATCTATTAAATCTTTTCTTAACCATCTCCATCTGAAGTGAACAATTCCAACTTCTCCAATCTCATCTCTGCTCCATCCTAGTAAATTTCTTCTGCATCCTCTTTAAGGTATTGACATCCTTCCACAGTGCAATGCCCAGAGTTGAACACAATAACTGAGGTCTAACCAATGGTTTACTTCCTTGACCCGCGCCAGGATGGGGCGGGTCACTTGGCCAGAACATGAGAGCAATGAAGAAATTCTCAGGATGGTGGAGGAGGAAAGATCATCAGTGAAACATCATCAAGAACAGGCAACGAGGTTCGATTGGCCATTTCTAAGGCATGGGGACTTGCTGAAGGAGGTGATTGAAGGAAGATTAGAGGGATGGAGACCAAGACGGAGAAAGGGAATGATGGTGTTAAACAACTTGAAATTGAAAGTAGGAGGCTCCTGCAAGCAACTGAAGAGGAAAGCCCAAGACTGCGAGGAGAGGAGAAATGAGCAGGGAGGTGCCCTCAGGCAGATCACTTTACACTTTACACCATGTGGTTGCTGAGCTCAGGCAGGTATCTATTTGTGCAACTTCCTACTTTTGTATTCTAGGCCTCTTGTCATGACCACATAAAAGGCATTGCTTCAAAATGGTCTGTGAGCCAAATATTTGTGTGTGTTTACATGTAGCCCCTTGTTTAACTTGCAAGTGATTACATTTTGAAATAACCAGTAGCAAAGCTTTACCCTTAAACAAGATAAATGTTCATTCATTGCAAATAGACTGCTGTAAGTGACTTAAGTAAAAGCGATAAAGTTATCAACTGAGATACAAATACAAATGCAGAGAAGGATAAAAGATACTTATAAAGGTGAGATTTTAAATCAGTCTCAGTAGCTTGCAGTTGAAGTTTTGGTTGTCTGTAGTGAAGGGTCGAAGTTGAAGAGTTGGTTCAGCAGCTGTAATGGCTTCTGTAGTAATTAGTCAGTATTTGCCTCTTGAGGTTGGCTCAGTCAGTAGAGCAGTTTTGGGGAGCGAGTGAAGGCCCCTTTTTACTGGTTCTGCCGGCACGACACTTGAAGACGAACTGGCTTTCTTCTTCAGCAGAACAGTGATGATTTCTGGACTACTTCCTCTGTGACTCCCGGTGGCAGAGAGAAACCCAGCTCTCACATGCTGTTCACAATCAGTTCAGCTGAGAGCTATGGCTGGAACTGTCTTCTGGAGGCCCCCTGGGTTCTCTGCACAAAATTGCTGTTCTCAGCCAGACTTTATGCTCAAAATGGCTGCTATCCTAAACTATCAAATCATACCTCCATATTAAGTATTGGGTTAGCCCAGGTCTGGGGGCATAGTCCCATCCATTGTCTTTTAGCCAAGGTCATTAACATTCTCAATGTCTCAGCCATTAAATTAATGGTTCCCATTCTTCCAGGTTAGGTAAGATAGGAAAGAGCTATCCACACCTCCTGGGAAGCCATTGTAATTGAGTTGCAGTTTACCTGTTTTTAAATTCATTCTTGGGATGTGGGCTTTGCTGGCTGGGCCAGCATTTATTGCCCATCCATAGTTGCCCTTGAGAAAGTAGAGGTGAGCTGCCTTCTTGAACTGCTGCAGTCCATGTGGTGTAGGTACACCCACAGTGCTTCAGTAAGGGAGTTCCAGGATTTTGACCCAGCGACAGTGAAGGAATGGTAATATATTTCCAAATCAGGATGGTGAGCGGCTTGGACGGGAACTTCCAGGTGGCGGTGTTCCCATCTTTCTCTTGCCCTTGTCCTTCTAGATGGTAGTCATCGTGGATTTGGAAGGTGCTGTCTAAGGAGCCTTGGTGAATTCCTGCAGTGCATCAGATGGTACACACACTGCTGCTACTGTATGTCGATGGTGGAGGGAGTGAATGTTTGTAGAAATGGTGTCAATAAAGCAGGCTGCTTTGTCCTGAATGATGTTGAGCTTCTTGAGTATTGTTGGAGCTGCACTCATCCAGGCAAGTGGGGAGCATTCCATCACACTCCTGACTTGTGCCTTGTAGACGGTGGACAGGCTTTGGAGAGTCAGGAGGTGAGTTACTCATCGCAGGATTCCTAGCCTCTGACCTGCTCTTGTAGCCACAGTATTTATATGGCTAGTGCAGTTCAGTTTCTGGTCAATGGTAACCCCCAGGATGTTGATAGTGTGGGATTCAGTGATGGTAATGCCATTGAATGTCAAGCGGCGATGGTTAGATTCTCTCTTGTTGGAGGTGGTGATTGCCTGGCACTTGTGTGGCGTGAATGTTATTTGCCACCTATCAGCCCAAGTCTGGA
Organism: Carcharodon carcharias; assembly: GCF_017639515.1. NCBI lineage: Eukaryota > Metazoa > Chordata > Chondrichthyes > Lamniformes > Lamnidae > Carcharodon > Carcharodon carcharias. The sequence goes on from NC_054476.1 coordinate 143,762,291, forward strand.
TATTGTCCAGGTCTTAAACAAAAACAGAATTACCTGGAAAAACTCAGCAGGTCTGGCAGCATCGGCGGAGAAGAAAAGAGTTGACGTTTCGAGTCCTCATGACCCTTCGACAGAACTTCCTTTTAGCAGATCACATTTGGGCATGGACTGCTTCAGTATCTGAGGAGTTGTGAATGGCGCTGAACATTGTGCAATCATCAGCAAACATCTCCACTTCTGACCTTATGATGGAAGGAAGGTCATTGATGAAGCAGCTGAAGATGGTTGGGCTGAGGACACTACTTTGAAGAACTCTTGCAGCGATGACTAGGCACTGAGGTGATTGACCTCGAACAATCATAACCATCTTCTTTTGTGCTAAGTATGACTCCAACCAGTGGATAGTTGTCCCCTGATTCCCATTGACTACAGTTTTTCTCGGGCTCCTTGATGCCACACTCGGTCAAATGCTGCATGATGTCAAGGGCAGTCACTCTCACCTCACCTCAGGAGTTCAGCTCTTTTGTCCATGTTTGAACCAAGACTGTACTGAGTTACTGGTGGAACTCAAACTGGGTGTCAGTGAGCAATTTTTGCTCAGCAAGTGCTGCTTGATAGCACTGTTGATGACCCCTTCCATTATTTTACTGATGATGGAGAGTAGACTGTAATTGGCTGGTTTGGATTTGTCTTGCTTTTTGTGTACAGGACATACCTGGGCAAGTTTCCACATAGCCGGGTGGATGCCGGTGTTGTAGCTGTACTGGAACAGCTTGGCTAGGGATGCAGCAAGTTCTGGAGCACAAGTCTTCAGTACTATTGCGGGAATATTGTCAGGGCCCATAGCCTGTGAAGTATCCAGTGCCTTCAGCTGTTTCTTGATATCATGTGGAGTGAATTGAATTGGCTAATGGAGTGAATTGAATTGGCTAAAGACTGGCAACTGTGATGCTGGGGACCTCTGGAGGAGACCGAGATGGATCATCCACTCGGCATTTCTGGCTGAAGATCGTAGCCAATGCTTCAGCCTTATCTTTTGCACTGATGTGCTGGGCTTTGCCAATTTTGAAGATGGGGATATTTGTGGAGCCTCCTCCTCCAGTCAGTTGTTTAATTGTCCATCATCAGCCATGACTGGATGTGGCAGGACTGCAGAGCTTAGATCTGATCTGTTGGTTGTAGGATCATTCGGCTCTGTCTATCACTTGCTGCTTATGCTGTTTGGCACACAAGTAGCCCTGTTTTATAGCTTCACCAGGTTGACACCTCATTTTTGCCTGGTGCTGCTCCCGGCATGCCCTTCTGCACTCTTCATTGAACCAGGGTTGATATTCTGGCTTGATGGTAATGGTAGAGTGGGGGATATGCCAGGCCATGAGGCTACAGATTGTGGTTGAGTACAATTCTGCTGCTGCTGATGGCCCACAGCTCCTCATGGATGCCCAGTCTTGATGCTAGATCTGTTCGAAATCTATCCCATTTAGCACAGTGGTAGTGCCATACAACTCGATGGAGAGTATGCTCAGTATGAAGATGGGACTTCATCTCCACAAGGACTGTGCGGCGGTTACTCCTACTGATACTGTCATAGACAGATGTATCTGTGGCAGGCAGGTTGGTGAGAATAAGGTCAAGTATGTTTTTCTGTCCTGTTCGTTCCCTCATCACCTGCTGCAGAGCCAATCTAGCAGCTATGACCTTTAGGACTCGGCCAGCCACACTTGGTGATGGACGTTGAAGTTCCCTACCCAGAATACATTCTGCACCCTTGCCACCCTCAATGCTTCCTCCAAGTGATGTTCAACATGGAGGAGCACTAATCAGCTGAGGGAGGGCGGTACATGGTAATCAGCAGGAGGTTTCCTTGCTCCTGCTTTGACCTGATGCCATGAGACTTCATGGGGTCCAGAGTCAATGTTGTGGATTCCCAGGGCAACTCCCTCCCGACTGTATACTAATGTGCCGCCACCTCTACTGGGTCTGCCCTGCTGGTGGGACAGGACATACCCAGGGATGGTGATGGTGGTATCTGGGACATTATCTGTGAGGTATAATTCTGTGAGGATGACTATATGTCAGGCTGTTGCTTGACTAGTCTGTGAATCAGCTCTTCCAATTTTGGCACCAGATGTTCGTAAGGAGGACTTTGCAGGGTCGACAAAGCTGAGTTTGCCATTGTTATTTCCAGTGCCTAGGTCCATCCGGTTTCATTTGATGGCATACAAAGTCTCCATTTCAGAGGGCAGTTAAGAGACAGTACTGTCAATCTGGAGTCACAGGTAAGCCAGACCAGGTAAGGACAGCAGTTTTCCTTCCCTAAAGGACTTAGTGAACCAGATGGGTTTTTACAAAATTGTTTCATCATTCTAGATTTTTATTGAATTCAAATTCCACCATCTGCTATGGTGGGATTCGAACCCAGGTCAAGCTAAACCAGAGCATTACCCTGGGTCTCTGGATTACTAGTCCAGCGATGATACCATTACAGCATCATGCTCACTGAATTTCAAATGTCTGGATATGTCTGCTTGCAATCCGCTTGGAGCCTTCTACAAGCTTGACCACATTGCATTTATAGAAGGCCAGGTGAATTTTGGCAGCAATTTCTAAGGCTGCAAACTGTCCATTTATGAGAAAGATTAGCTTTTTTATAATACCTATAATATCACAAATACACGTTTGTGACACTATTAATAAAGCTGAGGATCAGTTTGCTTGTTTAAAAGCCTTCTCAACTTGTCCTTCCACTTCCAAAGATTTGTGGCTATACACCCCCAGGTCTTTCTGTTCCTGCACCCCTTTAACATTGTAGCCTCATGCTTCCTACCAAAATGTACCACTTCACAGTTCTGTGTTAAACTGTATCTGCCATGTGTCTGCCCATTTCCCCAGTCTGTCTCTGTTCTCCTGAGGTTTACTATGTTTCCAAGTTTTGAGTTATTTGCAAACTTTTGAAGTGATGCGGGACCAAGTGCAGGTCATTAATAGATATGCAGTGATGTTCTGAACAATTTTATTCACTTCTGAGCTTCCGTGCTATTTGTGTTTATGGAGCTTTCACTCTTCCACAGGTGCTGGATGAGATTTCATCTCAGGAAAAGAACATTGACCTGCTGAAAAAGGCTATCATGGATGAGGAAGGACCCATGATGGTGGCTCAGACACGCCTGGACACACGGACTAAACGGCCGAATGTGGAGCTAGTCCGAGACTCAGCACAGTATCGGCTGATCAGTGAGGTGAAAGAGATCACGGATAATGTGAACAGGTGAGTTACAGAACTTTGGTTATGGGTGGGGTGGGTGGGGGACTGAGGAGCAAGCATCAGATGAAGATTTGTTGAATTTGAAAGTATAGGCATGGCGTTCAGAGGGGGAGAGAACATTCTGATTCACCCCCATACTGCAGAAACAGAAGTGAAACATAAAAAGCTCTGCACCATTACTGGTAGACGGCTACAATCATATAGCACAGAAAGGAGGCCATTTGGCCGCTCCTGTATGCAGCAGCTCTTTGAAAGAGCTTTCCTATTAGTCCTGTTCTCCTGTGCACTTTCTCCATAATGCTGTAAATGTTTCCTGTGTTTGAGACAATGTAGAGGGAGCTTTGCTCTGTATCTAACCTCGTGTCTATCTGTCCTGGGAGTGTTTGATGGGGACAATGTAGAAGGAGCTTTACTCTGTATCTCACCCCGTGTCTACCTGTCCTGGGAGTGTTTGATGGGGACAGTGTAGAGGGAACTTTATTCTGTATCTAACCCCGTGCTGCACCTGTCCTGAGACTGTTTGATGGGAACGGTGTAGAGGGAGCTTTACTCTGTATCTAACCCCGTACTGCACCTGTCCTGGGAGTGTTTCATGGAGACAGTGTAGAGGGAGCTTTACTCTGTATCTAACCCCGTGCTGTAGCTGCCCTGGGAGTGTTTGATGGGGACAGTGTAAAGGGAGCTTTGCTCTTCTCTAACCCTGTGCTGGAATTAAAGTGGATCAGGATTTAATTTTGAGAATTGAGGTGTTGTTTTGGGAAGGAATTACTCACTTTCTTAAAACACAATGGTGGGACTGAGTGTTTTGCTGTACAGGCTACGAGAGACTCTGGCACAGGCTGAGGCCGAACTGAGGGGCCTGAGACGGAATCAGTTGGCTTTAGAGGAGGAGATTGAAGTCAAGACTAACAGCTTGTACATCGATGATGTTCAGTGTATGAATCTGAGGAACTCCATTTCCATCAATCACTTCTAGCAATACAGAACCGCACAGCTCTGTGAGATTGTCGGGACTGCTTGTGTAAGCAAACTGCTTTAATGTACCATAAATAACACTTTATAACACAGTGAGGTTGGCTTTTACTTTAATTTCTTTACCTTTGCTTGTTGGCTACACCACTTCCTAATGTATCTATGTAAAACTGTCAGAAATATTAAAAATCCATTTAAAATAAAATTAATTCACGACTTTTAATTCTTGTTCGTGGCCATAGTCTCCAGTCAAACTCACACTGTGGCAGGGACTTTCTGTGCCCGTCAGCGTTGGGCGTGTTGAGTGGTGTGAGCAGACAATATGGCGAGAAGGCCCAAAATCAGTTTCACGACATTGTAAAACCAGTTAGCGATGGTCCGTTCTGCCCACCGATGTCGGGCTGCATTTCCTGGTGTCAGATGTTGGGAACCTCATTGTAAAACATCAGAATTTTATTATAAGGCCAGCCCGCTGGACTCATCCAGGAAAACACGCTGATGTGTTTCACAACAGTATATCGAAGGCACGCAGTTGGCTGGTTGTACCTCACTCGGGACTTTGAGGTTTGTTTGCCTATCTTGCTTCGGGCAGAACTCAGTCATCAGTGCCAGGCTTCACAGACAGCACCACATCGCTTTTAGGGGGGCTCACGGGCAGGTCTCTACCTACCAGATCAGCGCGTGTATGTGTGGCTTTTCAATGGCTGCAGGGCTAGGTCTTGCTTGGGAAAAGGGGAGAAGTGGCCTCAGGCAAGGGAAGAGGCTGCAGGACAAGAGCCGTACTGGGGAAGGGGGGTATCTCAGGGTAGGTGTGGGGGCACATGTTCATCTGTGCAAGTGGCCTCAAGATGGTGAGGGCTGAGAAAGCAGTCTCCAGAGGAGATGAGGCCAGATGGAGATGTGAGGGTATGTGTGTGGAAATGGATAGTGATGTTCCTTGAGCTGGCAGTGAGTGAGATGCCAGTGATTTTAGTTTAGAGTGATGAGATGGTTGTTATACCTTGGCTGCACGGATGAGATCATTCATCCTCTTTCTGCATTGGATGGACAGCCTCTTCTGTGCAGCATTAGTACTGATCCCACTACCATTGCTTACCAAGTGATGACGTGGAGTGATGGAGTGATAACGTTGCTGCCCCTCCTGTGGCCAGAGCGGGGGTAGAGGATATCGCAGCAGCCTCCAGGGTATCCAAAAGGCGCTCAAGGGCTGCAGTCTTTGCTGCGATCCTGGGCTGGGAGCGCTGAATGCGGCTGTGTTTTAAATACGCCACCTGGCGTGATGAAGCGACGAGGTGATGGCATGGTGGGGGAATTGGAGCCTGCCCGCCATGGAATCGGTGTGTTTCCCGGGAATGCATAATTAATGCGGCGGGTTTGGGACGATATAATGTGAAAAGCCGCCATTGCGGCCGGCAGTTCCCACTCACGACTGCACCTAGAACAAATCTGGGATGGTTCCATCCTGTGTAGAAGAGTTGGCAACTCTGGTTGTCTGGCAGGAGAGGTGGAGTTCATCACATGACCTAAAAACAAAAAACTGCAGATGCTGGAAATCCAAAACAAAAACAGAAATACCTGGAAAAACTCGGCAGGTCTGGCAGCATCGGCGGAGAAGAAGACAGTTGACGTTTCGAGTCCTCATGACCCTTCAACAGAACTAAGTAAAAATAGGAGGTAGTTCTGTTTTTGTCATCACATGACCTCCTGCCTCCGACTACCCCGCCCTCACTCTTGCTATTGGTCATCTGACCTGCCACTCCACATGGAGGCCTGTCTCCACAATCTCACCAGTGGCTGCACAGCCTGCACATTTAAGCTGTCCTAATTGGATGATTCTTTAATGCAGTCAACCAGTAATTCTCCCCCATCTCTGATATTGTCCAAATGAATAAGCAAAACTATTCAAAGAAATTTTTTGAAAGGCTTTGTTTAATTCCCCTCCTGTGAAATATTTCTCCCAGGTGTTGTTCCCAGCAGTGTTCTCAGTATTTAATTTCTGCCCCCCCACTCCCCCACAAAAAAAAACCTGACCAATACTCTCACATAGGAAATCACTGGGCTTCCAGCCAACAACTACCCCTCTGTCCCCCACCCTCCATGACCCTGCGCTACCCCACTCATAATGTGACTGGAAAATCCAGTGTGCACAAAGTGTTTTAAACTGGGCCAGCCAATATTTAACCCTATTTTAGACCAGAGAGAAGAAAGTAATTTGGACTCTTAAGAACAGAGAGAGTTACTTGGGGAACAGCATAATGTTCTGTGGGATACTCAGTGCAGATGAATACACAAACAAACATGCCAGTCTGAATTCACAGTTAGTAGAACCAGCAGATAAACCAGGTAAGACTTCCTCTGGTTGCTAGTCACTGTGACATCAATATGGCAATGAGGAACTTTGTTCTTCCCACAAACAGAATCTTCCAAACCTGCCCAGAGAAGTGAAATGACCTTTACACCGCGGGGAACTCTGAAACCATGTGGGTGAATTTAGAATAGCAAATACATTAGAATCCGCATTTCCATAGTGTCTTTTACAACTCATTCCAAAGGTCTTTCCAGCCAGTGAAGTACTTTTGAAGTGCAGTCACTTTTATAATGTAGGAAACACAGCAGCCAATTTCCACACAGCAAGATCCCACAAATAGCAATGTAATAACGCCCAGAAAATCTCTTTTTATGATTTTTTCTTTATTCTTTTCTGGGATGTAGGCATTTGTAGCCCTTCCCTAATTGCCCTTGAACTGAGTGGCTTACCCCACCATTTCAGAAGGCAGTTAAGAGTCAACCACATTGCTGTGGGTCTGGAGTCACATGTAGATCAGACTGGGTAAGGATGGCAGATTTCTTTCCCTAAAGGACATTAGTGAACCAGATGGGTTTTTATGTTAATCGACAATGATTTCATAGTCGCCATTACTGAGGCTAGCTTTTCAATTCCAGATTTATTAATTGAATTTAAATTGCACCAGCTGCTGTGGTGGGATTTGAACCCTTGTTCAGTTGAACATTAGCCTGAGCCTTTGTGTACTAGTCCAGTGACAGTACCACCTTCTCTGTTGATTAAGCATAAATATTAGCCAGGACACTGGGGACCAATTCCCCTGCTCTTCTTCCAATAGTGAGCAAGGGAGCTTTTACGTCCACTTGGGAGGGAAGGCAGGGCCTCAGTTTAATATCTTATCTGAAAGATGGCACATCCGACAGTGCAGAACTCCCTCAGTACTGCACTGGAAGCGTCATCTTAGTTTTTGTGCTTGAGGCTCTGGAGTGGAGGTTGAAATCACAACCTTCTGATTCAGAGGTGACAACGTTACCCAAGGAGCTAATTTCTGTTGGTGGTTCTGCTGCTTGTCCGATTTAACTATGGATGGATCCCAGGAAAATGATTTGGTGACCTGTTTTCCTGACTATTTTCCATTTGACATCTGTATCAGCCGGTCAGCCACATCACCAGCTGCACAGTTCAATATTCCAGGGGCTCGCAAGGTCCCCTAGAGTGCAGTAGCTCCATTGGCTGGAGTTTATGAAGGATTCCCACCACATCACCTGTCCATTCAACTCCTGAAATATAACTGAGAACCAAACTGATTCAGGCTAAAATCACGATTTGTATTTATTTAGCTTTAAAAAATACACAGGATAAGGTATGCAGCCAACAATATTTTCATCCATGTAGGAAATTATGTCTATTAAAGATCCCTTAAAGTCCTAGCCTGGTGTGATTGAATTTCTTTCTTCAGAGAAAAAAAATCTTAGTGATCTAAGGACACAAAGGACACGATGAATTCTACATGGACAGATTTCCACTTCCTTGTAGCTTCCTTCTATTTTCAATTCTTTCTAAATCCTTCAGTGATCATGGGACTGGAACTGTTTTATTTGGAGCTTTCTCCCTCTCTTGAATTTAGGATTACTCATTACAAGTGATGAAAAATGGTACACTGAAAGCAGCAATGATCTTCTGACACAGAGTCTCCTTTTATGCCATAATCACTCCAAAACCAACCCCGTCCCCACCCCACCATTTTAACCCACCTCAGTTGGCAGGAAATGGCTGGATTCAAGTTGGGCTCGCATTTAATTTCCCCTTTGAAGAAAGTGGAATCAAGTAGATGACAAAGATATCTGAACAAACTAACTGTCCCTTAGACACAAGAACACTTTCGCCCAATCAACAGGTTACATTTTCACACATTATATTAAGTTCCAGAAATGTTATAGATCGGGTGAGAATTATTCGCCAGTTGGACCTACTACATCCCAGGCAAGTGTCTGACTTCTCTTGACTTTTCTCCCCCCATTACCTTCACTGCAATTTGTAAAGGCATTCAAATCCCTGTCTATCCTTCAGTTAAAACGATTAGGGAAGAGCAGGAAGTATTCACATTCATTTCAAGATTTCCATTATTCAGTGCCCCTTACATCAGTCAGTCCAATGGCAAACAACAACTTGTATTTATATAGCATTTTTATCATAGAAGAAAAGTCCCAAGGCGCTTCATAGCAACATCAAATAAAATGTGATGCTGAGACACACAAGGTGAGATTAGGACAGACAATCAAAGCTTGGTCAAAGCAGCAGGTTTAAAGAGCATCTTAAAGGAGGAGAGAGAGGTGGAGCGGTTTTGGGAGGGAATTCCAGAGCTTGGGGCCCAGGCAGCTGAAGGCACAGCTACCAGTAGGAAAGCGAGGAAGGTGGGGGATATGCGAGAGGCCAGAATTGGAGGAACGCTGAGATCTTGGGGAGGGGTCTTGGGGCTGAAGGAGATTACAAGGTAGGAAGTGTCATAGAGGGATTTGAACACGAGGTTGAGAATTTTTAAATTAAGTTGCGGCTAGACCAGGGGCCAATGTATGTCAGTGAGCAGAGTGTCACGGGTGAATGAGACTCAGTGTGAGTTAGGGTGGGGGCAGCAGAGTTTCAGATGAGCTGAAGTTAATGGAGGCTGGGAGGCAGACCAGGGGAGCATTGGAATGCAAAACATTGTGATCAGAATCTATTCAGTAGCAACAGAGTTAGAATCACTCTGGACAAAATTAACAACTGCAACTTCATCTTTCAATAATGAAAAGTTTCACTAATGTTGCAGCTACGGTTTTAAATATGGAACATTAGACCTTCCATCATCTTTTTTTTGCATTGTACAAATGTTTTTCCACGTTCTACAATTGGTGAGTAGTTCTGATAGTGTTCGGCGTAGTTCCACATCGTAACCCTGCATTGGGGGTAATCGATAGGTCAGTAATTGATTCAGGAGAGTTTTAGAATTCAGCAATGGATGACTGAGAAATTGATAAAGGGAGAGAATATGAACGTAAACTAATAAGAAACATAAAAACAAATTGTAAAAGCTTCTACGGGTATGTAATGTTAGTGGAAATAAATGTGGGTCCCTTAGAGGCCAGAGAAATCATAATGAGGAATAAAGAAATGGCAGACATTAAATAACAAGAACTTATATTTACACAGTTAGTGCCTTAAACATGTTAAAACATTCCAAGGCTTCATAGAAGTGTTATTTTAAAAAATCCCAAATACTTTTGTATCAGTCTTCATGGTAGAAAACATCTCGAAAATAGTGGGGAACTAATGGTCTAGTGAGATTGAGGAACTTGGAATAATCAGTATAAATAACTGAACAGTACTGGCAAAATTAACAAGACCAAAAGCTGACAAAGTCCCTGGGACCCTGATGGCCTACTTCACGATGTTGGAAAGAGGTAAATGCAGGTAAAGTGGATGCATTGGATGTGACCTTCCAGATTTCTTTAGATTCTAGAAATGATCCTTGTGGATTGAAGGTAGCAAATGTAATCATGTTACTCAAGAAAGGAGGGAGAAACTAAATGGAGAACTAGAGGCCAGTTGACTTCACATTAGTAGCGGGGAAAATGCAGGAATATTTTATTAGTAACGTGGTGATTGGCACTTAGAAAATCATAGTGTGAGCAGGCAAAGTCAGTGTGGATTTATAAAAAGGAAAGTGAGTTTGACAAATCTATTAGAGTATATTTGAGGATGGGGTAGATAAAGAGGAATCAGTAGATGTGCTATACATGGATTTTCAAAAAGCATTCAATAAGGTGCCACACAGCAGTTTATTACACAAAATTAGGTCTCATGGGATCGGGGGTAATATATAAGCAGGATTGAGGATTGGTTAACAGACAGAAAACAGAATAGGAATAAACAGGTCATTTTCAGGCTGGTAGGTTGGAATCAATGAAGTACTGTAAGGATCAATGCTGGGACGTCAGCTATTTACAATCTATATCTATGATTTTGATGAAGGGACTGAAGTAATGTATCTATGTTTACTGATGAAACAAAGTTATGTGAGAATGTAAACTGTAAGGAGCTTGCAAAGAGGTTACAGGAGTGGACAGGAACGCTGGATAAGGCAGAGAAGTGTGAAGTTATTTAATTTGGTAGGAAAAATAGAAAAGCAGAATATTTTTTCAATGCTGAGAGTTTGGGAAATGTTGGCATTTAGAGGGACTTGGGTGTCACTGTGTCATTTTCAGGTTGGCAAGATGTGACAAGTGGCGTGCCACAGGGATCAGTGCTGGGGCCTCAACATTTTACAATTTATATAAATGCCATGGATGAAGGGATCAAATGTATTTTTGCTAAGTTTGCCGATGACACAAAGATAGATAGGAAAGTAAGTTACGGTAGAGGATATAAAGTGTCTACAAAGCGTTTAAATAGGTTAAGTGAGTGGGCAAAAATTTGGCAGATGTAGTATAATGTGGGAAAATGTGAACTTGTCCACCTTGGCAGGAAGAATAGAAAAGCAGCATATTACTTCAATAGCGAGAGACTGCAGAACTCTGCAGTACAGAGGGATCTGGGTGTCTGGTAAATGAATCCAAAAAGTTAGTATATTGTTGTTTCTTGCAAGGGAAATGGAATATAAACACAAGGAAGTTTTGCCACAGTTGTACAGGGTATTGGTGAGACCACATCTGGGGCACTGTGTACAGTTTTGGTCTCCTTTTTTAAGAAAGGACATAATTACATTAGAAGCAGTTCAGAGAAGGTTCACTCGACTGACACTGGTGATGGGGGAGTTATCTTACGAGGAAAGGTTGGACAGGTTGGATCTGTGTCCACTGGAGTTTAGAAGAATGAGAGGTGATTCTTTTGAAACTTATAAGATCCTGAGGGGGCTTGACAGGGTGGATGCTGAGAGAATGTTTCCCCGTGTGGGAGAGACTAGAACTAGGGGTCATGGTTTAAAAATAAGGGGTTTCCAATTTAGGACTGAGATGAGAAGAATAATTTCTCTCAGAGGATCGAGAGTCTTTGGAACTCTCTTCCCCAGAGAGCGGTGGAGGCTGGGTCAGCGAATGTATTTAAGACAGAGGTAGATAGATTCTTGTTAGGCAAAGGAATCAAACGTTATTGGGTGTAGATAGGAATGTGGAATTCGAAAAACAAACAAATCAGCCATGATCTTATTGAATGGCAGAGCAGGCTCGAGGGGCCGAATGGCCTATTTTTGCTCCCATTTCATATGTTAATAGATTGAGGAGACAAGACCTATATACCCTAGGGTTTAGAAGAAGGTAAGCTGATTTCATTGAAACATGTAAAATTCTTAAGGAGTTTTAAGGGTAGGTACTGAGAGGTCATTTCCCCTCAGCTGGACAGTTTAGGATAAGGGGTCAGCCATTTTGGACTGAGATGACGATACATTTCTTCATACAGAGGGTTGTGAATCTCTGGAATTCTCTATCCCAGACAGCTATGGATGCTCAGTCACTGAATCTATTCAAGACTGAGAGGTCGATGGATTTTTGGAGACTGAGGAATCAGGGATATGGGGATAGTGTGGGAAGCTGTTATTGAGTGTAGAAGATCAGCCCTGATCCTATTGAATGGTGGGCTGGAGGGGCTGAATGGCCTCCTCCTGTTCCTGTGTAACAGGCTCAAGGGGCTGAATGGGCCTCCTCCTGTTCCTGTGTAACATGCTTGAGGGGCTGAATGGCCTCCTCCTATTCCTTCGTAACAGCCATTGAGGGGCTGAATGGCGGTCTCCTGTTTCTGTGTAACAGGCTCAAAGGGCTGAATGGCCTCCACCTGTTCCTAGTGGTCAATTAGACAGGGCGACCAGTGCTTAAAATAAATGAGGTTTATTGACCCAAGGCGGAGTATGTTTAAGTGCATTAATGAACTAGTATCAGGACTCGGGTACCAGCCTTTCCCTTCTAACTCTCCAAACTCCACTCCCCAAGTCATCCACTTCCCTGGATTTTATTCTTCGTAGGCTGAGTCTTTCCAACTAAGAACTCATTGGCCTTAATTGCCTCTAAAGTTTTACCCCCTTTGCCCCGTTGGCGTTTCTAACATCTACAATTTCTCGAAGTTGCACTGTCATCAATGGATACAGAGCTCTCCAAAATCTACAGCTCGCCTACAGAGCTGCTCCAACTCTGTTATAGCACAAACACACCCAGTAATGACCCCAGAAAGTGGGGATGACTGAACAGGGAGAATCCCCTGGAATGTGTTGGCTCATCCCCAAGAATCCAGAGAGATGTTGATAAGATGTGGGCAGAGATGATGTATTTTGGTAAAAGTGCCAACAGCAGCAATAATACTGAGCTGATGCAGAGAACGGTCCAACCTTAAAGGAGGTCGCTTTCGTTAATCGGTTTTTGTCTCATTCCTTTCTTCCGCTGTTGATCAAAAAATCGACACTTTTTCTTCATGAAAGAAAGAGAGAGAGAGAAAATATGAAGTGAATTTGTGACAGGTAATCAGAGCCAGAAATTCATTGCCCTGAACCTACTGAAGAAATTCCTAGTTATTGGGTGACTGGGATTCCTTCCAGTGCAGAACTGAGTGAGTGCTGCACTGTTGGAGGGTCAATACTGAGGGAGTGCCGCACTGTCAGAGGAAGGTCAGTACTAAGGGAGTGCTGCACTGCTGGAGGGTCAGTACTGACGGAATGCTGCAGTGTCGGAGGGTCAGTACCAAGGGAGTGCTGCAGTGTCAGAGGGTCAGTACCGAGGGAGTGCCGTACTGTCGGAGGAAGGTCAGTACTAAGGGAGTGCTGCACTATTGGAGGGTCAGTACTAAGGGAGTGCTGCACTGTTGGAGGGTCAGTACTGACGGAGGGCTGCACTGTCAGAGGGTCAGTACCGAGGGAGTGCTGCACTGTCGGAAGATCAGTATCGAGGGAGTGCTGCACTGTTGGAGGGTCAGTACCGAGGGAGTGCTGCACTGTCGGAGGGTCAGTACCGAGGGAGTGCTGCACTGTCGGAGTGTCAGAACCAAGGGAGTGCTGTACTGTCAGGGAGTCAGTACTGGGGGAGTGCCGCACTGTTAAAGTGTCAGTAAAAACCCCATGGTTACAATTTTAAAGAAAAGCAGGGGGAGCGGGGAGATCTCCCTGGTCAATATTTATCCTTGAGAGAACAACACTAGCTGGTAATTAACACATTGCAGCTTGTGGGATCTTGCTCTATACGAACTGACTGTTGCCTTTGCTACTTTATAACAATGACTACATTTCAAACGTACTTTATTGGCTGTGACGCATTTTGGAACATTCCAAGCTTGCAATAGACGCTATAAAAATGCTAATCTTTCTTTCACCTTTACCAGTTTTCAGGGATTTGAGTAATTTTGGAGATTAAATGTATTCCTCTAAGGTAGAGTTATAAATGGTATCAAAGTGATATAGGAGCCCCGATAACTGTTTACCTCATGTTGTTTAAGGAGCTCCAACGGGAGAGCACAGTCACAGATCTGACAGCAACCAATTTCATCCAAATCTTCACTCTCGCCAAAGGTGGTGCTTCCTGGTGAGGAGAGGGGAAGAGCACCCAGCTGGTGAGGGGGCAAGGGGCTAAAGAAAGGGGGATCAAAAAGGTGGGAGTAGGAGGTAGAGGGGAGGTGGGAGTAGGAGGTAGAGGGGAGGTGGGAGTAGGAGGTAGAGGGGAGGTGGGAGTAGGAGGTAGAGGGGAGGTGGGAGTAGGAGGTAGAGGGGAGGTGGGAGTAGGAGGTAGAGGGGAGGTGGGAGTAGGAGGTAGAGGGGGTGTAGGGTGGAGGGTCTTGGCATAGGGAAGCTCGAAACCTTTCCACCAACCCTGAGAGAGGCTGGCATCCATCCTGTGAAGAGAGAGAGAGAGAGTTGGATCTCAGGTCACGCCATCCATAGCTTCTCACTAAAGCTTGCTGGCCTGCCCTTGCCTCAAATCTCTGATCATTCTGCTCCAACTTCCCAGGGTCAATTGTCGACAGACTTTTCGTTCCCTGATTGACTGACTCTCCACTCTCAGTCTTCTCCCAGTGCTAGTATTTAGTAACTAAAAATTAAACTATTTAAAAATATTTTTAAAGCCCCTACCATGTTTCTCCTGGGTTGTTTTCAGAGTCCTGAAGATTAACCTTCAATATTTGGAGACTCCAGGACAAATCTGGAGTTTTGACAAATCTTATCCTGTTGTTAGGCCCAACCCACCCTCCCCCGGTATTCTGGCCCTGTCCAGTCTCACACCTCCGGTATTCTGGTTGTGTCCAGTCTCACTCCCCCTGTATCCTGGCCCAGCTCAGTCTCACTCCCCCCTGGTATTCTGGCCCTGTCCAGTCTCACGCCCCTGGTATTCTGGCCCTGTCCAGCCTCACTCCCCCTGTATTCTGGCCCAGCTCAGTCTCACTCCCCCCTGGTATTCTGGCCCTGTCCAGTCTCACGCCCCCAGTATTCTGGCCCTGTCCAGTCTCACTCTCCCTGTATTCTGGCCCAGCTCAGTCTCACTCCCCCACCGGTATTCTGGCCCTGCCCAGTCTCACTCCTCACTCCCCCCTGGTATTCTGGCCCTGTCCAATGTCACTCCCCCCCCCACAGTATTCTGGCCCTGTCCAGTCTCACTCCCCCGGTAATCTGGCCCTGTCCAGTCTCACTACCCCCCCGGTAATCTGGCCCTGTCCAGTCTCACTCCCCCACCGGTATTCTGGCCCTGTCCAGTCTCACTCCCCCCTGGTATTCTGGCCCTGTCCAGTCTCACGCCCCTGGTATTCTGGCCCTGTCCAGCCTCACTCCCCCTGTATTCTGGCCCAGCTCAGTCTCACTCCCCCCTGGTATTCTGGCCCTGTCCAGTCTCACGCCCCCGGTATTCTGGCCCTGTCCAGTCTCACTCTCCCTGTATTCTGGCCCAGCTCAGTCTCACTCCCCCACCGGTATTCTGGCCCTGCCCAGTCTCACTTCTCACTCCCCCCTGGTATTCTGGCCCTGTCCAATGTCACTCCCCCCCCCACAGTATTCTGGCCCTGTCCAGTCTCACTCCCCCGGTAATCTGGCCCTGTCCAGTCTCACTACCCCCCCGGTAATCTGGCCCTGTCCAGTCTCACTCCCCCACCGATATTCTGGCCCTGTCCAGTCTCACTCCCCCGGTAATCTGGCCCTGTCCAGTCTCACTACCCCCCCGGTATTCTGGCCCTGTCCAGTCTTACTCCCCCGGTAATCTGGCCCTGTCCAGTCTCACTACCCCCCCGGTATTCTGGCCCTGTCCAGTCTCACTCCCCCCTGGTATTCTGGCCCTGCCCAGTCTCACTCCTCACTCCCCCCTGGTATTCTGGCCCTGTCCAATGTCACTCCTCCCCCCACAGTATTCTGGCCCTGTCCAGTCTCACTCCCCCACCGGTATTCTGGCCCTGTCCAGTCTCACTCCCCCGGTAATCTGGCCCTGTCCAGTCTCACTACCCCCCCGGTATTCTGGCCCTGTCCAGTCTCACTCCCCCACCGGTATTCTGGCCCTGTCCAGTCTCACTCCCTTGGTAATCTGGCCCTGTCCAGTCTCACTACCCCCCCGGTATTCTGGCCCTGTCCAGTCTCACTACCCCCCTGGTATTCTGGCCCTGTCCAGTCTCACTAACCCCCCGGTATTCTGGCCCTGTCCAGTCTCACTCCCCCGGTAATCTGGCCCTGTCCAGTCTCAATACCCCCCCCGGTATTCTGGCCCTGTCCAGTCTCACTACCCCCCTGGTATTCTGGCCCTGTCCAGTCTCACTCCCCCGGTATTCTGGCCCTGTCCAGTCTCACTCCCCCGGTAATCTGGCCCTGTCCAGTCTCACTACCCCCCGGGTATTCTGGCCCTGTCCAGTCTCACTACCCCCCTGGTATTCTGGCCCTGTCCAGTCTCACTAACCCCCCGGTATTCTGGCCCTGTCCAGTCTCACTACCCCCCCGGTATTCTGGCCCTGTCCAGTTTCACTCCCCCTGTATTCTGGCCCTGCCCAGTCTCACTCCGCCGGTATTCTGGCCCTGCCCAGTCTTACTCCCCCGGTATTCTGGCCCTGTCCAGTCTCACTCCCCCGGTAATCTGGCCCTGTCCAGTCTCACTCCCCCGGTATTCTGGCCCTGTCCAGTCTCACTCCCCCGGTAATCTGGCCCTGTCCAGTCTCACTACCCCCCCCCGGTATTCTGGCCCTGTCCAGTCTCACTATCCCCCCGGTATTCTGGCCCTGCCCAGTCTCACTCCCCCTGTATTCTGGCCCTGCCCAGTCTCACTCCGCCGGTATTCTGGCCCTGCCCAGTCTCACTCCCCCAGTATTCTGGCCCTGTCCAGTCTCACTCCCCCAGTAATCTGGCCCTGTCCAGTCTTACTCCCCCGGTATTCTGGCCCTGTCCAGTCTCACTCCCCCTGTATTCTGGCCCTGTTATTTGGCTGTAGCTTCTCTCACCTGGTGATGTAGGATCTTATCTTTAGGAAACATCTTTCTGCAGAACTCGCATGGAATTTTGGAGGTTTCCCCCGTCAGAGAGGCAGAAACTAAAAACAGAGGAAACACAGGCAAATTAAATAAAAATAAGAAATGTTGGAAAAACTCAGCGGGTCTGGCAGCATCTGTGGAGAGAGAAACAGAGGTAACGTTTCGAGTCCGTATGACCCTTCTTTTATTTATTTATTTATTTTTTCCAGCATCTGTAGTCTTTTGCTTTTATCACAGACAAATTAAATGTGGGCAGAAGCCGTAAAAACATCAGAATTAGAAGCAGAAGGAGGCCATTCAGCCCAAGTCTGCTCGCCGTTCAATAACATCAGGGCTGATCTTTTACCTCAGCTCCACCTTCCCTCGCTATCCCTGCTTCCCTTAATGTCCAAAACCCATCAATCTCTCCCCTGAATATACTCAACAATTGAACATTCACAGCTCCCTGGGCTACAGAATTCCAAGTATTCACGTTAGATGATTGTTTGAATAGAAACAACGTGCAGGGGTACAGGGAAAAGGCAGGGCAACGGCACTAAGTCATAATGTTCATTTGGAGAGCCGGTACAGACACGATGGGCCGAATGGCCTCCTTCTGTGCCGTTAAGATTCCGTGATTCTCAGAGGACAATCCCTTCATCTCAGGAAAGAGTCAGGTGAACTTTTGTTGCTCTCCCTCTGTGTTACACTGACGCCTGTGGCGGTGGTCAGGAGAGGCTCTGAGTGGGATAGACAGTGGCTACAATCTACCGCATGAGCGCAGTCCGATTTAACAGCAGTGAGAATTGGCGTGTCTCGCCGTGGGCAGACAGGATACTTAACCTTAATTTCAAATGGGATACCCGCAGGACAATTAGGAGCTGCATTTCAAATTCACTGAAATCTACTGCTACTGTGTTTGAAATGGGCAGTGACAGGCCGGTGGGAGCCTCAAGCTCCACAAGGCAAGTGGCTCTTTCAGCTTCCTAGTGGAACAGGAGGCATTCAAGCTCCCCAGACCCTGATGGCATCTCCCTGTGACAGCCAGGCCTCAGTGGGTAGCGTGTCTCAGCTTTGTGACAGAACGATGTGGTTTCAAATCCCACTCCAGTGACTTGAGCCCATGGCCTAGGCAGACACACCCAGTGCAGTAATGTGGGAGCGCCGTACTGTCGGAGGGTCAGTACTGAGGGAGCGCCGCACTGTCGGAGGGTCAGTGCTGAGGAAGCGCCGCACTGTCGGAGGGTCAGTGCTGAGGGAGCGCCGCACTGTCGGAGGGTCAGTGCTGAGGGAGCGCCGCACTGTCGGTGGGTCAGTGCTGAGGGAGCGCCGCACTGTCGGTGGGTTAGTGCTGAGGGAGCGCCGCACTGTCGGGGGGTCAGTGCTGAGGGAGCGCCGCACTGTCGGAGGGTCAGTGCTGAAAGAGCGCCGCACTGTCGGAGGGTCAGTGCTGAGGGAGCGCCGCACTGTCGGAGGGTCAGTGCTTAACATGTTGTTTGTGGGAGCTTGCTATGAGTAAACTGGCTGTTGTGTTTCCTACATTACAACAGTGGTTACACTTTGAAAATACTTCATTGGCTGGAAAATGCTTCAAGATGTCCCTTAGTTGTTAAAGGCGCTATAGAAATGTAAACTCTCTGCGTACCCTGTCCTGCGTTCTGCACACTCGGGCAACTTTGCTCATGTGATTCCTGGTCTCTGTACATGATGTACTTGCTGCAGTCTGGGCAGCGATTAGTCCGACTCCCACATGCCTCTTCATGCTCAGGTAAAGTGCGACATGGAGTCTCCAGATCACAGAAGCGGCATCTCAGCAGTCGCTCGGTGCATTCTTCATCCTGAGGAAGCAAGACACCTGGTCATCCCTCCTCACCCCAGCCTATCTCTGTAATCCCCTCCAGCCCCACAACCCTCTGAGATTTCTACACTCCTCCAATTCTGGTCTCTTCTGCATCCTTGATTTTAATCACTCCACCATCGGCAGTTGTACCTTCAGCTGTCTGGGCCCTAAGCTCTGGAATTCCTTTCCTAAGCCTGCAGACAACTCTCTCTTCCTTTAAGATACTGTCAGGGAAAGCCGATTACAGCCACAAATGAGCATATTGAGCTTTTAAGGAAGACGTGTGTGTTTTTAAAGAAATATAAGCAAGGACACAGAGCTAAAGGTGGCTGATAATGTAAAGTGACCACTTTCTGTAAAATTCCTATGTGGATTATACTGACAGACCTGTCCTGACAGAGCATGGAATGTCACAACTGAAAAGGTGTCATGGCCTTCTTCAAGCAGAGAAAGTTGAAAGGGGGGATAGAAAAGATACAAAAGACTGAACTTTAATCTCCTGTGGTTGCAGAGACAAAAGACTGATTACTATATCTCAGCAGTCATCTAAAATCCATCTCCTGTTGATTCACATCTCAGAATGTGTAAAATGGTCAGAGATCAAAGGAAACAGATTCTGGCAGCAGGACGTGGTTTTTTTCTCTTATGGGAATACACAGGGAAAAATGGGTAAAAAAGCTATCTGCAGAGCAGTGCTAGTGTGCTAAGTGGTGGTGTGCTGTGTGTGTGACAGCAAGGAGAAGATCAACTAATCACCCCGGCAGTTGCAGCTGAAGTCTCTCTCTCTCTTTGTCTGTTGCTGGAGGCAAGGCAGCAGAAGCTACAATCAGAAAGAAAACAGGACAGCTTCTTCAGCCAACCTGCAGAACCAAATGTCTCCAAACCCACTGTGAAACTGCCAAAGCCAGCTCTGCTGGAATCACCCAGCTTAGCAGCCACAGCGTTTTGCCATCTAAGCCTCACGAACAAGCCAAAGACTGATTTGTATATCTTTTAAAAGACTTTTATTTGGACTATTAACTTCTCATTTCTGAGTTGTGTATATGTGTGTTGTGTTTTTATGATCTTTCTGGGGTCTTTAATAATTAATAAACTTACTCTTTCTTTGACTCAAGAAAACCTGGTTAAATTGACTCCTCCTAAGAAAAAATACATATGGACTGGGAAAAGGTATCCAAGGGGGAAGGGATCTTTTAAATTAACCTTGTTGTGACCAACCAAGGGCAGGTGGGGGGGTTGATTTGAATAAAGAAGGGTCGTCAGTTCATTGCTCCTCAGCTGGGAACATAACGAAATTGGGGTCCCATTCAGGAAGACCTCGCCCGGGGACCGATCGTAACAATATAAAACTTCCTCTTTGACCAAGATATTGGTCAACTGTACGAATATCTGTTTCTGTGACTCAGTGTCAAATTTTATTTGATAATCACTCCAGTGAAGCGATTATCACTTGGGACGTGAAAAAACATTTAAGACACGATATAAATGGCAATTACACCGAGGGCTAGACACAAGCTAGGGAAGGCTCTCCTCCCACCTGGGCATCAGACTGTATCTTACACCAATTTATACACAATTCTAACACCTAGCTCTGCACTTAGATCCCAGATACCATTCAGTACTGAGGATCAAATACTCCCAGGACAGGTACAGCATAGGATTAGATACAGAGTAAATCTCCCTCTACACTATCCCCATCAAACACTCCCAGGACAGGTACAGCACAGGGTTAGATAGAGAGTAAAGCTCCCTCTACACTGTCCCCCATCAAACACTCCCAGGACAGGTACAGCACGGGGTTAGATACAGAGTAAAGCTCCCTCTACACTGTCCCCCATCAAACACTCCCAGGACAGGTACAGCGCAGGGTTAGATACAGAGTAAAGCTCCCTCTACACTGTCCCCATCAAACACTCCCAGGACAGGTACAGCACGGGGTTAGATACCGAGTAAAGCTCACTCTGCACTGGCCCATCAAACACTCCCAGGACAGGTACAGCACAGATAAAGAGACAAGAAAACCATCCCTCACCTCATGAGTCTTCAGTTTGCAGTGTTCCAATTTTTTGTGACACTGGGAGCATTGAACCTGCAGTGAAGAAGGAAATCAGAATGAGACATGGATGCACATGCTGCCAATCCCAGACCCAGAGGGGTCTGAATTTCACACTTGGCGTGTGCGCCAAGTTGGCGGGAGCGGAAGTGGATGTGGAATCTGCTCCTGGGCCACAGCTGCGTTGAAAACGTGATTTCACGTTGGGTGGCCAATTAAGGTCCGCCCAGCGTGAAACGTGTCTTCTCAATGGTCGGGAAGGGGAGGGGGCCTGTCGGGTGCCGGGTCCATTGGCGACCCGGTGGGTGCTTTAAAACTGGCAGAGGCAGCTCCCTGAAGGCTGCCAGGGGAGAATCTGTGGTGTCTGTGCAGGAAATCATTTCATTTACTGGTGGCTGAAGACATCAGGCGGGAGGGCAAGTTGAGTGGGCACTTTGCCCCCCCCGCCCCCCCCGTTTCTTGGACGAGTGCCTCACGGTCCTCATGGAGGAGGTGGGTGTCAGGCGGGACTCTCGCATACCCAGCGATGGCAGGAGGAGGCCACCGCACTTGATCAAAAAAGCCTGGGAGGAGGTGGCAGCTGAGGCCAGCAGGCACATGCTGTGCAGCGCACATGGGTGCAGTGCTGCAAAAGTTCAATGATCGGCTGCGAGTTGGCATGGATCAGTGTGGAGAGGCCCCCCCCAGTGGAGCTCAGGGCTGTTAAGAGTCTGAGTGCCAACTGTCACAGACACTGGCGCCAGCCAAAGAGGTGAGCTCTGGCTGCTTGGACTGAGTGCCTTTCGGGTTGAGGGTCACGACTTGGAGGTGCCTTGCAAGGTATTCCTCATGTGGAGTTGGCCAGGCTGCAATGGCGCTTCAGGTAGAGAGTAGACTAATCAATGCTCCTCTGTCCTTTTAGGACAAGAGCCATAACACCATCGAGAGGTCAAGATAAAGTGGAGGTTCCCCAAACCTCCTAAGCCCGATGAGGTATGAAATAGATGCATTGGAGCTGGAAATCCACCACCCACCTTGTTCAGCCGGTCGTAGAGAGGCAGGGCTCCCTGACGAAGGTAACAGTGCAATGCACAGAGGTGAGAGTGTCGGATTGTGCAAACATTCTTCTGTAATCTCATCATCAATGGGAGCCTGAAACCCGGATTCCCCATTGATCATTGAAAGATGATGGCACCATGATGCAGATCACCATTGTGCCACCAAGATGCCTGGCATGCACAGTGACAGTGTGATGACTTAAACTAATTACATGTCATTGTTCTCCCTTAGATTCGCCAGTATGCACTCAAAAGCAGGACCCCGAAGAGCTACCCTTGACGCCAGAGGACCACAGGGCTTTTGACGCACCCGCATCACACCCTTTCTCTGAACCAGGCACCAGCGCAGACGCCAGTACCTCAGTAGACATTTGATTGTCGGCTAGAATGTCATTGCACAGCGGTGAGGGCAGTTCACACTCACTCAAGGAGCAGGCAAAGGCAGTGAGTGCCCAGTATGCCGGCAGTAGGAGGACTGCTGGAGACCAGGACCATGCTGAACCGAAGGCAGATGATGAGCCTCTGGAGTCATCCATTAGGTGGCAGATGCTGGATATCCAGCAGATGTGCGGGAGGATCTGCGGAGGTCCATGAAGGTATGTGTACCATGGTCCCTGTTGTGGAGGAGTCCATGAGGAGCATGAGCACTGTGTTGACCCTCATGGCCGAGCGCACTGCCTCCTTCATTGAGAGAGTGATGACACTCATGGAGAGGCAGCTCGAGGGACAGAATCAGGGGTTCCTGGGGTTGTACTCAAACCTGCAAGTCCTCACACAGGCAATGACCTCAGGTGGTCAGTGCCAGTGTGGGAGATGGATGAGGCACCCAGTATCCCAGCTAGGTGCCTGTCCATCAATGGCAAGCAGGGAGGTCCAGAGCAACTTCACATTGGTGCACAAGTTGTTTGTCATCTCTGCAGGCTCCTCTCAGGATGCCCTGGATGACAGCAGTAGCTCCTCCACCCCTCTGCCAGTGACCGTGGCATCTGATGAAGCTGCGATGACTGGGGAGATACCAGCCATGGCACTGGCTGCTCCCTCCCAGGGAGGGCCAACACAGGCTCCACTGGCCAGAGGACGACTGCCAAAGTCATCAAGGCCAACAGGACAGCACAATCAGCAGGCTGCCTCCAATGCCGCTGCCGGTGAGGGGGTGTCGGGGTCACCAAGACACAGCACTCGCAAATGCAAGTTTAAGGCACCATGTGCACAAGAGGGATTGGTCATAGGTGACCTTCTGTTCTGCCATGTTTTGTAGATATGTTTACTGGTGTGGCCATTAACACCATATATGGTTCTGTTCATTTGATATGAATTTGCTTTTGTCTTAATGGCCTGAGCATGCTTCACTTGTTTTGTAGATGCAGGGCATGCCAGTATCTAATGCTAGACATGAGTGGCTCTAAACTTTATTGCACAGGCACTGAGTGGACTTTGGATTCAAATGAAAGGGTCATTTCAGACATTTGGGATGGAGACGGCACCCTGGCATGAGGTGGAAGCAGATCTTTGGCAGCCTAGCTGAAGAAGCATTGGATCTAGGCATCCTTGGTTTCCCTGCCTCCTTGAAGAATCCAGAGGACTGCTTCCATGCCCTCAGTGTTCTCCTCACCATGCTCCTCTTCTGACTCACCACTGGATTCATCCTGTGTGGCCTGTGGAGCTGCCTCTTCCTCCACAGCTAGATTGTGGAGAGCACAGCATGCAACCACTATCAGTAATACCCACTCTACGGGGTATTGTAATGCTCCCCCGAATGGTCCAGATGTCGGAGGCACATTTTCGGAAGACCTATGGTCTTCTCTATCACCGCCTTTGTGGATGTATGACTTTTATTATAACGCTGCTCTGCCTCTGTTCTTGGGTGACAGAGAGGCGCCATAAGCCACCTTTTCAATGGATAACCCGTGTCACCCAGCAGTCATCCATCCAGTCGGGCTGGAGCAGAGAACAGCCTTGGCACCTGTGAGTGTCTTAGGGCATAAGTGTCATGGGAGCTGCCAGGGTACCTTGCACAGACGTGCAGAATCTGCATCTTGTGGTCACAAACTATCTGCTTGTTCATCAAGTGGAAGACCTTCCCATTGACGAAGGCACCCGGCTGACCCGTTGGCGCCTTGATGGCCACATCTGTGCAGTCGATCGCACCCTGGACGCTGGGGAACCCAGCGATCACTGCAAATCCTCTGCTCGCTCAGCCTGGCTGGCCTTGTCCATTCAGGTGCATAGAGGCACCTGGCCTCCTCTCCCTTCTGCCCCTGTCTTCCTCCTCAGGGGAGGTGCCACAATCCCCATTACCAGGATAACAGAAGGGTGTCTGATACCTGGAAGGATCCACATGGTCAAAATTCTCCAGGGGGCTTGGAGACACCAATGAGTCCTGAAATGAAGCCTAGGAATGCTAAGAATGAAGCTCAAAACAGAGAAGAAGCTGTCAAGTTCAAATAAGTAACCAGCAGCAAACTATCTCCCAGACTCCTCACTACTCACAATAGCAATGCTGCTGACCCTTTTTATCCCGCGCTTGGATGAGGTTTTGTTAAAAGCGGGTTGCCTGCCTGCCTGTTTTGCCCATGAGACGAGCGTGAAACTGCGCGGGCAACCTAAAATCGAGTACAATTGGCTTTTTAATGGCCTTTTAATTGTTGGCGGGCACAGCTTTGACACCCAGGCCTGCCCACCGACCTGAAGATTGTTTGCACATGGGATGACATCAGGACGCTTGCCCAACGTCTTCTCACGCTATTGCACATCTGTTCAGGGCGTGTGCCCCCCCGCCTGGCCACGAGACATAAAATTCTGGCCTGAGTACTGGTCAGCCGTCATTCGCTACCTGTGCGTGTGTTATTGGTCTCTGACCTGTCTGTGCTCTCTCTCTCTGTGCTCCTGTAACTCTGCTGTCGGCACTGCTTCATTGCAGAGTGGACACAGCTGGATGAATCGCTTGCAGTGAATCTCGTGAATGGGATAATTCGAGGCGGCCACATCCTTCTTACTGCAGAGTGAAAACACAGGTTAACTGGTCATCGTATTCTGGTACAGCTCGATCTCCTGTGAAACTCCCAGATGCACTCGGGCAGGAATTATGTGCGACACTGACCCAGACACCCTGCAACTGACCATCAGCATCTGTGGACCCTGAGCTGAATCTCCCACTGATTGAGAGAGCATCTGTCTTCTGTCTGGTAACACTCTCAGGGACATACCTACAGGGCGAGGGAGAAAGAGGGTGAGGGAGAAAGAGTCAGGGAGGCAGGAACAGAGGGAGGGAGAGCGGGAGAGACACACAGAGAGAATGTAGGATCAAAATCCCCTCCAACTGGGTAATTTATGGAACAACATTTCAAACCCACGGACATGTGTTGACCTCATGATTGGAACTATAAAAAGATAAGCTGCAGTCAGCAGTACAGGGCTGAGCAGCAAGAGGTTAATTTGGATATTTAGTGAAAACACAGTGACTCATCAAAAGGGTTTGAACATTGACTAATGCAATGAAGAAAGTCTGACTACACAATACAATGGCACAAAGGGCATATTATCAATGCGACACACCTTCAACACCTCTTTGTCCTTTTGTCTACTTCCACCTATCACTGGCCCTCTGTCCAGCTTACCTGTCCCACCTCCCCTTAAACCAGCTTATATTTCACTTCTCTTCTATTCTTGCTTAGTTCTGTTGAAGAGTCATATGGACTCGAAACGTTAACTGTGTTCCTCTCCGCAGATGCTGCAAGACCTGCTGAGTTTTTCCAGGTATTTTTATTTTTATTTTTGTTTTGGGTTTCCAGCATCCGCAGTTTTTTGCTTTTACACTCAAAGAATTATTCAACCACCACAGACAATAGAACTGGAATAGGGTCATTCAAACCCTCATTAACTTTGGAGCCAAGTGCTGTTACTGTGCTATTACTGTGCCACTTCAAGCAGCAGGAGAATTGCTCATGTAATGAGAACCGATAATATTCTTCTGGATACATCTTCCATGGAAAACCCTGTATTGTTTCAACCAGCAGGAGCTGATTATATTTGTCTGGACTTTGCATGGAATCAGCTGAATGGATATTGGAACAACAGGAAATATGTTTTGACATGTCTGAGTTAAATTATTATAGAGAGCAGATCTGAGCATCTGGGCTGCAGTTGGAAGAAGGGTTGAGGTTGGTCACTTTGACTCAGTCCTACAGATTGTATTGATGCACCTCACAATCCATGTGTAAAAGTTGAATCTGATTATACTTTTGTGACGATGATTTTGAAATGTTTTGGAATGTTCTTCCAGATATTTTATGAATAAAGTATATTTTTCAAAAAAAAACAGTCCTACAGTCAACACTGGACAGACCAGCCATGTTGTGGATTGTAAGTTTCATCCAAATCGTAGTGATATTGGTCTGAGGGTTTTGTGAAGGTTTGGGGCAGAAATCTGGTGTTTTTTGCTAGTACCTTGTAACTTGTTTCAGCCATTCCTTGGGTGATGTTGTTCTGAAGATTTTTTCTTAAGGTTTCAGGACAGGATGTGGTGTTTTTCTAAGTTTAACCGAGTCGTGGTGTCTTTGTGTTGGGTACTGGGAACAGGTTGTTTTAAATTTTGGGTTTTGTACTGTGGGGTTGTGGGTGATTCAGTAAAGCAATTGTGAATTATCAGAAGAAACTTGTCTCGCTGGTCATTCCGTTCAAGCCATACACGTGTGAATTTCTGGTGTCACAAATTTGAGTATGGGGAGGTGCTCTGAGGGCAAAGGGGAACACCTACGAGAGAGCACGAGAGAGCGAGTGCGTGTGAGAGTGAGTGCGTGTCCGTGGAGAGAGAGAGCGTGCAAGAGAGGAGATACACAGAGAGAAAGACACACACATACACACAGAGACACAGCGAGAGAGACACACACGCAGAGACCAAAAGGAGAGAGAGAGACAGACAGAGAGACCGAGAGAGGGAAAGAGATACACAGAGAGAGAGAGAGAGAGACACACACACATACATACACACAGAGACAAAAGGAAAGAGAAAAACAGGCAGCGAGAGAGACAGGCAGACAGACAGCAAGAGACAGACAGGCAGCGAGAGAGAGAGAGAGAGACAGGCAGCGAGAGAGACACAGACAGAGAGAGAAAGCAGGACAGAGAGAGAGGGAGGGAGAAGATACAGACATAAGACATAAAGAGGGAAGCATATAGAGATAGAGCTTGAGAGACAGTCAGAAAGAGTGAAAGAGAGACAGGGTAGAACCATATTGACAAAGATACACATGCAGGAAGAGTGAGAGACAGAACAACAGAGTAAACACAGTGATGTCAATCTTGGGAGGCCAACATTCATGACTCTGATGAAGAGTCATTCAGACTCGAAACGTTAACTGTGTTCCTCTCCGCAGATGCTGTCAGACCTGATGAGTTTTTCCAGGCATTTTTGTTTTTGTTCTATGACTCTGCTGGCTCTTGGTCAGAGTAATACTGGCTCCAGTTCACAATAGGGATCTCGAGCTCTTGCTCATTGAATAGAGAGTTCACCTGACCAAGTGCTTGAAAAATGATTGATCACTCATTTCCTGTTTCTGGGAGCTTGCAGTGCACAAAATGTCTGCCACATTGATCAACATAACAACACTGACTACAATTCAAAATTAAGTCAATATGTTTCTCAGAATGTCCCGGAGTATTAAGAATCAGAGAATGATACAGCACAGAAAGAGGCCATTCAGCCCATTGTATCTGTGCCAGCTCTTTGAAAGAACGGTCCAATTAAACCTCAGCTCTTTCCCCATAATCCTGCAAATATTTCCCCTTCAAGAATTTATCCAATTCTCTTTTGAAAATTACTAACGAACCTGCTTCCATCGCCCTTTCAGGCAGCGTGATCCAGATCACTGCAACTCGCTGTAAAAATAATTCTCATCTCCCCCTCTGGTCTGTTAAGACGGTGTAAAGGTTCTGGCTGTAATTGTGGGAACTGTTAATCTCTTGGAGACAGAATATGGAACAAGTGCCCATTGACAGGCAATCACTGCTTCATAGAACATGCTGCATTTATATAGCGCCTCTAATGTATAAATGTCCCAACATGCTCCACAGGAGCACTATAAAGCAAAATCTCTAGCCACGTAAAGTAATATTAGGACAGATGACCCAAAGCATGGTCAGAGAGATAGAATGTAAAGAACGACATAAAGCAGGAGAGGTTTAGGGAGACAATTCCAGAGCGGGGACCCAGGCAGCTGAAGACACAGCCGCCAACAGTGGAGTGATTAAAATCAGGGATGCTCAGGCCAGAATTAGATGACCGCAGAGATTTCAGAGGTTGGAGGAAATTACAGAAATACTGAGGAGTGAGGGCATGGAGGGGTTTGAAAACAAGGATGAGAATATTAAAATTGGGGCATCGATTAACTGGGATTTAACGTAGGTCAAGCAAGCACAGGGGTAATGGGTGAATGAGACTTGGTTTGAGTTAGGATACAGGCAGCAGAAAGTCGGAGGGAGAGGTTATGACACAGAAACAGCATCACACCGCCTGACAATTCTAACTCAACAACGTTCCTATTCTGGTACTCTCAATACACACACAATTCCAGGTTTTCAAAGCATTTGATAATCTGTGCCATCATCGAACTGATGAATCCAGTCTCCAGATGTTGGCAGTGATATTATTGACTGAGAGGGGGAAATGAGAAAGGTCTGGTTGGTTTTCACAGGCAACACTGTGAGGGGATATTAGAGTCGCACAGTGTCACAGGTAATGGGTGAGAGCTTGAATCAATCCACCTCCTTACCAGTTGCTGCAGAAAACTGTCTCCTTATCCTCCACCACCATCATCGTTCTCAGCTGCACTGTGGGACACACTGGAGGCACTGTGGGACACACTGGAGGCACTGGTCACACAATCAGAACCTGACACCAAACAGCACAAAACAGGATGAGCAGATATCAGGACATAGCAGGATGCAAGTGTATAAAAACACACACCCACACACACACACACATATAGACATTGACACAGACACATACATATACTCACGCACACCCATACATTACCATTAATACTCACACTCGTGCACTATTCACACTGAACTGCACATCTGCTCATAGCCAGGATGTCTCACACAGACGCACACACACACACACTCGTATAACTGTGTGCACTTATATAAACTTATAGAGTCACACACAATAACAAGGTATGAAGTGTAGCAGCTAGGTTGCTGAACTAATTTGGAGATCTCGACTATAATCTGGAAGGCGTGAGGGCACAGCACTTGGGCGGACTGTGAATTCAAATTCCATTTTAAAAAATTCTGGATGTAAGCTGCTCTCAGTCAAAGTGGCTGTGAAGTCAGATTGTTGTAAAAGCCCAAATGGTTCATTAATGCCCTTTAGAGAAGGAAACCTGCTGTCCTTCCCCTGCCTGGGCCGGTCTGTGGCTCCGGGCCCACACCAACATGTTTCACTCTGAACTACTCTCTTAGGCCTGACAAACTTGCTCGCAGTTTGAGAAAGTGGCGCACAGCCACCCTGTGCCCTGCACAGATAGGATGGGCACTAAACGCTGGCCTCGTCTGTGACACCCACATATCCCAAGAAAGAATTTTTAAAATGTGATTACTGTGTTTCTTCAACACAGTTCAGAGATCTCGGAGTTTAGGCTCATTGTTGTCACTATGAGGCCCACTTCCTGTAGAGGGTTCTGTACTTAAACATTTAAAATATAATCCAATCCCATCCCCAGTCCAGGGACTGAATTTCTGATGCCTCAATATCTTACCTTTAGATTAGGATCTCTCTCTCTGTTCTCTCCGTCAGTCTCTCTCTCTCTGTCTTTCTCTCAGTCTCTCTCGGGCTCTATTTCACTTTTATTTTCACTTTCATTTTCTCCAGTTCTTGGTGCTCGTTAATCCAAAAATTTAAACAAACTTGGAGGGAGTTTCCCCAGCGCTGCTGCTGACTCTGAGGGTCAAAGTGTCTCCCTGTCTGGCTCTGAGATAGTGCAGGATAGGCGCAATCCCAATGACAATGCTGCACCCCTGGTGTTAAACCAGGCACAGGACTCAAGTGACTCTACAATGTGCCCTCCCGCCACCATGCCCAGCGGGATGGAGAGGTTAGACACGAAGAGTGAGAAAACAAAACTGCAGGAGGCGGAAAATCAGCTTCATTCACAACACATAGAGGGCTGGATGGTGCCCGGTGTCTGGAAGCAGAGCAGACACACAGACAGAATGGACACCTCAGCAGAGGGGACACCCATAACCATAAGACATAGGAGCAGAAATTAGGCCAATCGGCCCATCGAGTCTGCTCTGCCATCCAATCATGGCTGATAAGTTTTTCAACCCCATTCTCCCGCCTTCTCCCCGTAACCAATCAAGAACCTATCTATTTTGGTCTTAAATGCACTCAATGACCTGGCCTCCACAGCCTTCTGTGGCAATGAATTCCATAGATTCACCACTCTCTGGCTAAAGAAGCTTCTCCTCATTTCTGTTTTAAAAGGTCTTCCCTTTACTCTGAGGCTGTGCCCTCGGGTCCCAGTCTCTCCTACTAATGGAAACATCTTCCCCACGTCCACTCTATCCAGGCCTTTCAGTATTCTGTAAGTTTCAGTCAGATCCCCCCTCATCCTTCGAAACTCCATTGAATATAGACCCAGAGTCCTCAAACATTCCTCATATGTTAAGCCTTTCATTCCTGGGATCATTCTCGTGAACCTCCTCTGGACCCTCTCCAGGGCCAGCACATCCTTCCTGAGATATGGGGCCCAAAATTGCTCACAATATTCTAAATGTGGTCTGACCAGAGCCTTATAAAGCCTCAGCAGCACATCCCTGTTTTTATATTCTAGTCCTCTCGAAATAAATGCCAACATTGCATTTGCCTTCCTAACTACCGACTCAACCTGCAAGTTAACCTTAAGAGAATCCTGGACTAGGACTCCCAAGTCCCTTTGCACTCCAGATTTCTGAATTCTCTCCCCATTTAGAAAATAGTCTATGCCTCTATTCTTCCTGCCAAAGTGCATGACCTCACACTTCCCCATGTTGTATTCCATCTGCCATTTCTTTGCCCCATTCTCCTAACCTGTCCAAATCCTTCTGCAGCCTCCACACCCCCTCAATACTACCTGTCTATCCACCTATCTTTGTATCATCTGCAAACTTAACCAGGATGCCCTCAGTTCCTTCATCTAGATCATTAATGTATAATGTGAACAGTTGTGATCCCAACACTGACCCCTGCAGAACTCCACTAGTCACCGGCCACCATCCTGAGAAGGACCCCCTTATCCCCACTCTCTGCCTCCTGCCAGACAGCCAATCTTCTATCCATGCTAGTACCTTGCCTCTAACACCATGGGCTCTTATCTTACTGAGCAGCCTCCTGCGCGGCACCTTGTCAAAGGCCTTCTGGAAGTCCAAGTAGATAACATCCATTGGCTCTCCTTTCTCTAACCTACTTGTTACCTCCTCAAAGAATTCTAACACATTTGTCAGGCATGACCACACCTTGATGAAACCATGCTGACTTTGCCCTATTTTACCATGCACTTCCAAGGATTCTGAAATCTCATCCTTAACAATGGACTCTAAAATCTTACCAACAACCGAGGTCAGGCTAATCGGCCTGTAATTTCCCGTCTTTTGCCTCACTCTCTTCTTAAACAGGGGGGTTACATTAGCGATTTTCCAGTCCTCTGGGACCCTCCCTCACTCCAGTGATTCCTGAAAGATCACGACTAACGCCTCCACTATCTCTTCAGCTATCTCCTTCAGAACTCTGGGGTGTAATCCATCTGGTCCAGGTGATTTATCCAATGTCAGACCTTTCAGTTTTCCTAGCACCTTCTCCTTGGTAATGGCCACTATACTCACCTCTGCCCCCGGACTCTCTTGAACTTTGGGGATGTCACTCGTGTCTTCCACTGTGAAGACTGACGCAAAGTATCTATTCAGTTCCTCATTTCTTTGTTCCCCACTACTACTTCTCCAGCGTCATTTTCCAGCGGCCCAACGTCCACTTTTGCCTCTCTCTTACTCTTTATATATCTAAAAAAACTCTTGCAATCTTCTTTTATATTACTGGCTAGTTTACCCTCATATTTAATCTTCTCCCTCATTTCTTTTTTAGTTGTCCTCTGTTGGTCTTTGTAGGCTTCTCAATCCCCTGGTTTCCCACTGCTCTTCGCCACATTGTATGCTTTCTCTTTAGCTTTTATGCTGTCCCTGACTTCCCTTGTCAGCCATGGTTGCCTCGTCCTCCTTTTAGAATGCTTCTTCTTCCTAGGCATGAATTTTTGCTGTGTCTCCCAAATTACTCCCGGAAAGTCCTGCTATTGCTGTTCCACTGTCTTTCCTGCTAGGCTCATCTCCCAGTCAATTCTGGCCCGCTCCTCCCTCATGCCTCTGTAGTTGCCTTTATTCAACTGTATACAGTTACACCTGATTTCAGCTTTTTCCTCTAAAATTGCAGGGTAAATTCTATCATATTATGGTCACTTCCTCCTAAGGGTTCCTTCACCTTAAGCTCTCTTATCAAATCTGCCTCATTACACATCACTAAATCTAGAATTGCCTGTTCCCTACTGGGTTCCACCACAAGCTGCTCCAAAAAGCCATCTCGTAGACATTCCACAAATTCCTTTTCTTGGGATCAACTACCAACCTGATTTTCCCAGTCTACCTCATAATGAAATCCCCCATGATCACTGTAACCTTGCCTTCTTACACG
This sequence comes from Carcharodon carcharias, assembly GCF_017639515.1. NCBI lineage: Eukaryota > Metazoa > Chordata > Chondrichthyes > Lamniformes > Lamnidae > Carcharodon > Carcharodon carcharias. The sequence goes on from NC_054476.1 coordinate 143,794,863, forward strand.
CCTTTTCTATTTCCTGGTGTATCTTGTGCCCCACATCCTGACTACTGTTTGGAGATCTGTACATAACTCCCATTATGGTTTTTTTACCTTTGCAGTTCCTCAACTCTATCCACACAGATTCTACATCATCTGACCCTACATCGTTTCTTGCTATCGATTTAATTTCATTTCTACTAACAAAGCAACCGCACCCCCTCTGCCAACCTGCCTATCTTTTCGATCAGATGTGTATCCTTGGATGTTTAGCTCCCAGTCCTGATCCCCTTGCAGCCATGTCTCCCGATGCCCACCACATCATACCTGCCAATTTCAATCTGCGCCACAAGCTCATTTACCTTATTTCGTATACTGCGTGCATTCAGATACAACACCTTCAGTCCTGTACTTCCAAGGAGAGCAAACACCCGGGCAGAGCGGGCACAGAGCAGACACCTGGGCAGAGCGGACACCCGGGCAGAGCAGGTGCAGAGTGGACACCCGGACAGATAGGACACCCGGGCAGAGAGGGCACAGAGCGGACACCTGGGCAGAGCAGACACCCGGGCAGAGCAGACACCCTGGCAGAGCAGACACCGAGTGGACACTCGGGCAGAGCAGACACCCGGGCGGAGAGGGCACAGAGCGGACACCCGGGCGGAGAGGGCACAGAGTGGACACCCGGGCAGGGAGGGCACAGAGCGGACACCCGGGCAGAGAGGGCACAGAGCAGACACCCGGGCAGAGAGGGCACAGAGCGGACACCCGGGCAGAGAGGGCACAGAGCAGACACCCGGGCAGAGAGGACACAGAGTGGACACCCGGGCAGAGCAGACACCCGGGCAGAGAGGACACAGAGTGGACACCCGGGCAGAGCAGACACCCGGGCAGAGAGGACACAGAGTGGACACCCGGGCAGAGCAGACACCTGGGCAGAGAGGACACAGAGTGGACACCCGGGCAGAGCAGACACCCGGGCAGAGAGGGCACCTGGGCAGAGAGGGCACAGAGCAGGCACCCGGGCAGAGCGGGCATAGAGCGGACACCCGGGCAGAGAGGGCACAGAGCGGACACCCGGGCAGAGAGGGCACAGAGCGGACACCCGGGCAGAGAGGGCACAGAGCGGGCACCCAGGCAGAGAGGGCACAGAGCGGGCACCCAGGCAGAGAGGACACAGAGTGGACACCCAGGCAGAGCGGACATCCGGGCAGAGAGGGCACAGAGCGGGCACCTGGGCAGAGAGGGCACAGAGCAGGCACCTGGGCAGAGAGGGCACAGAGCGGGCACCCGGGCAGAGAGGGCACAGAGCAGGCATCCGGGCAGAGAGCAGGCACCCGGGCAGAGAGCGGGCACACGGGCAGAGCGGACACAGAGCAGACGCCCGGGCAGAGCAGACAGTCATCGTCTAGAACAATATAGAGAGAAAGAAAACAAATTTTGGAATTGTTTGCAATTTTTTTAATTAATCTTTATAACAGAGACGCTCTGATACTATTTCAAAAATTACATTTATATATCACTAACAATACAACTCAGGGATAGTGCAAAGATTTAAAAACATATTTATAATGGTCAGTTCAATAAAAGGAGATAAACTTGCAGACTGTGGGTTTTCTGGAACTCCAGGCTCCAGCTATAACCAGAGAGTGATTAGTTTTCAGAGAGGATTGAAGGTTCAATCTGCAGCCCCCGGACCCCAGCAGCCCACCACACCTGGGATCAGGAGAGTGTATGGAGTTACAGAACAGCAACAGCAGGCCAAATGGCCTCCCCTGTTCCTCAAGGGTTAAATATCCGTTGAACAATCTAATTGGGTTTGTTGACAATGTCACTGTCCTCGTCTGCCCCTAAAACTCACCCTCATTTCAGAATGTTCTCTCTCTCTCCTTCCCATACCCCCCCTCAGTTGTCCTCCCCTCCCCATTTCTGCATTTATCCATCGCCCTCGAGATAGAGGACGAAAGCTTTTTAAAGGCTGTTTGGGTCCTTTAAAATCAGCTGTCGCTAACATAGCTAATGAGGATAAGGAAATAACAAGTTGAATAATAAGTTGAATAATGGCACTGTGTCAATCTTCGGACAAGATGAACAGGATAATATACCTGAACCAAAATGTGGAACTCACTCTTGGCAACATAGCAAAAAAGCCTATAGAAACAGTGATGCAGTAAAAAGACAGGTAAATCCCCAGGAGCAGATGGTTTCTGTTGAAGGTATGAAAGGAAATGGTAGATGGGAGCTGAATTAACTATTTTAAATTTGAGATCAATAGATTTTTGCTCGACAAGGGTAAAACACTGGAGGAGGCCATTCAGCCCCTTTAGCCTGTTACACAGGTACAGGAAGAGGCCATTCAGCCCCTTGAGCCTGTTACACAGTACAGGAAGAGGCCATTCAGCCCCTTGAGCCTGTTACACAGGTACAGGAAGAGGCCATTCAGCCCCTTGAGCCAGTTACACAGGTACAGGAAGAGGCCATTCAGCCTGCCTATCTCAACTCCACCTTCCCATGCTATCACCATCTCCCTTAATCCCTTAGTATTTTCAAATCTATTGATCTATCAATGGCAATACTCAATGATAATGCAGTGAGGAGATTTCTCATCGGAGTCCAAAATGGTTGTCACTCTGAGACCATGCCCCCATGTTCTGTATTCCCCAACAAGAGGAAACAGCCTCAGCATCCACCCGATAAACCCTCTTTGAATGTTTGAGCGGCATCAACTCTGATTCTTGTAAATGCTTGGAAATACTAGCCTGGTCTCTCCTCACAGGACAGCCCACGGCCCCCCAAAGGAATGAGTCTCGTGAATCTTTGTCCCTCTGTGACAAGTATATAATTCTTAAGGTAAGACCAAAATTGTACACAGTATATAGAGCTGAGGTACAGAATCACTGTGATCTCACCGAAAGGTGGATCAGGCTCGAGGGGCTGAATGGCCTCCTCCTGTTCCTGTCTAAAATGCTTGTGGGGCTGAATGGCCTCCTCTTGCTCTTATGTTACTCCCAGACCTGGCTGTGCGATTCTCCTCATGGTCAAACAGCAGATGTTCAGAATGATCTTTGAGGAGAGAGGCCAGAGCCTGCCCATCGTCTGTGGAACTAAACTTCAACATCAAGACAGAAGCTTCAGAAAGACCTAAGCCCAGCAGAAACTGCAGGGAGGAAATAAATAAAATTCCTCAATCCGAGGGCGGAGTCTCACGGGAATTATAAAGTGCGGGGTATTCAGTGTCTCACTAAAAGGAGGAAGACAGCAGAAATACACACACTGACAAGGAGAGGCAAAAAGAGCAACAGTAACAGATAAGAGAGCACAAGACAGCAGGCACGACAGAGAGAGAGAGAGAGACAGGCAGACAGACAGAGAGACAGAGACAGACGAGAGAGAGAGACAGACGAGAGAGAGAGACAGAGACGGAGAGGCAGAGACGGAGAGGCAGAGACGGAGACGGAGAGACGGAGACGGAGAGACGGAGACGGAGACGGAGAGACAGAGACGGAGAGACAGAGACGGAGAGACAGAGACGGAGAGGCAGAGACGGAGAGGCAGAGATGGAGAGGCAGAGATGGAGAGGCAGAGACGAGAGGGAGAGATAGGTGAAGATAATAACGGAGAGCGCAAAGGAGACAGACAGAAAGAACACAAATGAGAGATTTGGGATAACGCACAGGGATAGGGAGAGAACCAACTGGTTCAATTAGCTTGGGTTTAATATGGGACAAAAATATTCCTGTAACAGGACAATGAAGATATTAAAATAATTAATTTTTTAAAAAATCAGCGTGTCTAACCATTGAGAGTTGTAATGAAGAGCCATCACAACGAGCCATTGAAAGAGCAGCATCACCTGCTGTACTAACTAGTAACCACTCCCCTGAACACACCGAGCTCAGGATGTGCTCTTTTCATTAGGCAATCCTGAGGAAGCAAAAATTGTGATTCAACAAGTCCTATTGTTTCTCAAATATCAAATGTTGAAAGGGGAGCTGCATAGCAAGACTGGCACACAAGGGTGGCCCCAGGTGAACAGTGATGATGAGAACGCACGAGGATCTCTGGTCACCAGCTCCCAGCTCCGCAGGCTTGGAATATCCAGTCGCTGCTGTCGCCATGACAACACATCGAAGAACCAGGAGTCCTTCGGAGCAGGGTTGCTGTGGTCTGGCAGCCTGGCTCTTTGTGCTTGCCTCTGGCACAACCTCAGCACAAGCCATGGGGCAGGACAAGAGGACGAGATAGTCAGAAATAAAGTTGGAGGTGGGTGCAGAGATGGGGTGAGGCTGCTCCTGCTGCTGTGGGCAATAAGAAGAGGCATGTGATCCAGCAAGCGGGCACTCAATATGTGTCCAAGTCACTGTGAGCTTAGCTGTCACGTGACATGTCCATTCCATTGGCAACCTCCAGCGCATTTCCGGCACATTCCAGCATGATCTGTGAGGGTGATAAAGAGAAAGGCAGACTTGTATTTATATAGCACCTTTCACAACCTCAGTGGCCACAACTGAACCTCTGACAGCAGAGCACTCCCTCACTACTGACCCTCCGACAGTGCGGCGCTTCCTCAGTACTGACCCTCTGACAGTGCAGCACTCCCTCAGTATTGACCCTCAGACAGTGCAGCACTCCCTCAGTATTGACCCTCAGACAGTGCAGCACTCCCTCGGTATTGACCCTCAGACAGTGCAGCACTCCCTCGGTATTGACCCTCAGACAGTGCAGCACTCCCTCAGTATTGACCCTCAGACAGTGCAGCACTCCCTCAGTATTGACCCTCAGACAGTGTGGCTCTCCCTCAGTACTGTAGTGTGAGTGTAAGCCTGGATTATCTGATTGAATTCTGGAAGTTGCCTGAACCCACAATCTGTGACACATGGTGAGAGTGCTAACACTCACCCAGTGAGTGCGCAATTGAGCCAGGGGAGAGATCAGAAGAGGGAAGTAAAAGTTTACTTTCCAATAAGATCCACACTCCAGTATAAATGCTCCCTCATCCTTTAATCTAAAATTCCTCACCGTCAGCAGAACACCTGGAACTTACTGACTGAAAAAAGTAAAAGGTCACTGAGGTCATTAAACCTTTCAATGTTTGAACCAGAGTACTGGCAATGCTATATTCACCTGAATAATGAATGTGCTGTTAAAGCCAGTGTCAGTGTTAAAGACATCCAACAGCATTGAGATATAGAGTGAAGCTCCTTCTACACTGTCCCCATCAAACACTCCCAGGACAGGTACAGCACGGGGTTAGATACAGAGTAAAGCTCCCTCTACACTATCCCCATCAAACACTCCCAGGATAGGTACAGCACGGGTTTAGATACAGAGTAAAGCTCCCTCTACACTGTCCCCATCAAGCACTCCCAGGATAGGTACAGCACGGGGTTAGATACAGAGTAAAGCTGCCTCTACACTGTCCCCATCAAACACTCCCAGGCCAGGTACAGCACGGGGTTAGATACAGAGTAAAGCTGCCTCTACACTGTCCCCATCAAACATCCCAGGACAGGTACAGCAAGGGGTTAGATACAGAGTAAAGCTCCCTCTACACTGTCCCTATCAAACACTCCCAGGACAGGTATAGCACAGGGTTAGATACAGAGTAAAACTCCCTCTACACTGTCCCCATCACACACTCCCAGGACAGGTACAAGGCACCTGTAGATTTAAATTTTCTGTCCTCTCATTTGGATGAGGTGTATCTGTGGCACTGTGAAGATACCTGGAAGGGGCAGCTGACTCCCACAATGGACTGCATGTTGCTGCTGTAATAGCACAGGATAAATTCCCCACCTGTGCTGGGAATTTCTTCACCATTCAGATATACCTGGAAGACACAGTGATGTTAGTGTGTGCACAGACAGATTGGGCCGAGATCAGTCACAGGGCATCAAAAATAACCCTGTCACAGCTCTAAAGATTCAGTCAGCTGCTGTGGGGGAGAGGAGGAGGAGGAGAGGGAAAGAGAGAGAGAGAGGGGAAAAAGAGAGAGAGAGAGAGGAAACAAAGAGAGAGAGAGAGGGGCGCACAGAGAGAGAGAGAGAGGGGCGCACAGAGAGAGAGAGAGAGGGGCGCACAGAGAGAGAGAGAGAGGGGCGCACAGAGAGAGAGAGAGAGAGGCGCACAGGGAGAGAGAGAGAGGGGCGCACAGAGAGAGAGAGAGAGGGGCGCACAGAGAGAGAGGGGCGCACAGAGAGAGAGGGGCAGAGAGAGAGAGGGGCAGAGAGAGAGAGGGGCAGAGAGAGAAGGGCAGAGAGAGAGAGGGGCAGAGAGAGAGAGGGGCAGAGAGAGAGAGAGGGGGCAGAGAGAGAGAGAGGGGCAGAGAGAGAGAGGGGCAGAGAGAGAGGGACAGAGAGAGAGGGGGACAGAGAGAGAGAGAGGCAGAGAGAGAGAGAGGCAGAGAGAGAGAGGCAGAGAGAGAGAGAGAGGCAGAGAGAGAGAGAGAGGCAGAGAGAGAGAGGGGCAGAGAGAGAGAGGGGCAGAGAGAGAGAGGAGGAGAGAGAGAGAGAGGGGCAGAGAGAGAGAGGGGCAGAGAGAGAGAGGGGAGAGAGAGAGAGAGGGGAGAGAGAGAGAGGGGGGGGAGAGAGAGAGAGAGGGGGAGAGAGAGAGGGGGAGAGAGAGAGAGGGGAGAGAGAGGAGAGAGAGAGGGGGGAAGAGAGAGAAAGAGGGTGCAGATGCAGGTGTGTGAGTGTCACAGAGAGCGGTAGAGTTCACAGCAAAGGAGTTATGTTAACCTTGTATCGAGTCTGAGTTCACACTTGGAATACTGTACACAGTTTCTATTCTGCATATTATAAAAAGGATATCGAGGCACTGGAGATGGTGCAAAAATAAAAGCTTCACAAGGACAAAACCAGAAGTGAGAGATTAGAACCGTCAGGAAAGATTGAACAGACTGGGGTTCTTTTCACTAGAAAAGTAAAGGCTGAAGAGTGACCTGATGGAGTTTTATTTAAATTAGGAGCGAGTTTGAAAGGGTAGAGGCATAGAGAAGGTGTTTTCACTTGTGGAGTCTTTTAAGTTAAACCAATCAAACCAGATCAACAAAATGAGGACAAATCAAGCACAGCCCCTAATTCAGGTCAGCTATAAAACTAAAGACAAAATTTAAAGGAAACTTACAACTTTAAACCAAAATGTGATTAAAGGGGTCAATAAAAACCCCAGTCCCCGCGGTGCCCAACGGCCACGGAAGGCCTCGAGAGTGCCGGCAGACACCGCGTGCTCCCTTTCCAAAGACACCCCGCCACGAACGTAGCCGCGGAAGAGGGATAAACAATCGGGTGGGACTTCCCCGTCGATCGCCCACTGCCTAGACCTGTTAATGGCCAACTTGGCCAGGCCCAGGAGCAGGTTCACGAGGAGGTCCTCCTCCTTCCCGACCCCCTTCCGCACCGGGTGTCCATAGATCAGGAGCGTGGGGCTGAAGTGCAAACAAAACATTAATAAAAGGTTTTTCAAATAACTAAAAAGGGAGTGCAGCCTACCACACCCTATATAAGCATGGTCCACGGACTCCACAAGACCACAAAAAGGGCAAGTGTAGAAGGCTGTTCGACTAGATGGGGCGGTTAAAGGTTGGAGGTCAGGTAATGAAATGGAATACAGTCAAGCAGAGGGGGCAACCCTAGCTGACTCACACCTTACCTGGTAAATGTTGTCATTGACCATTAACTCATCGTCCTTCACCCAGAGATACGTCACATAGTCGCTGTGACTGCGGAACCCAATCTGCAATGACAGACAGAGCCAGTGACACCGCCACCTCATCTCACTCGCTCTCTCCCCAGGACCTCCACGCAGAGAAGCCCCTCACCTTCCCCAACAACTTGTATTGGCATGGCGCCCTTTCAGGTAGAGGAACAACCCAAGATGTTTCACACGTTGCTGAGGGTGCTGTTCCTGCTCTTTGAGCTATCTAATTAATCCTACTCCCCGTGCTCGTTCCCCAGAGACCTGCAAATATTCTTCCTTCAAGGACTTATCCAATTCCCTTTTGACAGTTCCTACTGAATCTGCTTCCATCGCCCTTTCCGGCAGTGCCTTCCAGATCACAACAACTCACTGTGTAAAAAGTCGTTTCATCTTTCCCCTCCAGCTCTTTTGTTAATTATATTAAATCTGGTTATTGACCCTCCTGCCTTCAGAGACAGAGTGAATAAGGAGAAACTATCTAAATTCTTCATGATTTTGAACACCTCTATCGAATCTTCTCTGCTCCAAGGAGAACATGTCATCTGGAATGATTAGCTGAAGCCCGTGACATTGTGGGATGCTACTGAATACCATCCTTGCCGTCGTCTATTTTATTCTTTCATAGGATGTGGGCATTGCTGGCTGGGCCAGCATTTATTGTCTATCCCTAGTTGCCCTTGAGAAGGTGGTGGTGAGCTGCCTTCTTGAACCGCTGCAGTCCATGTGGTATAGGTACACCCACAGTGCTGTTAGGAAGGGAGTTCCAGGATTTTGACCCAGCGACAGTAAAGTAACGGCGATATATTTCCAAGTCAGGATGGTGAGTGACTTGGAGGGAAACTTCCAAGTGGTGGTGTTCCCATCTATCTGCTGCCCTTGTCCTTCTAGATGGTAGTGGTCGTGGGTTTGGAAGGTGCTGTCTAAGGAGCCTTGGTGAATTCCCGCAGTGCATCTTGTAGATGGTACACACTGCTGCTACTGTGCTTCGGTGGTGGAGGGGGTGAATGTTTGTGAATGTGGTGCCAATCAAGTGGCTGCTTTGACCTGGACAGTGTCAAGCTGCTCGAGTGTTGTGGGAGCTGCACTCATCCAGGCAAGTCGGGAGTATTCCATCACACTCCTGACTTGTGCCTTGTAGATGGTGGACAGGCTTTGGGGAGTCAGGAGGTGAGTTACTCATCGCAGGATTCCTAGCCTCTGACCACCCATGTAGCCACAATATTTATATAGCAAGTCCAGTTCAGTTTCTGGTCAATGGTAACCTGCAGGATGTTGATAGTGGGGGATTCAGTGATGATAATGTCATTGAATGTCAAGGAGAGATGGTTAGATTCGCTCTTGTTGGAGCTGGTCATTGCCTGGGACTTGTGTGGCGTGAATGTTACTGGCCACTTGTCAGTCCAAGCCTGGCTATTGTCCAGGTCTTGCTGCATTTGGACATGGACTGCTTCAGTACCTGAGGAGTCATGAATGGTGCTGAATGTTGGCTGGAGTGTTGCCATGATGATTGCACAGAGTTGACTTGAATCAATCCTGTAAGCATAAATTGTTGTGATTGTTTAAAATTTGGCATTTCAGCATTTGCCCTGATGAGTGTAAGACAAAAAACTTCAGCAACATCTCTCTTTTCAGCAAAGTTCATTACTGTCATCCACATTCCATGACAGAGGGAGATGAGGAGAAAGTGGGTGCGACGCGTTGGAGTAAAGGGGAGAAGTTTTTATGAAGTTACCTTGTACAGCCCAATCCAGTCCCAAGTGCTGCTGGGATACTCATCCAGCATGCAGTAGGAGATGAGAGCATCACGCCCAGGTTTCCACTCACCCTCAGGCTGCAACTCCACCAGGGCCTGAGTGATCCGCTTCTCAAACTGGGGACAAGACAAAGAAAAGTATCAGTAGCAGTACCATCCCCCTGCCGCACCCCCCCCCCACCCCCCACCATCCCCGAAATATCAATCCCACCCCATCCCCTAAAATATCAACCTCACCCCCACCCTCCAAAAGTATCAACCCCAGCCCCCATCTCACACGCTGTCTGTTACAGGATAGGCTAGAGTAAAGAACAGGAGGGATGTCAGCGCACAACTGGACACCTCCTCGAAGGTTCAATTTGATGGTCCAGCTAAAAGAGGAGGTAGGAACTGGCCCATCGAATCCATCCCAAAAAGCAAGCCTCAACAGAACTGTGACTGAGGGATGGGGGGGAGAAGATGGATGGAGGGATGGGGGGGAGAAGATGGAGAGACAGTGGGATAGAAATTCTTCTGGTTACCCTGGTAGGATTCCCAAATCCACTCTGACACAGATTCCCAAATAAAGCCGGTGCCTCACCACCCCCATCCCGATGCTGATTAACTTCCTGTGTATTTCCAACTCAGAGGTTTCATTTGTGAAGCCAATTTCTCTTTGTAAGCCAGCAACATTATTTTCAGCTTGTTGTTGGTCTAGGATTAGGGTTGCCAACCCTCTAGGATTGTCCTGGAGTCTCCAGGGATTGAAGGTTAATCTCCAGGGCACTGCTGCCAGTACAGGGTTTTCCTTCCATGTTCAGCACCATTCACGACTCCTCAGTTACTGAAGCAGTCCATGTCCAAATGCAGCAAGGCCTGGACAATATTCAGGCTTGGGCTGACAAGTGGCAAGTAACATTCATGCCACACAAGTGCCAGGCAATGACTATCTCCAACAAGAGAGAATCCAACCATCGCCCCTTGACGTTCAATGGCATTACCATCACTGAATCCCCCAATATCAATATCAATGGGAGTTACCATTGACCAGAAACTGAATGGACTAGCCATATAAATATTGTGGCTACAAGGTCAGGTCAGAGGCTAGGAATCCTGCGACGAGTAACTTATCTCCTGACTCCCCAAAGCCTGTCCACCATCTACAAGGCACAAGTCAGGAGTGCAATGGAATACTTCCCACTTGCCTGGATGAGTGCAGCTCCCATAACACTCAGGAAGCTGGACGCCGTCCAGGACAAAGCAGCCCACTTGATTGGCACCACATCCACAAACATTCACTCCCTCCACCACCAATGCACAGCAGCAGCAGTGTGTACCATCTACAAGATGCACTGTAGGAATTCACCAAGTCTGCTTAGGCAGCACCTTCCAAACCCAAGACCACTATCATGTAGAAGGAAAAGGGCAACAGACACATGGGAACACCACCACCTGGAAGTTTCCCTCCAAGTCACTCACCATCCTGACTTGGAAATATATTGCCGTTCCTTCGCTGTCGCTGGGTCAAAATCCTGGAACTCCCTCCCTAACAGCACTGTGGGTGTACCTACAGCATAGGGACTGCAGCGGTTCAAGGCGGCAGCTCACCACCAGCTTCTCAAGGGAAACTAGGGATGGGCACTAAGTGCTGGCCCAGCCAACGAAGCCCACATCCCGTGAATGAATAAAAATTTTTTTTTAAAGTTTGAAAACTTTTCTTTATCCGCTGTAAAATTATTGGAATTGAGAAAAAAAGGCCATTTGATTGGATGGAGTGGTTAGAAGCGGGATGTCATGTGATAAAACCTCCAGGAATGTCCAGAGTTGGTATTGCAAATGTCTCGAGGGGGAACTTTTCTCTTAACTGTGTAATGGCAGATTTACAGAGGGGGGCATACCCTTACAAACTGTCCCCGGTTCAGCACCATTCACGTCCATTCCCCCTTCCCCTTACCTCCAGACAAAAGATTCCCAACACCGGCTTGTGGTCACTGATTCCATATTCCATTTGGCTGTCATAGGTATTTAAAATCACATTGATGGGCTTCTTTGAGTGCGATGCTTGAGCCTCACTCTCTTCAGTCTGAGAGCACTCTTTAACTTTCCAAAGGATCCGATCTGTCCAGGCCGGTTTCCGTTTCTTCTCACTGGACAGGGAAGTGAAGGAGCAACAAGAAGTCAGAAACAAAAAGGGAGTGGGATCTGAGGGGTGAACTTGATCAGAGAGGCAAATCGAGTCTTTGTTTAACACGGAGAAGGGTGTTGGAAAATGGCATTTTGACACCAAGGGGGAAACAGTGGCTTAGCTTGGGAGTGAACTGCAAACAATCGCAGCCGCAGCAAAAAATCTCCGGAGTCTCAGGGGAGGTCCGAACACATGTGGGATTCTGATTACCAAAAAGATTTGATGGAGCAGAGAGAAATAAACTATTTAATCAGCTGGGGAATCCTGAACAAGGAGCACAGTTTTAAAATTATAGTCATGTTTTTTGGAAGTGCGATTAGGAAGCAAGTTTTCGCACGGAAGTAGGATAACTGAAATTATTTCACAAGAAGACATGCATTAACAGCTTTAGAATAGACAAATTTAGTGACAGTTCTTTCTAAGCATGATGGGAAATATAGTCAACATGTAGGCATGATGGGTAGGTAGCCAATACTGTGGAACCCAGTGCAGGAACCTAGCTAAATTACAAGTTATAAAACTTAATGACCATCACCGGTTGGGTAAACAAATGTTAGGGAGATAAGAGTATAGACAGGGAGGCATCGAAGACATTAACAGCCTCCTAGTGAGGTATGTACGAACAATAACAGAAGGTTGTAACTAAAGGCTATGAATGCGTAATACAGCCCTTATATCAGTGAGAGACACCTGTAGAGTCAGGCTGTGATATTACAACATATGCTGGGAGAAAAGATCTTGCTTGCTTGAATGTCACAGACTCGAGAGTGGTAATTTTTACCATAACAGCTCAAAGGGGAGGGGAAAATTGGAACTCTCAATCCAATGAGATGTGGGTCCATTGAAATTTTCAAGACTGAAAATATCATGAAGGTATCAATGGCGATAGATCCAAGGTAAATGGGGTTGAGGTAAAGGTCAGCCTGGATCTAAACATATTGGTGGAACAGGCATGAGAGGCTGATTGATCTCATCCTGTTCATAAGAACATTGGAGCAGGCCATTCGGCCCCTTGAGTTTGCTGCGCCATTTAACTTTATCATGACTGATCTTCTACCTCGGCACCATCTCCCCACACTATCCCCGTGCCCTTTAATGTCATTGCTATCTAGAAATCTATTGACCTTTGCTTTGAACTTACTCAAAGACTGAGGCTCCACAGCCCCCTGGGGTAGAAAATTCCAAAGATGCACCAGCCTCTTTCTGAAGAAATTCCTCCACACCTCGGTCCTAAATAGGCTGCCTCTCATTCTGAGACTGTGTTCCCAGGTTCTAGACCACCCCCCACCCCGCTCCAACAACCAGGGGGAGCATCCTTCCTGCATCTACCGTCAGGCCCTGTAAGAATTTTGTACACTTCAATAAGATCATCTCTCATTCGTCTAAATTCTAGAGCGATTACAGGCCCAGTCTCCTCAATCTTTCCTTATAGGACAATCCTGGCATCTCTGGGATTAGCGCGATGAGCTTTCATTGCACACCCTCTATGGCCTGTATATCCTTCTGTAGATAAGGAGACCAAAACTGTACACAATACTCCAGTTGCGGTCTCACCAAGGCTCTATACAGCTGCTTCCTTATTCCTTTACTCAAATCCCCTTGCAATAAAGGCTAACGTACCATTTGCCTTCTTAATTGCTTGTTGCATCCGCAAGTTAGCTTTCAGTGACATATGACTAAGGACACCCAGGTTTCTTTGGACATCAACATTTCCCAATCTTTCCTCGTTTAAGAAATACTCTGCATTTCTGTTTTACCTACCTACCAAACTTATCCACAAACTTATACCTTCACACTTATCCACATTATATTCCATCTGCCATGTTCTTGCCCACTCACTTTGTCTAAATCTCCTTGAAGCCTCTTTGCATCCTCCTCACAACTCACATTCCCACTAAGTTTTGTGTCATCAGCAAACTTGGAAATATTACCTATGGTCCCCACATCTAAATCATTGATATAGATTGTGAATAGCTGGGGCTCCAAGCACTGATCCTTGTGGCACCACTAGTCACAGCCTGCCATTCTGAGAATAATCTGTTTATCCCTAGTCTGTTCTCTGTCCATTAACCAATCCTCAATCCATGCCATTATATTCCCCCAATCCCATGTGCTCTAATTTTGCTTAGTAACCTTCTGTGTGGGATCTTATCGATAACCTTCTGAATATCCAAATACACCACATCCACTGGTTCTCCCTTACCTATTCTGCTCGTAACATCCTCAAAAAACTTCCAACAAGTTTGTCGAATATGATTTCCCTTTCATAAATCTATGTTGACTCTGCCCAATCCTACCATTATTTTCCAAATGCTCAGTTATCACATCTTTTAGAATAGATCCTAGCATTTTCCCTACTACTGATGTCAGGCTAACAGGTCTGTAGTTCCCTGTTTTCTCTCTCACGCCTTTCTTAAATAGTGGGGTTACATTTGCTACCTTCCAATCTGCAGGCACTGTTCCAAAATCTATAGAATATTGAAAGGTGATCACCAACGCATCCACTATCTCTACAACCACCTCTTTTAATACTCTGGGTTGTCGATCATCAGGTCCAGGGGGTTTATCAACTTTCAGTTCCATTACTTTCTCCAGTACTGCTTTTTTACTAACTAATTTCTTTCAGAACCTCAATCTCACTAGTCCCTTGGCTCCCCAGTATTTCAGAGAGACATTTTTTGCGCCTTTCTCCGTGAAGAGAGACAAAGTTTCTTTCGTTTCTCTGCCATTTCCTTATTCCCCATTATAACTTCTCCATTTCCTGCCCGTAATGAGCCCACATTTGTCTTCACTAACCTTTTCCTTTTAACATACATAGAGCTTTTACAGTGTGTTCTTGTCCCTCAATAGTTTACTTTCATATTCTATTTTCGCTTTCCTTATCAATTCCTTGGTTCTCTTTTGCTGAATTTGAAAATTCTTCCAATCCTCAGGCTTGCTACTTTTTTTTGGCAACTTTAATGCCTCTTCCTTTGATCTGACGCAATCCTTAACTTCTCTCGTTAGCCATGGTTGGATCAGTTTTCTTGCTGTCTTTTTGTACCTTAAAAGAATGTAAACTTGTTGCAAGCCATGTGTTAGTTCTTTAAATGCTAGTGGTTGCCTGCTTACTATCATATCTTTTAATGTAGTTCCCCAATCTCCCTCAGCCAACTTGCCCCTCAGCTTTGTAGTTTACTTTGTTTAGATTTAAGACACTAGTTTTGGAATAAACAACATCACTTTCACACTTCATGTAAAATTCTATCATTTTGTGGTCACTCTTCCCTAAGGGCTCCTTTACAACAAGATTATTAATGAGACCTTTCTCACTGCACAATACTAGACCTAAAACAGCTAAACAGCTCGTTCTGTAGTTAGTTCCTCGACATATTGTTCTAGAAAACCATTAAGTATACATTCCAGAAATTCACCTTCCCCAGCATTAGTGCTCATTAGGTTTACCCAGTCTATTTGTAGATGACTGTATTACCCTGGTTACATGCATCTCTAATTTTCTGATTTATACCGTGTCCTATATTACCACCACTATTTGATGGTCTATAAACAATTCCAATCAAAGTTTTCTGTCCCTTGCTGTTTCTTAGCTCCACCCTAACTGATGCTACATTTTGATCTTCTGACCCAAGATCCTATCACTAATGTACTGATGCCATCCCTTATTAACAGTGCTACCCCACCTCCTTTTCCTTTTTGCCGATCCTTCTGAAGTGCTGAATTCCCTTGAACTTTCAGTTCCCAGCCTTGGTCACCCTGCAGCCACATGTCTGTAATGGCAATTAGGTCATACCTGATTACTTCTATTCGTGTTGTCAATTCATCTACATTGTTGCAAATGTTGCGTGCATTCATGTAGAGAAACAGTAGAACAGGCTTGAGGGGCTGAATAGCCTCATGTTCCTGTGCAACAGGCTGGAGTGGCTGAAGCATTTCCTTGTGTTCCTGTGGAGGGGGCTGAATGGCCTCCTCCTGTTCCTGTCTTCTTTGCCCAGTATAATAGAATATTCTGCTCACACCCATGGACAGGGATTGGGGGCACAAGGAGCCGATGGTAGATTCGGCGGGGTGGGTAGGTACATGGAGTCAAGTTACCTCGTATCATAAAGCGTAGAGTTCAGGTTGAATTTGTACGTGGGTGTGAAGAGGAGCTGTCCCTCCAGGAATCCATTCAGGACTGGTTCAGTCTTCTTAGCCCTGTTCAGCTGTTGGGGATAGAAAAGTGTGACAGTGCTGGGATTTCACTGGGTATTACACAGACACACACACAGACACAGTGTATGGGAGCTTTACTCTGTTTCTAACCCCATGCTGTTCCACACCTGGGAATGTTTAATGGGAACAGTGTAGAAGGAACTTTACTCAGTATCTATCACCGTGCCCTCAGAGTGCTTCATGTGGGGACAGCGTAGAGGGAGCTTTACTCTGGATCTAACCCCAATCTGTACCTGTCCTGGGAGTGTTTGATGGGAACAGTGTAAAGGGAGCTTTACCCTTTAGCTAACCCCGTGCTGTACCTGTCCTGGGAGTACTTTGATGGTGACAGTCCAGAGAGAGCTTTACTCTGTATCTAACCCTGTGCTAAACCTGTCCTGGGAGTGTTTGATGGGGACAGTGTAGAGGGAGCTTTACGCTGTATCTAACCCCGTGCTGTACCTGTCCTGGGAGTGTTTGATGGGGACAGTGTAGAGGGAGCTTTACTCTGTATCTAACCCCGTGCTGTACCTGTCCTGGGAGTGTTTGATGGGGGACAGTGTAGAGGGAGCTTTACTCTGTATCTAACCCCATGCTGTACCTGTCCTGGGAGTGTTTGATGGGGACAGTGTAGAGGGAGCTTTACTCTGTATCTAACCCCGTGCTGTACCTGTCCTGGGAGTGCTTGATGGGGACAGTGTAGAGGAAGGTTTACTCTGTATCTAACCATGTTAAGTTTATATAAAACCAATGGGAACCACAAACTGCCCTTCCACTTTTGGGCCCCATGACCTTTGCCCTCACCTGGTCCTTGTCCCACAACAGCTGGTAACGTTTCTTGGTGATGGACTCCCGGATGAAATGCAGCCCGTGTTCAGCAATGCGGAAGTTGAGATCCCCAAACCAGAAGACCAGACTGTGGGAAATGAGACTCATTAATGGCAGGAAAGGAGCCTGCAACGGCCATAACACCCAAGACAAGATTCAGATCAACCAGCAATTGCAAAAGAAAATTAACTCAAATCCATTTTGTTCAGCAGCTATGAAACTGGTCAATGCAATCAGATTGATCAGGTGAGACTATAGCGTAGCAGTAATGTCACTGGACTAGTAATCCAGAGGTCCTGGGTTCAAATCCCACCAAGGCAGCTGGTGGAACTTAAATTCAATTATAAATCTGTCAATTAATAAATCTGGAATTGAAAAGCTCGTCCCTGTAATGGTAACCATGAAATCATTGTCAACTGTCATAATGCGGCCTGGCCCATATGTGACTCCAGATCCACAGAAATGTGGTTGACTCTGAAATATGACAAGCCACTAGGTTCAAGGGCAATTAGGGATGGGCAACAAATGCCCACATCTCATGAAAGGATAAAAATGGGGGAGAGATTTGGAAAACATAGATCCCAACTCATCTGTTCCTCACAAGCATCTTTGGCAGGAGAATAAGGTGGCCAAATACTCCTTATAAAATAAGAAAGGTATAGAGGAGCCGAGGGATCCAGAGATACAGATATACAAATCACTCAAAGGAGCAATGCAGGTTCATAAGGGCACTAAAATGTAATCAGAACACTGGGCTTCATTCCCAAAGGGATAGAATTGAAAAGTAGAGAAGTTACATTAAACTTGTATTGAATCTTGGTTCGACCACATTTAGAACAATGTGATCAGTTCTAGTCTCCATTTTAGAAAATAATATAGAGGCACTGCAGATGGTGCAAAAAAGGTTCACAAGGTCAACAGCAGAACCGCAAGGATAAAACTATAATATGGGATGAAATCAATAGTCACTTAGACAAGTGCAGGATAATTAAGGGAAGCCAGCATGGATTAATTAAGGGAAAATCATGTTCAACTAACTTGCTGGAGTTTTTCTGAGGAAGTAACAGAGAAGGTTGATAAGGGAAATGCTGCTGATGTGGTTTATATGGATTTTTAGAAGCCAGTTGATACAGTGCCACACAACAGACTTGTGAGCAAAATTCTAGGTCATGGAATAAAAGGGAAAGTAGGCACTTGGATAAGAAATTGGCTGAGTGACAGGAAACAGAAAGTAGTGATAAATAGTTGTTTTTCAGATTGGAGGAAGGTTTGTAGTGGAATTCCCCAGGGGTCACTGTTGGGACCCTTGCTCTTCCTGACATACATTAATAGCCTAGACTTTGGTGTGCAGGGCATGATTTCAAAATTGGTAGATGATATGAAGATTGGAAATTTTGTCAGCTGTGATGGGGGTAGTCTTGAACTTCAAAAGGACATAGACATGTTGGTGGATTGGGCAGGCAAGTGGCAGAAGAAGTTCAATGCAGAGAAGTGTGAGGTGATTCATTTTTGCAGGAAGAATATGGTGAGACAGTATAAAATAAAGGGAGTGCCTCTAAAGGAGGGGCAGGAACAGAGGGACCTTGGTGTATATGTATATAGGTCATTGAAGTTGGCAGGGCATGTTGAGAGAGCAGTTAATAAAGTATATTGTATCTTAGGCTTTATTAATAGGGGCATTGAGTACAAGAGTAAAGAGGTCATGTTGAACTTGTATAAGACGCGAGTTAGGCCTCATCTGGAGCACTGCATCCAGTTCTGGACACCATACTTGAGGGTGGATGTGAAGGTATTGGGGAGAGTAAAGAGGGGATTCGCAAGTATGACTCCTGGGATGAAGAACTGTAGCTATGAGGATAGACTGGGAGAGGTTGGGACTGTTTTCCTTGGAGAAAAGAAGGCTGAGAGGAGGCTTGATAGAGGCATTCAAGATCCCGAGGGGAATGGACAGGGTAAATAGTGAGAAACTGTTCCCACTCAAGAGAACAGCAAGAACTAGAAGGCACAGATGCAAAATAAATGGCAAAAGTATTAAATGTGATGTGAGGAAAAGATTTTTCACCTAGAAGATTGGAGTCTGGAACAAACTTCCTGAAAGGGCAGTGGAGGCAGGTTTGATCGAGGTATTCAGAAGGGAATTGGATTGCTACCTGAAAGGAGAGAATGTGAAAGGTTATGGGGATAAGGCAGGGGAGTGGCACTAGTTAGAATGCTCTTTCAACTCAATGGGCCGAATGGCCTCCTTCTGCACTGTGATGATACTGTGATTCTGAGAATGAACAGTTCATTATAAAAGGTGAAGTTTGGTGAGAGACCTGCAGAGGGCGCACCTCTCAGTGCCTGCATTGAAAATGGTGCCGAACCAAGTACGACAGCAGGAGTGAAGGAGCCTGCCTAAGTCTTGCATTTTCCCTCCACATGCAGTCTTTTTGCAATACCTCTGCTGTCACCCTGGCTGAGTCTAACTCAGCACCGACCATTGTACCAAATGTAGATGTTCTGCAGCATAAATATCGCTTAAATATTCGTTAGGAAGGAGCTACGTTAGCAAAGTACAACTGAACGCAGCGCAGTTCATAAACCTCCTGATACGCAATCCACAAAAAACATGAATCAACTGTGCACTAAAGTACACTAAAAATCACTGGCCTTTAATATGCAAAGATGTACCTTAATGGTCATTTCTGCCTTCAAGCACTCAAATATCCTTAAGTGTAAGAAAACTGGCGTAATCCTAAACTACATAACAGACATGTTTTAAAACTAAAGTATGAATGTTGAAACTCTGCAAAGCTGAAAGTTGGAGGTACTCATTTCTCAGGCACAAAATGGTGCCTAATCTTGGTCATAGTCAGAGACAAGCCTGGCTGCAAGAAACTGTGTATGCACTGGTGGGCGCAGTGCGAACTGAGTGCATATATACAAGTGTTCCCAACACCTGGCCAATTGGCAGCAGCAGCTAGTGTTTATAAAAAGGATATAGAGGCACTGAAGAAGGCTCTCAAAAAGATGCACAAGAATTGATACCAGAACTCAGAGAATAAAGATAATCAGGAAAGATTCAACAGGTGCGGGGGGGGGGGGGGGCACTGGTGATGGAGAGAGGAGGGAGAGGGCTGGCAAGGAGGGTGAGGAAATTATCTGCGATTGCCCGGGTCACATGGGCTTCCTCTGGTACTCACTCATGATCGAGGATGGCCTGTGCCTCCCTGCCAGTGAACTGCTGCACGTCCAGGATCCGCCCGAATGAGTCCAGCCTCTGGTTTGTGTTCTCCAAGTGAGCAGGCAGGTGACAGTTAAGGAAGCAGATCAGGTGTCCATAGAGGGACAAGCGAACAGCTACACCCCCTTTGTTACCCTGACAGGGGGAAGACAGAGTGAGAAAGTGAGAAAGAGACACACACACACAGGCACACACACACACACAGGCACGCACACACACAGGCACGCACACACACACACACACACACACACACAGGCATGCACACACACACACACACACACATGCACGCACACACACACACACACACACACACAGCAAAAACCGATAATGAGATTTCAGTGCACATCGCAGGCCAAGGCCTAGCTGTGGGCTGGAGGAGCTAGAGGGACAGCCAATCAACCAATCCCATCTTCTCCCACTGTATATTGACACTGAGGGGAGTGTGTGGCAGTCATCAGGAACCTGTTCATACCAACAAACATCTCCAGCTACAGCATTCTGGAGGTTCAATCACATGACATATGATCACATGTCATGACCATGTGACCTGTGACATATCAACACAAGACCCCTTCCTTGGACTCAGCTAGTTCTGTTGAAGGGTCATGAAGACTCGAAACGTCAACTCTTTTCTTCTCTGCCGACGCTGCCAGACCTGCTGAGTTTTTCCAGGTAATTCTGTTTTTGTTTTACATGACACGTGTTGCTGTTTCTTATCTCCCATGTGTAACAGCCTTTAATTCTGTTGGAGTTTCTCTGCTGCTTCTGATAAGTTGATCTCCTGTAATATCTACATGAGGGCAGTGATCTTCCTCTTACTTTAACCAATACTGCCTGACCCTGGTGCCTACACCTTGTGCATGTTAGGCCTACTTTATCTGTCGGGACCTGCTACCCTGAAACACCCTACGAGTTTCTTAGAGTAACAGCAATTAAATGTTTCAGAAAGGTTGGTCACAGTGAATTGATGTCAGTTACTGCTCACAGTCTGACACAGCACAGTATTATAGACCTTATCAATGTTTTTCAAACAGAACAAAGTTAACACTGTGATAACTTGCTGCTGCTGAGTCTAAAGGGGCACAGAAAGATTCCGTGATTGGACAGCCTAGTGGATGGAGAGGTGTGAGCTTTGGATTGGAGGGCGAATCAGGATATTTTTTCAATGGTGAGAGAGCGGGAGCAACAGAGAAACAAAGGGAATTGGGGATCGGTGAACACAAATCACTAAAAGTCACTGTACAGGTATCAAAATTAATCAATAATGTTAATGGAACGTTGGCTTTCATCTCAATGAGAAGCAGTGATGCTTCAATTGTACAGAGTTTCAATCAGACCCCATCTGAAGTTAGGGTGTTCAGTTCTGGGCACCGGGCCTCAGGATTGGCCTTGGAGGGATTGCGGTGCCTGGGAAAGGAAAATCATTTTTGACCAACTTACTAGAGTTCTTTGAGGATATAACAAGCAGAGTTGATAAAAGGGAACCAGTAGATGCAGTGTATTTGGGTTTCCGGAAGGCATTCGATAAAGTGTCACATAAAAGGCTATTGCACAGGATAGAAGCTCACGGTATTGGGGGTAATGTATTAGCATGGACTGAGGATTGGTTAACACACAGAAGACAGAGTCAGGATTAATAAGTCTTTTTCAGGTTGGAAAGACGTAACTAGTGGAGTGCCACAATGATCAGTCCTAGGGCCTTATTATTTACTATCCACATTAATGACTTGGAGGAGGGGGCAGAGTGTAATGTATCCAAATTTGCTGATAATACAAAAATAGAAGGGAGGGCATGTTGTGATGAGGGCATATAGATAGGTTCAGTGAGTGAGCAAAAGTTTAATGTAGCAAAGTGTGAGGTCATGCACTTTGGTAGGAAGAAGTCAAAAGGCAGACTATTATTTAAATAGAGAGAGACTCCTAAAAAGTGCAGCACAGAGGGATCTGGGTTTTCTTGTGCATGAAACACAAAAAGTTAGCATGCAGGTGCAGCAAGTAATTAAGAAGACAAATGGAATTTTAGCCTGTATTGCTAGGAGGTTGGAGTTTAAAAATAGGGAAGTCTTGTTACAGCTGTACAGGGTGTTGGTGAGGCCGCACCTGGAGTGCTGTGTACAGTTTTGGTCCCTGTATTTAAGAAAGGATATACTGACATTGGAGGCAGTTCAAAAGAAATTCACTGGGCTGATTCCTGGGATGAAGGGGTTGACTTATCAAGAACGGCTAAACAGGTTAGGTCTTTATTCACTAGAGTTTAGAAGAATGAGGGGTGATCTTATTGAAATGTACAAGATTCTGAGGGGGCTTGACAGGGTAGATGTTGAGAAGATGTTTCCACTAATGGGGGAATCTGGAACTAGGAGACATAGTTACAGAATAAAGGGACACTCATTTAAAACTGAGATGCAAAGGAATTTCTTCTCTCAGAGGGTAGAGAGTGTTTGGAATTCTCTACCCCAGAGAGTTGTGAGGCTAGGTCACTGAAAGTATTTAAAGAGGAGGTAGATAGATTTTTGAAATATCGGGGAGTTCAGGGCTACGAGGAGCTGGCACCAAAGAGGAGTTGAGGCCTGGGGCAGATCAGCCATGATCTTATTGAATGGCGGGGCAGGCTTGAGGGGCCGAATGGCCTACTCCTGCTCCTATTTCTTATGTTCCTATGTTCTTATGGTGCAGATTCGCTTGAATGATACTGGGGCTAAAAGGGTTGCATTATGAGCACAGATTATATAGACTAGGCTTGTATTCTGTGGCGTATAGAAGATTGAGGGGTGATCTAATTGAGGGGTTTAAAATGTTTAAAGGATTTGGTAGGGTAGAGAGAAATTATTTCCTCTGGGTGAGGGGGGGCATTCCAGAACAGGGGGGCAGAGCCTTAAAATGAGAGACAGGCCATTCGGGGGTGATTTCAGGAGGCATTTCTTCACACAAAGGGGAGGGAATGGATGTTGGGGGTCAATTGGAGCATTTAAGAATGGGAAGGGTAGATTTTATTGGGAAAGGGGTATTGAGGTATGCGGAATTAAGGAGGTTAAATGGAGATAAGATCAGCCATGATCTAACCGAATGGCAGAACAGGCTCAAGGGGCTGAATGGCCTCTTCCTGTTCCAATGCAAGTTCAACCTCACACTGGAAATAGATTTTAGATCACTGACAACTTACACTTGTACAACATCCTTAACGCAATAACACATCATGATGCTTCACAGGAGTGGTCTAAACACCAAACCAGATAGAGGAATTTAGGTCAAAAGCTTGGTCAAGGAGGTTAGGAGGAGAGTGGAGGTGAAGAGGTTTAGGGATGGAATTCCAGAGCTTTGGCTCTCAGGGCTGAAGGTATGGCCGTCAATGGTGGGGCGATTAAAATTGGGGCTGCTCAAGGGGCCAGAATTAAAGGAATGCAGAGATCGCAGAGGGTTTTGAGGCTGCAGGAGGTTACAGAGAGAGAGGGGAGCTAACAGGGTTGAGAACTCTAAATAAAGCAGTTGAATGCAGTTCTGGAATCATGCCAGATTAGTTTGGACAGTAACACTTAATAAATGTCAGTCCTACAGACAAGGGGCTTGAGGGTTATGGTTGGCGGGGGTGGGGGGTGAAAGCTGTGGCGGTGACAGGAAAGTGGAATTGAGACCCCAGCCAGATCAGCCACGATCTTATTGAATGAGGGAGCAGGGTTGAAGGGTTGAATGGCCTGTTCCTGCTCCTAGGAGATCTAATCTTCTTCAGCTAATGTTGGAAATCTTTCAAATCAAAGTTGAAAAAAAAAGTAAAATTGCAGGAGAGGAAGTTGTCAGCATCTCTGGTCTCCAGTAACTCACCTCAGCTGCAAGAAGGGAGAAACTGCAGTTTTTAAAATCTGACTGAAGTTGCAGACTGTCTAAAGGAGTAAAAGCCTCAAAAAGCTCCTGCACATTAATAAACATTGAGGCAGTTAATAAAAAATCTCACTTGCAAGAGTGGAACTGATAATCAGTGACAAAACTCTCAATACTCAATGGTGCAATTTCCATGACTTAACCACTGCAGAATGATTAGACAGGAGATAATAATTATCTGGTGTGGGATCTTGCTGTGTGCAAATCAGTGCTGGTGTTTCCTGCGTGACAACGGTCACTGCCTGGAAAGAGCATTAGGATGTTCTGAGTCATAAAAGGTGCTATAGAAATGCAAGTTCGTTCTTTACTTCTCTCTCTCCACAGATGCTGTATGATCTGGGGAGATGTTCCAGCATCTTTTTGTTTCTCCTGCAACATGTTTATCACCAATTGGCCCTCTCCCCCACCTTTCCTCTCCTGGTCTCAGTGAACAAATGGTCATTTTTTTTTCAGGCGACAGCCATGTTAGAAAGCTATTCATCCTTGAAGGGCATCGCCAGCCGAATGCTCACACACATTCCCCGCACACCCAGCTCAGCTGCAGTCACCGTGATGTAAACCCTGGATGTTGACGGTCTTCCTGGCCTACAGGGCCTGAGCCGTCAGGCAGGGTCAGAGAAATCCCAGCCAGGCCGTGTCTAAACACCAGCGGCTTCACACAACACCAGCACAGACTTGGAGAGGACAACGAAGGAGCTGAAGGCCGGAGGCGGGGTAATCCCCTTACCCAGTATCCATACAGGCCAGTCCGGGTGTAATTGGTCTCCAGGTTCCGGATATAAGGCAGGTGCAAACACTTGACAAAGATCAGCAGCAGAACACCTTGCATCCGGACTGAGGTTGTCTGGGGGGAGAGAGAGAGAGCAGAGGTTAAAGGTTAGATACCATTCTGTTTGCTTGCTTACTTCCCTTCCCACAATTTGGTCCCCTCTGCTCAGGGGTTTATTCCACAGACCCCAGGACAACCTCCAAACACCTTCCCACACAAGCCTGGGCCATGAGTAACTGACCATGGTGGGCGGATACATGGACACTCCAGTTCTGGTCTCCTGCCCCGTTCATTTGACTGATTGAGAGGACTGTGGATAGGATGAAAGGGAGAACGAAGGCACCGCAGAGACCAGCTTCGGAACAATGATGCGTTGTCTCCTTAAATGTCCTTGTTTAACTGTCACACTGCTCTGGGGCCTCAATGAAGGAACCCATTGTGTGGGCTGATTGAGGTCAGCTCAGTGCATCAAACACAGAGTCAGGCAGCAACAGGAGCTTCAAAACCAGGCCAGCAAAACACTGTAGACACAGAGCTGACCCCAGAGAGAGAGGAAGGAAAACAGGTTCACACACACACACACACACACACACACACACACACACACGATCTCTCTCATGGGGGCTGATGACCATTACACATGCAGAAAGATGCTGCAGCCATTTTGTGGGCAGCAAGATTCCACATGACTGGGCGCTTGAACATTTAATCTGGTTTACTGGTGTTGACTGACAGAGAAACACTTGTCCCAGGGCACTTATTTTAAAATCTTTTACGGGGAGGTGCGAGTTCCAGGATTTTGACCCGGCGACAGTGAAGGAACGGCCATATATTTCCAAGTCAGGATAGCGTGCGTGGCTTGGAGGGGAACTTCCAGGTGGTGGTGTTCCTACTGAGGAAGAAGTGCCCTTGAAAGTTTTCAGTCCCTGCTCCAACCTCCGTTGCCTGGTTACCCACTCTGTCTCTCTCCCTGGCAGCAGTAGGAGATTAAGCCAGTGTGCAACCTCGGCATCGCATCTGAACCCAAGACGAGCTTCTGAGTCCCTGTCTGCGCCATCCCAAAGACCGCTGGCTCTGCCCTGTCACAGCTCATCTGCTGCTGAGGGACTCAAGCGGGTTGACCTCTCCCCCTCTCCTTCCTCCTTTTAAGACATTTCAAAACCTTCCCTCATTGGCCAAGCTTTGGTCATCTGACCCGCTATCTCCTTATGTAGCTCAGTGTCACACTTTGTTTTATAATATTCCTGTGAAGCACCTTGGGACGTTTCATTACTTTAAAGGCGCTATATAAGTTGTTGTTGCTGCTGCTCACCTTGGCGTACCCCAGTGACCTTGGATCTTGAACAAGGGGTTGCCAACCCTCCAGGACTGGCCTGGAGTCTCGAGGAATTAAACCTCCTGTTCCTGTCGTCAACAACAAATTCCTTCTTCATTTTCTTTCATCACTCTTTTTAATGAGTTATAAAATATCAGAGGTAAAAGAAATATTGCTCTACCAGGAGGGGCAGCTGGGAAGTCATGTGATAAACCTCCAGGAATGTGTCTAACCAGAATTGGCAACACTCAGCTGAACCAGAGCAGATGGGGCTGAGGTTTAATGGTTTGTCTAAGATGTGGTACCTCTGACAAAGCAGCACTGCAGCAAAGCTCTTCCTCCTGTTCCTCGTGCTCTGTTTATTAAAGTGTTAGAATTGTTTCCTGTGGCTCGCAGTGCGCACTTTGTAAAACATTACCGGACAGGCAGGGAATATAGAAACAGGAGACCATTCGGCCCCTCAAGCCTGTTCCACCAATTAGACCACACTGACCTACCTCAAACCCACTTTCCACTTCTGTTTGCGATTCCTCGATCCCCTCAGACAACTAAAACCTATCAACCTCAGCCTTGAGCTTTTCAATTGACCCCTGGGGATCCAGAGCTATTTGTAAGGGGGGTGGGGGGGGTGGGCAGGAGAGTGCTACAGATTCCCGCCACCGCCCCCCCCCCCCCACCCACCCCGGCATGAACAAGTGTTTCCTGACATCAGCCCTGAACGGCCTGGCTCCAATTTGAAGGTTCTGCCCCTTGTTCTGGAAATGGTCCCTTTATCAAATCATTTTAAACACCGTGATTAGGTCACCCCTTGATCTTTTACATTTAAGGAAATGATGACTTGTGACAATGCTGAGGTGTGGTGCCCAGTACTGAACACAGTTACTCCAGATGGGGTCTGACTAGAGCTTCATATAAACTGTAACATCAGTTCCTCTCCTTTGTATTCCAGCTCCACTGAGATAAGGACCAATGTCCCATTAGCTTTTTAATTGCTGTCTGTACCTGTCTGAAAGTTCAGCTTCAGACTTACCTTAACGTAGCCTAGTGGAGCCAGTGAGGTTGTGAATAAGATTGTCCAGGGGTCATTAAATGCCATGTCAATGAGGAATGAGGACAGCTTCGAATTCAGTTCCTGTAAACTAATCAAATCATCACAATGAGGGGTCAGAGGGTCACATTCACCCACTGGAGGCCAGTCACCCCCGGCAACCATCACCGCCCCCTTGCTGCCGGCAACCATCACCGCCTCCTCACCGCTGGCAATCATCACCGCCAGCAACCATCACTGCCCCCTCACCCCCACAACCATCACTGCCAGCAACCATCACTGCCCCTTCACCGCCCCCTCATCGCCGGCAATCATCACTGCCGGCAACCATCACTGCCCTCTCATCGCTGGCAACTATCACCGCCAGCAACCACCGCCCCCTCACCGCCGGCAACCATCACCGCCCCCCTCATCGCCGGCAACCATCACCTCCTGCAACCATCACCGCCCCCTCGCTGCCGGCAACCATCACCGCCCCCTCGCCGCCAGCAAACCCCTGCGCCCTCACCATCATCAAGGGGAGGCAGTGGCACAGTGGTATTGTCATGGACTAGTGTTACAGAAACCCAGGGTAAGGCTAATCCCACCCAGGCAGTTGGCAAAATTTGAATTCAATAAAAATCTGGAATTAAAAGTCTGATGATGACCATGAAACCATTGCCAATTGTTGTAAAAACCCATCTGGTTCACTAATGTCTCTTAGGGAAGGAAATCTGCCGTCCTTACCTGGTCTACATGTGACTCACATCAATATGGTTGACTCTTAAATGCCCTCTGAACAAGGGCAATTAGGGATGGGCAATAAATGCTGGCCTAGCCAGTGACGCCCACATCCCATGAACGAATAAAAACAATCTCCCGCTCCCTCACTGGCACCAAACCCGACCCCCTCCCCACTACCGCACTCCCGCTACCAAACCGCAGCCTCACCCCGGCCCCCACCGTCACCCATCCTGCCCTAGCAATGCCTTTGGGTCGATCAGCCTTGATGATCCACACTGGGCA
The DNA here is from genome assembly GCF_017639515.1 of Carcharodon carcharias. Taxonomy (NCBI): domain Eukaryota; kingdom Metazoa; phylum Chordata; class Chondrichthyes; order Lamniformes; family Lamnidae; genus Carcharodon; species Carcharodon carcharias. The sequence goes on from NC_054476.1 coordinate 143,822,706, forward strand.
GCGAGGCCTGTGTGTCTAATCCCTGGCCAGGGCTGTGTCAGCCAGGAATGGTGGGTGCGGGGTTAGAGTAGGGTGGGGCAGGGTAGGACAAACGAAAAGGAGTGGGGAGTGAGGGGTTCATGGGAGGGAGTTAGTGACTGTTGGGCGAGGAGCCTGAGGCCTCTGAAGTGTGGGCTCAGATGGAAGTGAAAAGTCAGAGAATGCCTTGGATCTGACTGGTTGACTTAAATCATTGCAACTATCCCAGCAAAAAAGGGGGGAGACAAACAGAGGGTCAAGGCACACAGCAGCATCACCAGTTTCCACCCCCCCCGCCACACACAACGGCATCACCAGTTTCTACCCCCCCCGCCACACACAACGGCATCACCAGTTTCCACCCCCCCCGCCACACACAATGGCATCACCAGTTTCCACCCCCCCCTGCCACACACAACGGCATCACCAGTTTCCACCCCCCCGCCACACACAATGGCATCACCAGTTTCCACCCCCCCACTACACACAATCGTATCATCAGTTTCTACCCCCCCACCACACACAATCGTCAGTTCCCCCCAAACACAATGGCATCATTGGTTCCCCCCTTCCTCATCCAATGGCATCATCAGCAGCCCCCTCACGCAATGATATCATCGGCTCCCTTACCCAATGATGTACATGTCCGGCTCTTGCATATGAACATCCAAATGCAGCAAACTGGTGACGTCATCAGGAGGAGCAGCTGTTCCAACATTCCAGGTCACAATATGGAGTCTGTGGCAAGAAAAAGAGAGAGAGAGAGAATGTGAGGGAATGAAACCCTTCACAGATATCTACAATAGATTATAAAACATTATCACAGAAAAGGCTCCAGGGGATTGACAAGATTTCAGTGCTCATGCTCGGAGTGCTCAACTCCAGCTCATGTTGGGAAGTAAGAATGAGAAAAAGCACTCACACGTGGAGGGCAGGTGTATGAATGAGGAACCCCTACCCCAGTGAGAGTCAGTGTCTGTGGGTCCCGTACCCCAGCGAGAATCAGCGTGTGTGGGTCCCGCACCCCAGTGAGAGTCAGCATGTGTGGGACCCGTACCCCAGTGAGAGTCAGTGTGTGTGGGTCCCGCACACCAGCGAGAGTCAGCGTGTGTGGGTCCTGCACCCCAGTGAGAGTCAGCATGTGTGGGACCCGTGCCCCAGTGAGAGTCAGTGTGTGTAGGACCCGTACCCCAGTGAGAGTCAGCGTGTGTAGGACCCGTACCCCACTGAGAGTCGGTGTGTGTAGGACCCATACCCCAGTGAGAGTCAGTGTGTGTAGGACCCGTACCCCAGTGAGAGTCAGCGTGTGTAGGACCCGTACCCCACCGAGAGTCAGTGTGTGTAGGATCCGTACCCCAGTGAGAGTCAGTGTGTGTAGGACCCGTACCCCGGTAGGAGTCAGTGTGTGTAGGACCCGTACCCCAGTCAGATGAGGGGTCTGAGGCAAGAATTATGCCCCTGGGGTGAGCCTGTGTTCTGTCAGATGGTGACTGAGTGAATCAGGAGTGAAAGTGGTTTCCTCCTTGAGCCTGGCGATTTCCAGCACGAGGTGGGAAAGGTTTGTCCAGTGCCCAGGCCACCACCTCCAGCTGCTGTGTGTTTGGATTGCATCTACGGGAGAGGCCAGCTCTGGATTTGCCAACTCTCCCTCCACCCAGTGATTCCACATGGAGGATCCCCAATGGCCAACGCTGGCTGGTCTTCCTGTTACATTCATCATCTCCTGCTGACCAGTGGGCAGCAGAGACCATAAAACAATAAGATGTAGGAGCAGAGATACACCATTCGGCCCATCGAGTCTGCTCTGCCATTCAATTACATCATGGCTGATCTGATAATCCTCAACTCCACTTTCCTGCCTTTTCCCCATAACCCGTGATTCCCTTACTGATTAAAAATCTGTCTATCTCAGCCTTGAATATATTTGACGACCCAGCCTCTACATCCCCCTGTGGTAAAGAATTCCACAGATTCACTACCCTCTTGAGAGAAGAAATTCCTCCTCATCCCTGTCTTAAATGAGCAACCTCTTACTCTGAGATTATGCCCTCTGGTCCTAGACTCTCTCACAAGGGGAAACAGCCTCTCAGCATCTACCCTGTCAAGCCCCCTAAGAATCTTATGTTTCAATAAGGCCGCCTCTCACTCTTCTAAACTCCAATGAGTACAGGCCCAACCTACTCAACCTCTCCTCATAAGAAAATCGCTCCATACCCGGGATCAACCTAGTGAGCCTTCTCTGGACTTCCTCCAATGTCAGTATATCTTTCCTTAGATAAGGGGATCAAAACTGTTCACAGTATTCTCGGTGTGGTCTAACTAGTGCCTTGTATAGTTTTAGCAAGACTTTCCTATTTTTATACTCTATTCCCTTTGAAATAAAGGCCAACATTCCATTTGCCTTCCCTGTTACCTATGGAACTCATATGTCAGCTTTTTGTGATTTGTGCACGAGGACTCCCAAATCCCTCTGTGCTGCCGCTTTCTGCAGTCTTTCTCCATTTAAATAATATTCAACTCCTCTAGTCTTCCTGCTAAAGTGCATAACCTCATACTTTCCCACATTGTATTCCATTTGCCAAATTTTTGCCCACTCACTTAACCTGTTTATATCCCTCTGTAGGCTTTGTGTCATCCTCACCACTTACCTTCCCATCTACTTTTGTGTCAACCGCAAACTTGGCGATAGTACATTCATTTCCCTAATCCAAGTCATTCATATATATTGTAAATAATTGTGGTCCCAGCACTGATCCCTGGGCACTCCACTGGTTACAGGTTGCCATCCTGAAAACTCTCCCCTTTTCCCAACTCTCTGACTTCTGTTAGTTAGCCAATCCTCTATCCATGCTAATATACTACCCCGAACACCATGAGCTCTTATCTCATTAAGCAGCCTTATGTCTAGTACCTTATTAAATGCCTTTTGGAAATCCATTTACTGGGTTCCCTTTACCTATCCTGCTTGTTATCTCCTCAGAGTTCTAATAAATTTGTCAGGCATGATTTCCCCTTCATGAAGTCATGCTGACTCTGCTTGATTATATTATGCATTTCTAAATGCTCTGCTATTACATCCTTTACAATAGAGCTGCAACATTTTCCAAATGACAGATGTTAAGCTAATTGGCCTATAGTTACCTCTTTTTTTGTCTCCCTCCTTTTTTGAATAAGGGTGTTACATTGGCAGTTTTCCATTCCTCTGGGACTTATCCAGGATCTAAGGATTCTTGCAGATTATTACCATTGCTTCACCTTAGGGCTGAAGCACAGATTGAGAGGTGTGGCTCTCTCACACTCTCTTCAGGACACACGTTTCCAGATTCTGGGCAGGTTTCAGATCCGGAGCCCTGGAGTTTCAAATATTTGAAGAGGAACCGAGAGTTGGTTCAGTCATTCAGGAGCTGAACCGGAGGCAGAGACTCAGTTCAGAATGGAGTCAAATCTCTGGTTTTCCAGCTCCACCTAAACCCAACCTTTGGACTGTGGCATCCATTGAGCAGGATGTTCTCACTGAATGGGGGGCAGGGGAAGAAAGTTGGGGGATGGGAGTGCTGCTTCAAAAGTTAAATAAGACATTTTCAATAGCTTCCCTCTTCCATGCTTATCCGTTTTTCATTCTCCTCACCCAGCGTTCTCTCAGTCTAGCTATGTCTCCATCTGCCTCTATATCTCTTTCTCTGTACCTGTGTGCGCCTCTCTCTCGCTTTCCCCATGTGTTTCCCTCTGTCGGTTCCTCTCTCCCAGTCTTTGTTGCTTTCTCTCCCTTCGTCCCTTATTCACTTTGTCTACCTGTGTTTTTCTCTCTCCCTCTCCTTCCCTCTGTCTCCCTCTCAGTCCCAGCCTCAGAGTTCCACGGAGATTACAAGACTAATCCTCTTTTCTCTGTACAATGGACCCGACTCCAATTAGTGAAGCTCTCTACTAACAAGCTAGGACAGAGTGACCCAGTCACCAATACCTTTCAAAAGGCATTTGATAACAGATTTATTCAGAAAACAGGGTCACATGGTACTAAAGGAACAGTGATAACTTAGGTATGTAATTGGCTAACAGATGAGAGGCAGACAGTGGTGGTGAACAGAGCGTTTTCTGACTGGGGAGGGAGTTTTCCATGAGCTCCCCAGAGATCAGTATTTGGGACCATTGCTATTCTTGTTACATAGAAATGGCCTGGATTTGACTCTAGACAATACACTTTTGTCATTTGCAGATAATATCAAACTCGTCAAAATAGGCAAAATTATGAGGATAGTAACAGAATTCAGGAGGAGATAGACAGACTGGTGCAACAGGCAGATACATGGTGGATACAGTTTAGTACTGATTAGTGTGAAGTGATACAGAACATATATCGAAGACAATACAAGGAGAGGGGCCTGGGGTGCATATCCACAAATCCTTAAAGGTGCAAGGATATGTTGATAGGGCAGTTATAAAGTGCGTGGGATACTTGGCTTTGAATAAGGAGCAAGGAAGTCATGTTAAACCTTTATGAATTGCTGGCTGGGCCTCAGCTGGAGGACTGTGTCCAATTCTGGGACAGCACTTTCTTTTTATTCATCCACGGGATGTGGGCTTCGCTGGCTGGGCCACTATTTATTGCCCATCCCTAGCTGCCCTTGAGAAGGTGGTGATGAGCTGCCTTCTTGAACCGCTGCAGTCCATGTGCTGTAGGTACACCCACAGTGCTGTTAGGGAAGGCGTTCCAGGATTTTGACCCAGCGACAGTGAAGGAATGGTGATATATTTCCAAGTCAGGATGGTGAGTGACTTGGAGCGGAATTTCCAGATGGTGGTGTTCCCATCTATCTGCTGCCCTTGTCCTTCTAGATGGTTGTGGTTGTGAGTTTGGAAGGTGCTGAATAAGGAGCCTTGGTGAATTCCTGCAGTGTATCTTGTAGATGGTACACACTGCTGCTACTGTGCGGAGGGAGTGAATGTTTGTGCATGTGATGCCAATCAAGTTGGCTGCTTTGTCCTGGACGTTGTCAAGCTTCTTGAGTATTGTGGGAGCTGCACTCATCTAGGCAAGTGGGGAGTATTCCATCACACTCCTGACTTGTGCCTTGTAGCTGGTGGACAGGCTTTGGGGAGTCGGGAGGTGAGTTACCCGTTGCAGGATTCCTAGCCTCTGACTGGCTCTTGTCACCACAGTATTTATATGGCTGGTCCAGTTCAGTTTCTGGTCAATGGTAACCCCTGGGATGTTGATAGTGGAGGATTCAGTGATGATTAGATTCTGTCTTGTTGGAGATGGTCATTGCCTGGCATTTGTGTGTCGCGAATATTACTTGCTACTTGTCAGCCCAAGCCTGGATATTGTCCAGGTCTTGCTGCATTTGGACATGGACTGCTTCAATATCTGAGGAGTCGTGAATGGTGCTGAACATTGTGCAATCATCAGCAAACATCCCCACTTCTGAGGAACTCCTGCTGTGATGTCCTGGAACTGAGATGATTGACCTCTAACAACCACAACCATCTTCCTTTGTGGCACATATGACTCCAACCAGCAGAGAGTTTTCCCCCTGAATCCCATTGACCCCAGTTTTGCACAGGGCTCCTTGATGCCACTTCAGAAGGATACCTGGGCCTTGCCGAGGTTATGAAGGAGGTTCACCAGGATGGTACCAGGGATGAGGGACCTGAGTTATGTAGAGAGATTGGTGAAGGTGGGATTGTTCTCCTTAGAGCAGAGAAGGTTAAGAGGAGACTGAAAATAAAATTCAAGATTATCAGAAGTTTTGATAAAGCAAATAGGGAGAAACTGTTTCTTTTGACAGGTGGATTGGTGGCTAGAGGTCATAAAGTTAAAATAAATGACAAAGAGACTAGAGGAAAAACTCTTCTTATTATAATCTGGAGTGCATAGTCTGAAAGCTCGACAAAATCAGATTCCAGAGGAAATTTCAAAAGATTTTTTAGACAGGTGCTTGTGTCATAGAATCATTATAGAAACATAGAAAACAGGAGCAGGAGGAGGCCATTCAGCTCTTCAAGCCCGCTCCGCCATTCAATATGATCATGGCTGATCCTCTGTCTCAACGTTGTACTCCCACGCTCTCCCCATATCTCGTGACATCTTTGGGGTCCAGGAATCCATCTTTTTCCTTCTTAAATATATTCAGTGACTTGGCCTCCACAGCCTCTGTGGTAGAGAATTCTACAGGCTCACCACCCTCTGAGTGAAGAAGTTTCTCCTCATCTCAGTCCTAAATGGCCAACCCGTATCCTGAGATTGTGACCCCTTGTTCTAGAACCCCCCCAGCCAGAGGAAACATCATCCCTGCATCCGGTCTGTCCAGCCCTGTCAGAATTTTATACGTTTCAATGAGATCCCCTCTCATTCTTTTAAACTCAAGTGAATACAGGCCTACTCGGCCCAATCTCTCCTCATTCGACAATCCTGCCATTCCAGGAATCAGTCTGGTAAACTTTCGTTGTACTCCCTCTATGGCAAGTATATCCTTTCTTAGGTAAGGAGACCAAAACTGCACACATTACTCCAGGTGTGGTCTCACCAAGACCCTGCAGTAAGACATCCTTGCTCATGTGACTGGTGTACAAGGACACCCAGGTCCCTTTGTACATCAACATTTCCCAATCTATGGCACAGAAGGAGACCATTTGGCCCACTGAGTCCAAGCCAGCTCTCTCTCTCTCTCTAGAGTAATCCAGTCAGTGCCATTGCCCCACTCTACATAGGAACAGGAGCAGGAGTAGGCCATTCGGCCCTTCAAGCATGCTCCACCATTCAATAAGATCATGGCTGATCTGGTTGTGGACTCAACTCCACTTTGCTGTCTGCCCCCTTTAACCCTTGACTCTCTTGTGTATCAAAAATCTGCCTAATTCAGCCTTAAATATATTCAATGATCCAGCCCCCACTGCTCACTGGGAAGAGAATTCCACAGGTTAACAACCCTCAGAGAAAAAAAATCTTCTCATCTCTGTCTTAAAAAAGAGACATTTCTTAGTCTTATATTGTGTCCCCTGGTTCTAGTCTCCCACAAGAGGAAACACCCTCCCGGTATCCACTCTATCAAATCCCCTCAGGATCTTCTATGTTTCAATAAAATCACCTCTCGTTCTTCTAAACTCCAACCTCTTCAACCTTTCTTCATAGGATAAGCCCCTCATCCCAGAAATGAGTTGGGTGAATGTTCTCTGACTGCTTCCAATGCATTTATATCATTCCCCCTTGCAATAAATGCAACATCCCATTTGCCTTCCTAATCACTGTAGCTGCATACTAACTTTTTGTGATTCATTCACTGGAGTGCAACCTCAACAGAGGGAGTTTGATGAGCTGAGGGGGTTCAGTGAGGAGGGGAGGTAGGTGCTCCTTTGCTTTTTCTAACTTTTTCACCCTGTAGAAACCAGTTCTTGCTCTACTACAGGGGAAGGAGCTAGTTGTTTGGTGAGCATCTGGTAAGTTGTTATGGTCTGTTCCTAGTGCTTGGTGTTTCAATGAGATTGCCTCTCATCCTTCTAAGCTCCAGGGAATGTAAGCACAATTTACTTAACTCCTCATCATAGGAGAGCCCCTCATTGCAATCATCATATCCTGTTCCAGGCTGTGTAAAAAAAATTATTCTTCACATTCCTCCTGCATGTCTTGCCCAAAACCTTAAATCTGTATTCCCTAATCCTTGTAGCACCAGCTAATGGGAACAGCTTCTCTTAATCTAAACCTGTCATAATCTTGTCCACCTCTATCAAATCTCCCCTCAATCTCCTTTGCTCCAAGAACAACAATCCCAGCTTCTCCAACCGAACCTCGTAGCTAAATCCCCCACCCTGGAACCGTTCGGAACAGGACATTGTAAGGTCATGGGGAGAAGGCTGGGGAGTGGGACTAATTGGATAGCTCCTTCAAAGAGCCGGCACAGACACAATGGGCCAAATGGCCTCCTGCTGTGCTGTAATATTAAGATTCTGGTTTTATCAGGACTTACCAAACCTGCTCTCTCATTAAAGGATTATGTGGGAGGCAGACTGTGGGGTTAATACCCCAGTCCAGGAAAAAGACCCCCAGAATAAATTCACCCCCGCCCTACCCAATGCCTCTGCCACTGGGTTTGTGCTGTTCCTAGGTTAGGAAAACAACAAACTTGTCTGCAATGCCTTTTGTGGGCAAATATTCCAGTGATGCTCAGTGACCAGGTGGATGAGTAAGCTGATTGGAACTCAGATCGCAGTGGAACTCAAGTGCTCTCAGATGGGGAAGGGGGGATATTCGACCCTGACAGTGCACGAGGCTCAGGATGGTGTTAACACAGGTGAATAGGGCTCAGTAATGGTGTCTCTGAGGTAACGGCGTCTTCAAGGTAACGGCGTCTCCGAGGTAATGGTGTCTCCGAGGTCCCTTACCCAAACTTGATGACTTTGTTTGCTCCATGCACGACACTTAGACCCTCAGCGGGAAGGTACCTCTCCATCCTCAGTCCTGGTGGTGGTAGGGGAGTCAGGGAAAGAAATCACAATCATTATAAGCGGGGATTAGGATATAGAGAGGGGTTGAGTGGGGGATGACACAGTGAGGGATAAGGGTTTGAGAAAATAAAGTTTAATGTAACTTTATTATCGTGATACAATTATGAGGTTTGTAAGATTATTATATTTTAGAATTGTAGTTTTAAATTTATGCTAAAAGAAGGGGATAGTGAGTTCTGAGATCTGCCCGACAGTAAACTTGGGAGGTTTAAGAGATCAAAGGATGGCTTTTTACTGAGAATGGCAGCAGTCTCTGAATTTACAATGAATAGATTCAGAATCTCCAAAATTCCAGAAAGGTATTGTTAGTGTCAGGTTGTAAGCAGCTGTACTGTAAACTGTCCATTTACTTCTAAGATGATTGGGAGTTGTGGTCAAGGATAGCTAATTAGCATTTTTACTTGGATGCAAGGTTCATGTGGTTCACACTGCCATGGGGAACAGGCAGAGGAAGCTGGTTCTGAGTTAAGGTACAGGCTCCTCTACAAATCAATGAATATCATGGACAAACAGCAGAGGCTCTGTGTGGTCAGCAGAGAGAAAAGGCTGCTTGTTGTTGTGAGCTACCACAGCCAGACATTGGAAGGAGATGGTTTCTAGTC